>NW_022145599.1:24416334-25016334 GCF_000002235.5 Strongylocentrotus purpuratus | reverse complement strand
AAAGAGAAAGAGAGGAGAAAACCAAATACATGCCTATTGTGTGAAATACTAGTAGAGAGATAAAGAGAGGGAGAGCGAGAGGAGAAAGGCATAGAGAGAGTGAAGCACCAGAGCTGAGTACAAAATCAGATATTCATTGTAGGAAATCAAATCGAAGAAAAGTACAGTAACTACTCATCTCAGAGGGGTTATAAACTGCTCGTTTCTGTTTCTCTTTGTTTCTCATTGTTTCTCATTGTTTTTCCTGTCTCTTGTATCTTTCAATACCACATAGGACAGCTGTACATGATAGCAAAACACAGCGATGAACAGTGTCTGATTGTCTCATTGTTTCTCACTGTCTTCTCCTGTCTGTTGTTCTTTCATTACCACATAGGACAGCTGTACATGATAGCAAAACACAGCTATGCTTAATGTCTGATTGTCTGATTGTCTTCTCTTGTATCTTTCAGTACCACATAGGATAGCAAAACACAGCAATGAACAGTGTCTGATTGTCCATTGTTTCTCCTGTATCTTGTATCTTTCAGTACCACATAGGACAGCTGTACATGATAGCGAAACACAGCTATGCTCATTGTCTGATTGTCTTCTCTTGTATCTTTCAGTACCACATAGGACAGCTGTACATGATAGCAAAACACAGCAATGAACAGTGTCTGATTGTCTGATTGTTCTCATTGTCTGATTGTTCTCATTGTCTTCTTCTGTCTCTTGTATCTTTCAGTACCACATAGGGCAGCTGTACATGATAGCGAAACACAGCTATGCTCATTGTCTGATTGTCTTCTCTTGTATCTTTCAGTACCACATAGGACAGCTGTACATGATAGCAAAACACAGCGATTAACAGTGTCTGATTGTTTCTCATTGTTTCTCCTGTATCTTGTATCTTTCAGTACCACATAGGACAGCTGTACATGATAGCAAAACACAGTGATGAACAGTCTCAGAAGGGAGAAGGCGTAGAAGTTATCCAGAATGTAGAGTGCGATGACCCTGTCCATGGCAAGGGCAGGTTCACAGAGAAACGGGTCTATCTATCAAAGTAAGTCAGTCAAACCATGGACCTACTGAGTGGTCAAACAAAATGGTCCTTAATCAAACCTACCTACAGTATAAATACCTTTGTTTGTTTTATCTGGATTATGTCAGATTTATTCAAGAGATTATATAAAATGTTATCTTAAAGGCACTCCATAGATTTTTTAAAAACTTTTAGAAGGCTTGTTGAAAAATTAGAACAAGTGGTGTTTTGAAGGAAGAATTATGTGGTGACAAAGTTTAGTAGAAATAACTTCTTTATTAAGATATATGATTGAAGGACCATTTGAAATGCAATGTGAATAAGACTTTATAATGCTTTTCAAATGAACATAATATATATATTTCTCTTACATAATATTTGTCATTTAAATGTGAGTTTTAGCATGTATGCTGTAATGTAAGTTTGTTCTACTGTGGTATTGAAGAAAACAAGGTTTTGTGGCTAAATTCCCTGATTGATTTGAAGAATGAGAAACTTATATTTCCTCACCACATTTATTCATGTTATATCATTCATTTAAACCGGGTCTTGGAATTAGTGTCTTGATGTAGTACCCGTAATGCTCATTTAACGAAAACCTTTTCTTGTCTTTGTTACAGTCGATTACCAGTCTGGATACAGAAGTTAGTTTCCAGGTTGTGCAGCTACTTCTATATAACAGAGAAGGCATGGAATCACTATCCTCATACAATGACAGGTTAGCCATCAACTTCAACTAAAAATTTCTCTAATTATTTCTATTTAATAAAAATATGTGATTTGTTACCCAGTATACTGTTCTCTTTAGCCTAAACATACTTATGCACGTACCAAACTTTAATCTTTCCTTATTATCTGAAATGTTAAAACCTGTGATTTTCATTTAGTTTATACACCTAATGGCCCAACATATTCAATAGGAATTAGGTGCTTTGCTCATCTAAGAGAGAAATGCCCCTCTCAATCGTAGGGAACCCCACAAATTTGATGGCAGAATTTCACTTAAATTGTATCATAATGTGAAAGAGGATGTCATTTAAGACACATTTCTGCAAGGATTTTTTTTTTTTTTAATGAGTTTGAAGCCAAATATTGATGAAAGAATACAAAATTTAGGTTTTCTTAAGGTAAGGGGGGATCTTTGCATCAAATTTTGGGCAAATTTGGAGTTCTCAGCACTTTAGAGGGGCTTTTACATAGCGAAAGAGAGGCAATTGCTTGAACCAGTAGAAAGAAAAGGAGGGTAAGGGAAAGAAAGAGAAAGAGAGAAAGAAAGCAAAAGAGAGAGAGATAGAGAGGAAAATAGAGAGAGAGAAAGAAGATTTATACACATTAAGTGAAGGAGAGGGAGAGAGGGTGGGAGAAGCAGACAGACAGACAGAGAGATAGAGACAGAGACAGACGTACATGAATATGAATAATAGGAAAGCATAGCATATCAATCACATTGAGCCCCAAGCATTAATTTCTCATCATGGATAGTGCACTTGACTCCATTGCCATGCAACCACATGGATGATGAGGTACATTGTAAGGCAGGGAAATAGACAGGGACAGTGACAGAGACAGAAAAAGAAGAGAGAGAGAGAGAGAGAGACAGAGAGAGAGAGAGAGAGAGAGAGAAAGAGAAGAGAGAGAAGAATGAAGGGAGCAAGAAAGGGAAAAAAAGATAATAGAGAGAGATATAGAGATAGAGAGAATGAGAGAGAGAGAGAGAGAGAAAGATAAAGAGAGAAAAATGAAGGGAGCAAGAAAGGGTAGGAAGATAATAGAGAGAGATTCAGAAGAAAAGGGGAAAGGAGAAAAAAGTAAAACATAGAAAAGAAAGGGAGAATAGAGAAAGAGTGGATAGAGAGTTTGAGAGAGATGACGAGACAGAATACAGACAAGAAACAAAGGGAGAGAAAGAGAGAGAGAGATGGGCAGACAGACAGACAGAGGGAGAGAGAGACAGAGAAAGCGTTTGAAAGCGAGAGAGGTATATACACGTGGAATGGTGGTCTATAAAACAGTCACAAACATACATGCTGCCAGATCCCCTAGACTCTATCGGTTCTTCACCGCATATCCATGCAGTCCCTCACCACTGCCCATGTACTGTCAGCTGTTCCATGTCAATTGAGTTTAGCCGAGGGATTGGTCTGGGATCAACTTGCAGATCATTTTGATTTTCATACTTAATCCTCTTTAAGCCAACGATGGTTTCACACCATTGTTCTTACTGTCATGGGAAAACGGCAACAGAAACTTGAGAAACACAGTTTCTAAAACTGTCAGTTTAGTTATCGTTTAATTTAATTGGATTTTTATTAAAACTTTGACCAGTCTACTTGATTTTTTTGCTTCATCTAGAGTAGTTTGCTATCAAGGTTGGGTTTCCCTAAATGTGAGATAAACTCAGAAGAATTAAGATTATCCGCTGAATGGTATTGTAAGTTTTGTTGTCAGGAAAATGTGCAGAAACCTCAAAGTGTTCCTAATACCTAAAGAATGTATAAATCAATCAACCCTCAAAGAAATTGTATCCAGCATCCTTTGTGCTAAAAGAAAATTAGTATTAAGAAATTAAAGAATAACATGAAACCCAGCGCAAATGTATTCTATGCAAGCGCATATACATGTATATGTACATGTGCATCTAGAAGTTTACGCACAAGTCACATTTATGTAATAATTGAGAGTGTCTTTAAACTTGCTGATTCTCTTTATAGCTTGAATGTGGTATAGCAACATGGAACCCTTAAAATATAAAACATACCGGGGTAGTATTTTTGGTAATTGGTACACTTTAATTCATGTTGCCCAGGTCTAGGATACCAGTATTTTTATTAATCAATTTGGCAATTAAAGGTTTATGACTATGGCATTGTCATGGTATTATTAGAAAGGCTACATTTCAATAAGGAATTAAATGTGATTACTTTTGATTTTGACTACAAATATCTTCATCTCCTAATTGAAAATTGAAAGATGACAGACGTGTCAAAACCTTATGGGGCCTAGGGATGGGGGATCTTATTGGAAGTCACCATAATATTCAAGGATACATGATTACCAAAGATCCATCAGTGGTCTGAGTTTGGCTGATTAATCTGCGAAGAGGAATGTGTCTTGGTCGACTCAAAAAGCTAATAAGCTTCTATGTTGAATATAATGAGTTACTGCTCCCAGTGGAATACAGTGCACTTACAAGTGAAATCTTAATGAAAAAGCTACATATTGTAAATCCACACTCACACTCCTCCTCCCCCCCCCCCCCCCCATTTCCCCCAAGAAGAGAACACTTTCTTTCCTTTTCCCAGATGTTACTCGTCCATCAGGATCATTGAGAAGATTTTCTGATAAGTCCAATTTGATACCAAATCTGCTTAATGCTACATGATTTACTATAGCATAAACTGTCAGGGGGCTGCCTTTGTAGGAAATACTGATGGACGTAAAGTATTCTCTCATTTGCTGTGGTTGCCTTTGCTATAGGATTGTTTCATCAAAGATGTGGGATTAAAGTTGTATTTCTGTATTCTTGTTTAAATAGGTTTAGTGTTAGGATTAGGGTAATGTTTAGTGTAGGGGCTAGTGTTAAAGGTAATACAAAGTTTTGGGAAATATTGAAAATGGCCGGATAGCGATTCTTTACAATTTTGATACATTTGGATGCCCCTTAGGATGTATTATAAACACTAGAAAAATTAACCCCTAAAACACTTCTGATTTCGAGAAAAATTGAATATAAAAATTTACCGGTGCTCCCGGTAAATTTTTGATAAATTTCAAATAGCTTATACGGCCATCCAATGGTAGCTGCGACCATGAAAATCTCAGAATATGCAGTTGCGATATGTGATTTCCAAACGGGAATAGCAAATTTGTCGATTTTAGTCAAGAAACGTCGTTTTAAAGCTATTTAATATCTTGACCTTGAGAGGGAGCTATACAACATAAAGACTTAATTATTTACAATTTCATCACTTTAGACTCGATTTCAATCGCGACAACAATCACTGAATATTATAGGATCGCATTTGCTTCCAATATGTTCATTTAAACCAAATTCATGACCCCATACCAAAACTTTGTGTTACCTTTAAAGTTGATCATTTGATTAGTTTACGGTATCAACTGCTCCACAGTTTTTAACAGAGGAAGTATTGTAGATCCGTACATATTTACCACCTTTCCCTTAGGCCTGTATGAAGTCAACCCTTACTGACTTTAGTCATTAAGTTGGGTCTTAATTTGAAATTCAATTTTATTCATAGAAATTGATTAAAGGCATTGTTTAACAATGTTAATCTGAGATGCACGGCCCTACATGTACGTGTTATCGGTGTATTTGATATGGGGTAATATTGAAGCCCTAAAAAAATTGCGCTTCAAAATGACCAAGAAGTGCCTCAAAAAAGTAAAAATCTTTGAGTGACCAGTTTTACCATACTTGTTTTCCCCAGTAGACTTATGAAAACCATTAATCAGACAGGCGATCGGCTTGTAAAAGTCATGGGGTTCGTGACTGATCTAAAGGTTTATAAGTATCATTGCAGCGTGAGCTAAATCCAGGATTTTGTTTCAGAATCTGAGACAAAGTTACCCAACCCCTTTAAGGTTTTAAGTGCGTAGTCAAATCCAAGTGCTCCATATCTAAAGCAACATCATACATGTATGTGCATGTTTGATGGCTCAGTTGTAGAGCAGGTGTCTTGTCACTGTGAGGTACTGAGTTTAAAACCAATTGTATCTGCTTGTGCTCTGTGCAAAAGACCTACACATACAGCTTCAAGTCCTTTGGATAGGAGTTTCAGCTGTTTGTCCTCCTGGATCCTTAACATCCTGGTGAAATAAACCACCATTTAACAAAATCACATTGATTTTAATACTTTCATATCTTCTTCAGATAATCATGGTTTTTTGCTTTCTGGTAATACGCCCCAAATACATTCCTAGATAAGATTTTAGCAAAATTCCTGTCAGGACTCTTATCAGCTGCTGAATTACTTCAGCACTATTAACCTGATGAGGATTACTTTCCCTCCTAAACTGTACCCAGAGGAATTATTGACAGTTTCATATCTACTTTAGATATCACAGAATACAATTAGAAAACATAGTATTTAGACTTCAATAGCGATGGTGATTATTTTACCTGACGGGTAAGAAATCATAAATGCTTGAAAGTAAGCAGCCAGACGGCCGGCGGCTTTAGGTCATCTCCGAGGGACCTGGTAATGAGGATTAATGCCTTACCAAAGGGCACTAGCGCATCGACTTGGTTTCGAAACCCGGGTCACCGGATTACGAGACCACTGCTCTACCGACTGAGCTATCGTGCCTCCTCTTGAATACTTGAATCCATACATACATTCTTTTCATCCATTTGCCTTTGATGATTCACACATGAGTTCTAGGACCAGTGCCTCTATGTCTACTACCCCCTGAACAACAACACCCAGACGACCACTCCCGGACAAAATTACCCCTAGGGCCTATCCCATTTCCCTGACAACTACCCCCATAGCAATTATTCACTGTTTAATACTTCCATTTCGTCTTCAGATAAAGCAGAACACAACTTACTAGAACTAAATATCCAATATTACTATCAATTTTAATTTGCCTTTGATTTTTTAAGATAACATTTTAGGTCAAATATGTTAGACAGACATCTACAGTACTCCAGTGTAGCTACGTTTTTTCTGTAAAGTTTGTGGGTACAAAGATTAATGTAGTCATGATGTCTCAATTACAGAGTATATACTATCATCCTGTATGTCAGAGGCAACATTGAGTACCTTACTTCACTCCTAAACCCTAAAGGATACTAAACTCAATAGAAATCATTAATTTTATCCCTCGAGGGTATGACGTACATGTACGGGAATGGATAGGACCCGGTACCCTTCTTCGGTTGGAACCCTTAGTGGTAAGAGGGCAACGCACCCCGCGAAATCATCCACTTCAGTCTGCCCCGGCAGATCTATGATTTATGAGCGTGTCAAGCATACATGTATTATTGATATCACCCCCAAGCCCGGAGCCCGTCAATATTCACGCTCGCAGGTAAGTGCTCACTCTGGAGTGAAGCCCGAAATGGCCCCCCAGTCCCATGTGTGGGTTCCCATGTCATGCAGCGGGTCGTGTACCCATTCCCTGCCTGAGCAGTCCCATGGCAATGGGCGATGCTTCATAAGGAAATGAGGTCGCAATTCAATTACTATAAACATGTTTAGAGGCAAAACCAGTGGCTGCAGTGGTTTTTCATAAACTTATTCTTTTTCTTTTTTTTCCTCATGGAGTTTTTCTTTTTTGCTCTCTTTCTTTTAGTTTCCATTATTAGCAAACACACACATGTCGTATAGCAAATTAGAACACCAAAGAATATACGTGTTAAACTCTAAAGAAGCTTAGTTTCAAAGTTTCAAAAGGCATGAAATTAGTTGATTGCTAATACTGGTTTAACAAGGAATGCTGTGAGAACTCAAGAAAGAGCAAAGTGTAGACTTTCATGTAGGGCAATATAGCTTTTAGTATCATAGTATTCATTAATAAATAGATTATAATGGAAGACCTTGGTGGAAGTCTGGATGATGAATATATCTCTTGGTGTTATATACTGAGTATTTTAAGCCAAGAAGTCCCTCTCTTCATATTACTTTTCATGTTTTATGCATATGATGCCAAGGGCTTTGTTTAGGAACTCTGCAGACTGCGCATTCCCTTCTGGCCTCCTTGTTCAGCTCATGAAAATGCAATTAATGTTCCTAATCTTTCATGCCTCATCTTTACATGTATAGAGAGATCGAGAGAGAGAGAATGTGGCAAAGATACAAAGAAAGTTGTAAGAGAGAGAGAGAGAGAGAAAGAGGGAGAAAGTGGGAAAGGAGAGAAAGGGAGAAAGAGAGAGAAAAGAAAGGGGAGAAGAGAGAGAGAGAGAGAGAGAGAGAGAAAGAGAGAGAGAGAGGGAGAATAAGAGAGGGAGATATTTACCTTTCAGGAGTCACCATGAAATGAAGAGAGGACGGAGTAAAAGGGAGAGAGAGAGAGAGAGAGAGAGAGAATAATGAAGGATTGATAGTGAGAAAGAGAGTAAGTAAGAGTGACACAAAACATACCCATGAAAAACCAAATCCCCCCTGACCAAACTGGAAAATTAGTTTCACACTCGCCCCGTTTAAAAGGTTTGGATATTTGATGATGTCCTCTCCGCCATCGCTCGCTAGTAGAGCAGAGCTGCCATCGGTCCCTAAGGATTGCTCATAGTAATCAGATATATGCCGGGACCTCTTTGAAGATAGACGAGTTGACAGGATCTGTATTTGTCATTTATTTGGGCCATTAGTTGTGCTCATTTAGGCTAGACAGAAGGCTCTGACTCTCAATGAATGTTATTGCCGTTTAAAGACACAATCAATCACATCGTTATGCCATGTACCCATCAAGTGTTATCTACATGTATGATTTTTTCGTAGGGTTTTGAAATATAGGAAATTGAAGCCGAGGCATTGGAGCAATCTTGATGAAATACTGTATGTACCAGTATTATTATAGACATCATATGTAATATATATGTAAGAAAAGTAAAATAGAAAGTAGAAACAAATTAATGTATGGTGTAAATTTAATTCAAAAGTTATATTTGTAAAGTGCTTAGAGACATTTGTATTAAGCGCTATATAAAAATTAAATATTATTATTATTATTATTAAAGAATAGTATAGATATATAATACACAAAGGAAGAAAGAAAGAAAAAGTTGAGTGGAGACAAATGAAAGAGGTATAGAGGTAGAGAGAAAGAGAGGGAGAAAGAGAGAGAGAGAGAGAGAGATGAGAGAGAAAGAGAGAGATGGGAGAAAAAGTGAGAGATGAGAGAGAAACAGAGAGATGGGAGAAAAAGTGAGAGGTGAGAGAGAGAAAGAGATAGTAAGAGAAAATGATGCGAACATGACTAAATGTTTTGAGGAAAAGTGGAGAACCAAAGCAAAGAGATCCATCCTCCTTGACCAAAGTACCAGCAAAACATGCATGTGGACCGTTTTTCTTAGTCTCTTAACAAGCCAGTGGAATGATAGTACAAGCACATGTCTAATACATGAAAAACAGTGTATTTTACAAATGATGACTTGATAACTGAGAAGTCGCTTTGTATAATTGATCACACAGAATATCCAGATGGGCTGTCTGTTACTCCTAATCTGATTATAGCTACTCAGCCTTACAAGACTTTTAAGACACCAATGGCAATGTCATCACAGATTTTGAGATGTTAACAAAATAACACCTCTTTTCATTTTAGTACAATGAAACTGACATACACAACATTCAGCAGAGAAGAAAAAAAAAAATTTCCTTTTCTTTTGCTAAGACCATTACTCTAACATGTTAACAAATGTAGGCCTTGTGTGAATGTACAATTAAAAGTAAAGACCAGTATTGGAAACGCCCTGATTTCAAAAATGAAATGGAAGCTCTTGTCAATGTACCAATCATGTGAAAGAATATGTTTTGACTAATTATATGATGATAACAATTTTGCGGGAAAATTTAACAGCCTACTAATTGATATATTTGGTAAATTAGTTTATCTATTGGTGTGTGAGAGACAAACGCACGTGTCGCGCACGTGTGCATAGTCCCATATACATCTTTCTGTGTACAGTGCTTGTAACTTTACGAAGACTGGGCCAATTTTGTTATCATTTTGATGATTCCAGAACCTTGCAGTACACACCAATACTTATATGCTAGATGATCAACCTTGTCTTATCCATTCCACAACGTTTCTTTCACAATGCAATCGCATAACCATAACTGGTCTTATCTTTAAAATTGGTTCAGGGATTTTATAATTCTGGCAAAATTTGGCATAAGAAATTTATTTAAGAAATATTTTAATTATCACCTTAGAAACATGATACACTGTTTCTCTATTATATCATATAAAAACTGTTTTAATTTATAGATTTGATACTTGTGACATAGAAATATAAAGTAGGATCCAGTCACATGCAAAATGGGTAGTAATGCAAGCAAAATATGAAAATAGTATCAAGATAAATGAACTTTTGTAAGCTCAGTAGACAAATGGAAATGTACACATCGATCAGTGCTTTTCCATCCAAAATAGGATGATTTTAGTTCAAGTTCAATTCTGTTTATGCATTAGCATGTGCACGCCCGTAAAAGAGTGACTGTCTGGAATGCTTCCTAAGGAAGTAGAGAATGTGTACTGTAGTGTTCAGAATCGTAGTAGAATCCAGTGACCTGGGTTATAATACTATAAGCGGTCCAGTCTGGTACGTTGTAAGTGGCAAATGGTAATAATAAGAAAGTTATTATCATTATTATTATTATCTGCATAAGAAAAAATAAAACATAATACAGGACAGTATAGTCAGTGAAACAAATAATCATTAAAATTGTTTGGAAATGTAAAATCTGTAATTTTTGTCCGACAAATCGTCGCTGTTTTCACGAAGTGACGGTAGTGAAAAAAAATTGCATTCACTTTGCGTGACGATTTTCCTCACTACCATCACTTCGTGAAAACAAGGACGAAATGTATAAACTGAGTGTGTGCCATATATGTATGCTACATGATGTACTGCACTCTTTAAACAACGCTCCTTTGCATCGTGTTTCCATTTTTATGTATGCTTGTCTGCTTGAATTTCTCATTTTTAGCTCAAGTTACTGTCACTCCCAAATTGTTCATGTTTGTTCATGGTGTTGTTGAAACCAGGTGTTTGTAGTCAGCAGTTATATGCCTCCTGAGTCTGTAATTTAATACAAGCATTTTACTTTAACCTTTACTCATACATGAATGGTATAATGCAGCTAGTCTCAATTGTATGTTTGGAGCCAAAAGGCATTAACTCTTATACTTAAATATGCAGTTAATGCTCTTCTAGCTCTAAACAGACAAAAAGTTCTGAGAAGGAAAAGAAATGAGTAAGAATGGATGAGAAGTGCCAAGATTATTCATTCCTCTTATCAAGAATTTGTTTAAGTTATACTCTGACACAATTTGAATGTGACTTTCAAAATATGACCTTACTATTAATACAAAGGAAAGTAACTACAAGGTAAATTTAAAGAATGCATGTACACAATTGCATGAATTTTAATTGTAAATGTAATACATGTACATTGTGAATAATACAATACAAGAGGTGATGTATTTGGATAATATCACACATTTCATTACATACATGTATAACAAACCAAGATACACAACCCAGACCAGGGTCTTGGGAAGATATACATTAAAGGAAAAGTCCACCCCCAAAATAAGTTTGTTTCGATAGAGGCAGAATAATAAGAAAATCAGGTGAGTGAAAGTTTGAGCAAATTCTGAATGAAAATAAGAAAGTTATGAATTATTGAAGTTGTGATCAATCAAATACAAATTGGCAACTCTGTGACTTATTATACGAGCTCTCCTTCATTTGCTTTGTGCATAATATTCCATAAAATCATGTTTTCTTCATTATTGATGACGGAATATATATTTGTTCCTTGCAGGGGGAGTATAGAAACAAATTTGCAATTATTATATTTAGGGTGCATGTATGGTTGAAATTTTTCTTGAGGGAAAATGAAAATTTTAGATTTTTTTATTACTGAGCAAATGGAAGTTGAGCTCCCATGATACGTCATAGAGTTGCCAATTTGTGTTTGATTGATCACAACTTAAAAAATCCTAACTTCCTTATTTTTAATCGGAATTTGCTCAAACTTTCACTGACTTGTTTCTCTCATTTTTCTACTCCTATTAAAACTAACTTAATTTCAGGGTGGACTTCCCCTTTAAGAAACCATATAGCATTTTCAACAGGTTGAGTGTTTAAATATAATTATCGGCATAATATGAAATATATTATCAAAAACTAAGAATGCAAATATATCTGAGAAAAGTTGAATTCATATATAACAAACTGGTTTAGGAGGACTGTATGGAGAAAGCTTGGTGAACTGCAAATATGAAGTACAATAGTACATGTAGAGCGATATTTTCACTGCGCTAGAATTATCCAAATATATCTTGGATGGTTTCTGACTGATTAAACATGCCTCTGGATTTTATTGAGTGAGTAAACTAAAAAGGGAACAGCACACACATGCTCATATCTCTAAGTAACTCAATTAGTTTGATTTATGAGGCCTTGCTACCGATATCTTGCCCTGGTTCATATTTGATGAATTGGTACTCTTGAGATTTGTTTACATATGGAATTGACTCTGACACAAGCTGTACATGGCAGGGTGTCAACTGCTTGAAGGCTTCGAAGGATTAAAATGATCAGTTGGCACAAATCAGGGTTACATGATATTCTCTCTTAGTGAGAGCCAAAAGGGCATTGATTCAATATTACAGATGTACATCTCTTCTCCATTTGTTGCCCAGTAATAAACACATTATTCTACCCTTTAATATTTCATAATAGATAGGCACAATGAAAAATGGCGCTTAATTTAAAAAATAATAATAATCCAATATAAGTAGTTTAGCAGATGATAGAACGTTGACTGAAATCCTTTTTTCTTTGAGGGGGGGGGGGGGGAGGGGGTATTTTGACGATCGCTGATGTTTTTTATTCTAAATACTATAGCTCCATTAAATTTCCTCTTTGATTTATTGTTGTTACATGGATATAAATGTCTGTATATTTGTATTATGTTTTTGTTGAATGTAAAAATGTTATTGGATCAATACAAACTTATCAAATATTTAAAGAAAATATTTTATTGTGTCCATGGCTCTGCTCCACAGTATAGTGTTAATACTTTGATAAATCATAACATTTCATCTACCGGTAGATCTTTACGTTCTCAAAATTCTGGATTCTTGTTCTTCCTAAGCTCAATACCAAGTAGGAAGAGAGATCGTTTCCTCATGCAGGGCCTTCGCTGTGGAAAACTCTCCCTCAAGAGATTTGTTATTGCAAATCAAATGAAGTAAAAACCTATCTGTTTGATTTGGCAAATGATTAATCATTCTCTTTCATTTGTTATACTCTATCTTATTCCTGTTCTTTTGTTTATAATGCAGATGTTTTAATCTGTGATTTCATTTTGTCCACAAGTGCACCTTGGGCATTTGATTTTCAAGTGGCTTTGGCACCTTACAAATCTCACCATCTTTGCTCATTTTCCCCCTTTCTCACTAATACTTTTTTGTCTCTTCATGTACTATGTATGCCTTTGTATTTTATAATGTACATTATTTTGTACTTGCATTTTGTTTGTTTTAAACTGGAATGTGGAAAATAAATGAAATGAAATGAAATGAAATGAAAGATATCTTCTGCTGAGAACAAGAATAGCATTAACTGTAATTCAAAGTGAATGTCTTTGTGGCTGCCAGCTAAATGAAACTTCACATTTGAACAGTTGGCACACATGTTTTGAAGATAATTGTGATTGAGTAAACGAAAAATGATTAGGGAACTTTACGTAAAAGCTATCACAGTATGTCACACTTGATAGGCTGAAATGTTTGTGAATGCGATGTATGGCCTTTGTGGCATTTGACAGATGTCAAGCTAATTGGTCAAATAAAAAATGCATTTATCCTGATGCATGTATAAAATTATGAGGGTGCATTCCTTCAGTGATGAGAGTAAAGAATGAGTTTAGGCTTGTTCAGATATGATGTAGTATAAACCGTGTTAAGGCCCGGTCCCACTGCACTTACGGATGCAAAGAGGATGTAAAACGTAAACAAAATCTTGCCATCCGTTGGAAAACGCTATGCATCCGTTGTGTACTCATTGCATACGTGTTTCATACGCTCTATCCGTCGAGCATCCGTCCACTGTGATTTCATCCGCGCAAAAAGTTTTGAGCTGCACAAAACTTTTAGAACGGATGAACTTCCGCCGTGTACGATGTAAATCCGCGAGAAATACGAGCAACACACGTTCTATGTCCGTTATCATCCGTTAAACGTCCGCTATATCCTCTCTGCATCCTCTGGGCATCCTCGCAACTCACATCCGCTGCAGCTGAAAACGGAAAGAGGGAGGAAAGATAAGGTACGTGGAACGTCTATACA
This sequence comes from Strongylocentrotus purpuratus, assembly GCF_000002235.5. NCBI lineage: Eukaryota > Metazoa > Echinodermata > Echinoidea > Camarodonta > Strongylocentrotidae > Strongylocentrotus > Strongylocentrotus purpuratus. The sequence goes on along the minus strand of NW_022145599.1, from coordinate 25,002,257 downwards.
TCGTTAGTAGCACGGAAAAAGAAAGGATGTAAGCGTATGCATCTCGTATATAAAGTATTCGAAGCTGTCATCCACTTCCATCCGCTTTCATCCGCTAGGCTTCCGATGAACATCCGTTTAACATCCCCGCTACATACTACCTACGTCCGTTATTTTCCGTTCTGTTTTCGCAAATTTTCGCAAATTTTGTCCATTTCTGGAGCGGATGAAAACGGATGGAGCCACCCCCGAAATTTTGCTCGTCCGCTGTGTCCTTTATGCATACGTTTTGTGTCCGTCGGCCAGTGGGACCGGGCCATTAGGTGTTGTGACAACTGCATGCAACAAAGGACTAAATTATTCGTACCCCTTGTAAATTTAATGTGTTTTTTTGTAACTTAGGAATGAAGAGTGAACTGCATGGTTGAATTAGTGCCTTTGTTGGATACCTTTAGTCGAAAGCTTAAATATGTTACATTCTCAAGAAACATTAATCAGGAAAAATCTTCTTTTTTTTTTAAATACATAATAAATCTACTAACTTGGTAAGGTTATGAATTATTTAGTTGTTAACTGTATATTCGCTTGATAGCTCTGTATTATAAGATACAGAAATGTGAAGCGCAATTCCTTTTAATGTCATCATTAAAGAAAAACAGCATTTAACCACCTTATTTCTGAATGGGGCTTAAATTGTATACTCTCATCCCAAAAAAAAACATTTAAGCAAAACTTTCTTTAATTTCTTGTTTCTTTTCTTTCCCTTCACATTTTGTCTCCCTTCACATTTGTCTCCCATATACATGTATTCCTGTTTACCTTGTCTATTTCTATGTTTCCCTCTCTGTTTTGTGCTATTCCTTCTGTCAATCTGTCCTGCTCCTATATTTTTACAATTCTTCATTATCTTCCATTCTTCTTCCCATCATTCTCTTGCCTTTTTTTATAACCTTCATCGATGCTTTGTCCCATGATGAAAATTCTTCTTTGCTTCTACTTTCATTCTCTTGATTAATCTATTTCTTTGTTTTTGTTTTTTCTCTTTCATATTGCTGATCATTTTATGGGATGTCACCTTCACACACTCAACAGAATACACAGTGAGTATATTCCTTGTTTTTATAGTGATGATTATTTTTAAATGAAAGTGATTACATTTCTCAAAGTAAATATTGTCCAATTAGAGCAAACATTTACTTTATGGCTCCTAGCAAATAATAAGATCCTTGTGCAGTAACTCATTTTTTACTCCTCAGGGTGAATTTCATTTCTGTGCATATTAAATATTTGAATAAACAATGCAAAAATGGGAATGATAATCAATAAAAATGAAACTGCTCTGGAGTTATGATTACTTAAAGGGATCCGGTAACTTTGTCTTAGATCCTTTAGAAATAATCCTTGATTTAGCTCATACTGCAATGATAATTATAAACCTTAAGTTCAGTCAGGAACTCCATGACTTTTACACGCTGATCGCTGTCTGATTATCAAGATATTAATGATTGGAATTACAAATTTTGACAACTGCTCGCCGAACGGTTTTCATAACACTACAGTCTATTGGGGGAAAACGAGTATAGTAAAACCGGTCACTTAAAGATTTTTACTTTTTTGAGGCACTTTGATTGGAATTACAAATTTTGACAACCGCTCGCCGAACGGTTTTCATAACACTACAGTCTATTAGGGGAAAACGAGTATGGTAAAACCGGTCACTTAAAGATTTTTACTTTTTTGAGGCACTTCTTGATCATTTTGAAGCGCGATTTTTTTTAGGGCTTCAATATTACACCATATCACAGACACTGGTAACATGTAGGACCGTGTATCTCAGATTTAACATTGTTAAACGATCCCTTTAAGCTTTTTAATGTCATAATGTCTTTAATGCCTCAGCTGTTAAGATGTATAATGGGAGAGTGTTAGAGCCATGGCCGGTGAATCAATCTAAATGTCACTCTCTTCGTAGCTGTCAAACGTGATGTGTCTGTCTATAGATTATCTGTTCAAGATGGGTTTGTTTTCATCATCAGTCTCAGACTGCTGTCTGGTATTCTACTCAATACCTGTTGGTACAAAATACAACCATTATAGTATAGGCTGTCTGTTGAGGCGGCAAATATTTCCTCAGATATAAGCTATAGTATGGCGATCAACCTCTTACAATCGTCAGAAATACTAAAATACTTGATGCAGTCTGTAGTATATGGGACAACGCACCTTGGACTTGCCCATTTAATGGATGACTTATCATCCTTCTGGCTCTTGGCGGACTAATTGTTCTGCTGAAATAAAGATGTTTAGTAGCTGTCACTTCTCAATAAATTTGGAAGAATGTTAAATGGGTAGCCTGTTTGGGATCCAAGAATAGTTGAATTGGGAGGCATTCATTTTTTCATAGGTTTGTAATTCCAAAACCCAAGTTTCACATACCAGGGGGTTCATTATAACTTTGAAAATGAAATGTGGGTCTTAATTCCGAAAATGAAACAAGGCTCATTATTCTGACGGTTTGTAATTCTATTTTAAAAAAATGACATTTGCAGAATTATGACAACTATTTAATTTACGGAATTACAAACCATATTTTATTTTTGGAACCTTCAGGATTTATGTTGAATTGTATTATGTGGCAACTGGAAAGGGCCTTGACAGGGGATGCAAATCTTGTTTTGGAAATGATATATCTTTCAGGAATCTATAAATAATGTACAAAATCAGAATCTATCTCAAGGGCACTTTATGTGTACTATGGGAAAATGCATAAAAAGCAGGTCTAGGGGTTTGTTGTTTCTCAGTAGAAAGACATTCTGTTCTTTGTATTATGTTTAAACTTAAAGTGTTCCAATCAACAACAAAACATTATTCCATATGTTAGGAACTTAATGTCCCTATACTATAAGTTGCATACTTTATTACGTCTAGAAAGAGATATTGCAAGTTTAAATTCACTCTCAATTACATGTACATGTAGGTAGAGCGTTCGGTAGGGTTGAAGTTAGGAATTTGGTTAGTGTAGGAACTTGACCACAGAATGATCCCTTGTAACTTGTGTCGTAGACTATATTGAATGCAGTACATGTTAATATTTCAGTATGAATAGTTTTTGGTTTTTTTGTAATACTACACTGTACCTGTAAGTATTTTGAATTAGTTATATTATAGAATTTCCAGCATACTTTTTGAATAAAAATGACGAGATACTACTTCCTTGATTAGAAAGTCAGTGATTGACAGTATCATAGATTATCAGTCAATTTGCAGGATGGCAGGTGTTCTAAGATAGCTTTTATCTTATTCTTATCATGTTACCGTCATGCTAGCCTCCCTTCTGGCAGATGAAACTCCAAAATGCCAATTACTCTGTTGCTTTATATATCAAATCGCTTAGTCAAAAAAAAAATGAATAAGATTAAAGAGCACTGACCAATAGTTCAATATCCAACCGTATAAGAGCTGTTCCGAATTCTAATTAGAGTTAAGCCAATTGGAAGTAGGAAAGGAGGGAGGGGAAACAAGATTAAAGTATAGAGAAAAATAAAAAGTATACTTCAAGGAACAAATTGATTGTCACCGTAGTCCATATATTCTGGACTTCTTGTAAATTGAGAAGGTATTTCTTTTTAAGCATTTGTAGAAGATTGACAGTGTAACTGTAAGTGTTTTCATTTCCAAAACACAGGAGACACATTTCCAGATGTTTTTAGGCAGTGGGTTTAGTATCCTACATGAAAAATTATTAACTTTTCAATGGCCTCCAATATACCCATGGCAAGGATGTCTTTCATTTCATGAAAATAAAAGGGCTCTGTTTTAAATATATGAACAGAAAGCCTGTCAGATTGGTTTTTTTTGTGTGTGTGTTGTGTCTTCCTCAGCCTATGATCTGAATTAGACTTGGCTTTGCAGCTTTATAAGGATGAAAAGGTATTGTATTAATCATCTTGGATGACGGGTTATTTTCTGATTACTCTTGGAAGATCTTTTTAGATTTTCAATATTTACAGACTTAAAGGTACAAATTTTAAAAGAATTACATCCAAAATACTAATCCAGTAGTACCCGTACATGATCAAAATCTAAATGGTATGTGAAATGCTGCCGTCATCTTTAAAGATTAATTTTGAATTTTCATCTGAAATGTATTTTTAAAACACCTTCCGGAAACAACAAAATGTCTGTCCAAGGAAAGCACACAAACTCTCTTCACCCATATAAATATTACTTCAAATTTAAAACTTTAAATTTCTAATATGCCTTTTTGCAGTTTAAGGTAATATTTATGCCTAGCTACATGTACTTGCTGGTAGTTTTTGCTCGAAAACTTTGAATATCATTTGTGAAGGTGGTGCATCTGTTTTGCATCTTTTCACAGACACAATAAAATCAGCACAGATGTTTTAGCAAAAATAATTCCACATGACCTTGTATGAATTTTGTTATAACGTCCTTTGCTTATGAATAAAATTGAATACTGGACAACCAATGATAAAACAATGAAAAACCTCTCAACCAGTATCAAGCAGTTAAAAGTTGATTTTTAGTTCCTTTAATAGTGGATTTTGTGTTGAAAATATGGTATATTGCTATATAAACACACCGGCCCGAATTCACAAAGGAGGTTTGTCGACAAACCTACATGTAGGTTAATGTGCGTCATATGACACGTTTTGACGCGTTTCAAACCAAGGTTTGTACATGTACTTCTGCAATTGCAGAACTGATTATTATAAAATGGCAAAAAGGATTCATCACATCACCTTTAACATCCAAAGTGCATTAAGCGATGATGGAAGATTCAGTGGGGCAAAGTTTGCCCGAGAGTGTTATGAAATATGTTACCATGGCAACGGATGCCTTGCAAACACTGCGGAGGATGATTGATAATGTCCATCATCCATCTCGATGCTGGCTTAGTTGATCGATCTCACCAAAACGGAGAAGTTTTCCACTTTACTTTACTGAGTTCACGATGGAATTTAATTAGATATATATCACATTTTAAAAGCAAGGATGGATGATAGGTGCCATGGATCTGTCATTTCTATCATGTATAATTCATATCAAATTCAGTATCGCCTGACAGGAGCGACCAATGTAATAATAATGATACATCAATCATTTAGAGTCGCTAAAAACAAGAAGTACCATAACACTTTAATAGGTATAGAATATGAAGGGAAACATGAAATACATAGACTCGTAAAAACAGGAAAATCATACTAATTTACTGAGACAAGAAGAATGTTTTTTTTTTAATGAGGCAGAACATGTTAATTCTCTGATAGAAAGTACAGAATGATGGAATGTAGTGAAAATCAAAGAAAACAGACAGGAATGTCAAGTGGCTTAGTTCTAAAAAGCTCCAAAAGATCTATGGAAAAGTAAAAAGAAGAGCACTAGTATAGGGGGAACAAATAAAATACATAGGAAGATTTGTGAAGTTTAACATCAACTAAAGCAAAAGGAATAAAACCATCACATGAACAAACAAGTATTTTTCACACTATGGTGCCAATGCCAGCCGATGTGGGAAGTATGAGTGGCCTGATTGTGTTTAACTGAAATACATGCTTCCTTCACAAGTTTCAAATTAAAGCTTGTGGCTCTGCCCTGAAAGGGTTGATCTTAAAAAGCACTTAAGGCATTGTTTTGTTTGATTAAGCTAGACTTTCACCTTTGTACTTCAGAAAGATACACTCGTTATCTCTTATACTTGTCCACATTAATTGTAAACAGCTTAAAAATTTAAGCAGCAGGATTAATATCAATATCATCTTTTGCCATGGAAAAAGGGAAAAATTGTGATACACCTTATGCAGGCCTGTACAAAGCCTTTTGGAAAGGGGGTGCATTTTCATTCACTGAAAATATTATATTGGTGAAAATCTCTTTTCAAACATCAGGGGGACACTACACATCCCAAATTTCTCTTAAAAGTTAAGAAAAAAGTCATTTGCAATGCACCCATTGCCATTGTTTTTATGCCCCCCCCCCCCTCCCCCAAAACCTTCCAACTGCACTGCTATGTGCCTGTAGAGATCATTGTTGTGTGACCACTACTAATTGAATGGTAATATACAGTTAACAAAGTAGTTCATGCCCTTACCATTGATCTACATTTGCCACTCTCCACCCAGGTGTTAAATGGGTACCCGGTAGGATGCGAAAGCTAATGTGCTTAGATTAGCAAGTGTGCGCTTGTAAAAATGATGCCTGGCTGGAATGCTTACCAGGGAGTGGAGAATGTGCATACATTGTGTGCGGGTAAGCCTGAATCTGATGATTGGGGGTAATAATATATATATCTGTAAAGCGCTTTGATAGGGCCCTTCTGAAAAGCGCCATATAAGAAATAGTTATTATTATTATTATTATTACCAGGTTTTGTAATTGTTTAAGTATGACATATTAAAGAAATATTAAAGCTTACATCTAAAAGTATTAACGAAGGGCTCTAATTCAACCAGTTCGCCTGTCATTCTTGAGTTATGAAAACACAAACAATATATAATTTGCAAGGGGTATGAATATTTTAGTTGTTAACTGTACATGTTACAGTATCAAATGGTGTTATGAGAACCCTGTGCATGCACAAGTAGAACTTAATCTGAAACCTAAGATCAACCTGATCTCCTGTGTTCTGATTGCCTTTCCTCTTCAGGGATTTAACTCCATCCTAGCATCAAGTTTTTTTTTTTTTTGGTAATAGAAATTATTGAACAGGACAGATGTTGTCATTTATGAAACATAAATCAGCAACCCTCTGTAATTAGTTAGCTGTGCATGTTGCTCTATTTTTTTCTCCAGAAAAACACCCATATTGTTTCTTATTTGTTGATAAATGAATAGGTCTGTTTCATGTCAGAACAGTGTAAAAAAAAAAACACATCAAGTGATTTATGCAGAGCTAAGGTGTAAAATAATAAGATTTGTTCATTGAAGATAAATAGGAAATTTTATTGCATTTTAGCACAAAAGTAAAAGGTGTTACTTCATGGACAATCACAGAATTGACAATATCTGCTTGGTGTACTGTTGGAAAAGCTGTCTACAGCACTAGACAATAGACTTGATATGAAGGTTTTTGAAATGAACTAAAAATTTGTCATTAATCATGGACAATATATTAGGCACTTAAAATTCATGATTTTTTAATATTTTTAATACTTTACCGGGTAGTCATTTTTTAAGGGAAGATTTTTTTTTTTTTTTTTAGATGCCAGTAATGTTCTATACAGCTTGAGATAAGAATTATATTACATATTTCTTTTAAAATGACGTACACTTGGAGGTCAACCTTGCAATTCACATGGACCATCAACTGACCCAGATTTTAAGCAGGTATCCCTTTAGAGCTAAGAGTTGTCCTGCTAGGAAGCTTGTTTACTGGAATGGAGAGGTTATGGTTCATTTTTTCCATCAATATTGAGTACTCCTCATTTGACACTAATGGCAGTTTAATTTGAGATGAAAGCAGATTGATATAGATTCTGTGCTTGCTTGTCAGAATATAGTTTGAAATGGTGTCAAGTTCACCATTTAGGGCTAATGTTAAATAAAAATAAAACTTTCAAAAAACGATTTCAATCTTTAAATTAAAGAACTCAGTACATAATCTAAATGACATGATTAAACTTCCTATAATTATTTGTACGATTCTGTGTGATAGGGACAACATGTTTTCTTTTTTCTTTTAATGTTTTAACCTTACTTGTGCAAAAATATGTATCTTAAAGATTTCTTTATGATATCAAGAGTATGATAGAAAATACCACAAATATATCCCATCAAAGAGTATAACAAAAATAATTATGTAAATCATCTCCATATACAGCTAAATCTTCAATAGTCTAATCTGTTGGGACCACAAAAATTGTTTTGCATAGTCTGGTATATACATGTATAAACAAATAATTGACTTAGTGAAAATTTCTTTTATGAGTTATGCAGAGTTAATTGTATAGACATTAGATATGAATTGGTGACATTATGATTGGATGGTGTTAGAGAGCTTTTATATCTCTTACAATTTTGTACTTTCTATGAGAAAATTATTTGTCCATGCACTTGCATATATCTGATGAACAAAATAACACACGATGTATGTTTTTATTCAATGACTTCTTACAGTATTGATTCGCTTCCATATTTATCACATTGATTTCTGGGTTGCTGTACGTGACCTGAAATTCAATCTTGACATTGAATCAGATGTTTCTCCCTTTTCTGACAATATGTACAGAAAATTACCTCCTGTTTGCAGTATATCATTATTGTTGGAACATATGGACATTTATACTCTTTTCCATATAGTGCTATAATATATTCCCAGATAGAGTGCACAATAAAATGAATACAATTAAAGAAAGATATGTCCTTGATTAATTTTTAATATATTTGTGAAGTGCTTAGAGACTTTCCAGTATTATGCACTATGACACTATACTTTTTATCTATCTGTATCCATCTTCTATCTTTTTCTCTTTCTCTTTCTCTCTCTCACTTTCATTCTCTCTCTCTCTCTCTCTCTCTCTCTTTCTCTGTCTCTCTCTGTCTCTGTCTCTCTCTGTCTCTGTCTCTGTCTCTCTCTGTGTCTCTTTCTCTCTCTCTGTGTTTCTCTTTTCAAATACTTCTTTCTTGCATACTATCCCTCACCCTAAGCCATTATATTTTTGCTTCTGTTTATTTCAAACCTCTATGCTTATATCCTTGAAATTGTTAGTGGCAATATTTCTACCATGATGTCCCTAGACAACGCATTTTATTTACAATTGTCTCTCTTCACCCAAGTGAAGTGTATGGGTAAATGTTTTGGCTTCTGTGAACACCTTATTGGTACTAGGCAAATGTGACCATCCTACAGGGATATATCTGAGCACTGTAAGAACAATACAAACCATTTTTTTTATCATTACTATAAATGTTTTCATTTGTCTGTTTCATTTCTTGACAGTGTTCCTTTGTTCCGAAGTTTTCCATACATATCGATACAAGATACGAGAATAACTCAGGGACCACAGAAAATGTGAGTATATCTTTTATCAAAATTCTAATTTCGGAGTCAAGTTTTGATATGCACTGATTTTGTACCTATCATTCTTTATTATTTTAAAGAGTATTGTGTGATAAATAATATTTCAGTACTCACATTTGATACTATATACGTATAACACAAGAAGAACAAACACAAAATCATATTTAAAACACCTTTTATATGACAGTGCTGTATTTCTTGTAGCAGTACACCGGAGTGTTGGCTCAGTCAGTAGAGCGTCCGCCTCACAACCGGGAGGTCGTGGGTTCGAACCCCGGCCGTGTCATACCAAAAGACGTTAAAAGATGGGAGTTGTTGCTACCTTGTTTGGCGTTCAACAATAAGGGATAGAGCAACGTCGATCTGGCGCTGCTCAGTGGCTGCCGGGCTCACGATCAATTGGGCAAAAAGAATTTCCGTTTCGGTTTAATAAAATTTGGAGTGGACTATTAGGATTATTATAATTTATGTTTGTGAGTGCATTAATGAATATGCACTGCACAAGGTTAAGTTACAATGGGATAATGAACAAGACTTTTCGAGTTCATTGCCCAGCTCATCGTGACTTAACCAAGTGCAATACATATCACTAATACACCAACCTTAGAATGTGAATTATTTCTGTGATAAAATTGGTCTACAATATGGATATAAAGTCAAGAAATAAGCGAAAAAACATGATAACAATTCCAAGAATCATCATGGGGGCCGCCATTTGCTGTGAATGACATCACATTAGCAGAATAATGCACAGAAATAGTACTCATCCCCTTTCATTATACTCATAAGAATGGTATAAACAGCCGTTTCAAGCGGATAATTGGACAAACATGAATGTAATGAGGTTTACTCAGGGAAGACGAGCCATGTGTGGGATAACACGTATTATCAGACCATGCATATTGGCACCAAAGCCTGTTTGCACAATGTGCAGTATTCTTTTATCAAGCATGATGCATATGCAGTAAGCTCATCAATTTATATTAATTGGTGTAAATTTATGATGATTTATAATAAATTGAGCTATATTGAACATCAAATTATAGTAATGGGTTCAAATTTTGTGATGATGTTCAATAATATATTGAGCTTTGTAATCTAATACTTCTTTGTAGGCAGGAGCTAAGTATTGATGGATGGGTGGGTACAGTATGTTTATGATGTCAAGACCCTGTATGGTATACATTAGTGTATCTCTTCATGACATATGAAAGAAATGAAACAGAAAAGTATAAAGGGGTAAAATAAATGAAAGACATGGTGACCATATTTAGTGAAAATATTGCATTTCATATTTTGCCTGTGTGTATATGTCCAACTACACTGTTTAAAGATTTCACTTTGTTTGAAGTGGCTTGATTTCACACTTTCCATACATGAAAATGAAGCGTTTGGTAAACTACTTTTCTTCCTCCCTTGCCCTTCCTCTTTCTCTCTCTCTCTCTCTCTCTCTCTCTCTCTTTCTCTATTCCTCTTTCTCTCTCTATCTATCTCTCTTTCTCTCCCTCTCTATTCCTTTTTCTCTCTCTCTCTCTATCTCCCTTTCTTTCTCTATCTATCTCCCTTTCTCTCTCTATCAATCTCCCTTTCTCTCTCTCTCTCTCTCTCTCTCTCTCTTTCTCTATTCCTCTTTCTCTCTCTATCTCTCTTTCTCTCCCGCTCTATTCCTCTTTCTCTCTCTCTCTCTCTATCTCCCTTTCTTTCTCTATCTATCTCCCTTTCTCTATCTATCAATCTCCCTTTCTCTTTCTCTCTCTCTCTCTCTCTCTCTCTCCCCCCCTTCATTTTCTATTCCTCTATCTCTCTTTAAATTACACATAATGCGAAACAGATAACTGATGGACTTTGAAGGTTAAAATATTGACCAGATTTATAGAACTTTCCAACATGACGTCATCGGGTCTAAGAATTTGTCTTATCTGTCATCTTAGCTAAGACAAACTGCTTTACGTGTTTAGAATACGGCTGAGGCAACTTTCTTAACCTAGACAAATTCTTAGACATTTTCTTAGACTTAAGAAAAATGTCTTAGAAGTTTATTGAATACGGGCCCAGAGTTCTTATATTGGAAGAGCCAAAAGGGCATTAACTCATATCCTTGAACATAAAGTTTATACCCTTCTGGCTATCAACAAATGAAACATTCTCTTGCAGATATATCACTTCGATAAAATTATCAGATATTTCCAGAGGCATACACATGTTCTTTTATTGTATCCCCTGGCAGTATGCCGGTGGGGTACTTTGGATTCAGCAGCATTACGCCGCCGCGTCAGGCGCGTCATATTCTTGTGTGCGCTCTAACTGCCACATTCCTTGACAGATTTCTTTCAAATTTAGTATGATGGTGTATCTCAGTATAATCTACAAGCCTCTAGATTTTCGTGATGCTGCCTCCAGTGTTCCGTCTTTTATAGTGTAAAAGTCCATATTATGGTGGTTGTCTTTTGTGTGCTCTGACTGCCACATTTCTTGACAGATTTCTTTCAATTTTTACAGAGATGCATTATACTCTAATCTACACACATATTGTTTAGGTAATGTTGCTTCTAGTCTAGACAATAGTTCGAGCCTCTAACGGTGACCTCTCTACGTCATCCTTTTGTTTCAGGGAGGGGAGAGGGGAACTTTGTCCCTCCTTGGAACATAAGGATGACACAAAATTGCTGCCACTGCCTGGGGATACATTCGCATTGCGCGGCAATACAGATTGCGATATTTCTAGTTCTAATGTACTCAAGTAGGACAAGAACACCATATCAATTTACATATCTCATAAATCGATCTATAGCAAATGTTTTCACTATAAAAAGACTTGTCTATATGCACAGGGTAAGAGCACGGACAAATAATATTTACTTGAGTTTCGTATCCCAGTTTTTTATAGGTTTTTTTAACATGCCTGCATGTACCTTGTTATCTTGACATTGTTTGTAGATACATAGACACTGGAAAACACTCAGTTGGAACTCACAGAGGTTTATTTTTATATAAATAGTACATGCTCTTGCAAACAGCCTGCATTTATACAGTGTGGTAGTTCATGCATAAAAGGCTTTATAAGACTCTGCTTATATTCACTTGTATGCTCTAGCAAAGGACTGTAAAGTACATCTCACCTCCTAAGAGCCAATGTCAACATCCTTTAATACACTTTTATAGACAAAATACTGTAGTTTAGTAAAGTGTCCAATACTCTAGATTCCACAAAACTGTTTTAAATGACAGTGGGATGTGTTTTAGGCTTGCATTGACTTTACAGCTGTGAAAAGGGAGTGCGATGGCTTACTGGTAGAGTAGTGGTCTTGTAACTGGTAGGTCTCGGGTTCAAAACTAAGTCAATACCCTTGTGCCCTTTGTAAGGCATTAATCCTCATTACCAAGTTCCTTGGACAGGATTTAAAGCTGTCGGTCCCCTGGTCTTCTTTACTTACAAGCATACATATACTTTCTTAGCAGTCGGGTAAAACAATCATCGATCATCATGATTTTAGGGAATCACACATTTAGTACATTCTTTTGGTGTGTGGCTTACTGTACATTGTAGAATAAGACAACAGACTTTCCACTTTTTCATTTATTTTACCCCCCCCCCCTTTAAAGGTGTTATTATACACCCTGTGACACTCTGTTAGTGGTATGCTTGGTTAAACAAGCATGACATGAGGTTCATCATACATGTGTTAGCAGCCATTAAATAGAAGCGTCCTATTTCGTTCATCCATGCTTTGATCTTAATACAGCTGAGATGTACATTTTTAGATAAATTATATGTAAATTAGAGATTGTTTAGGGGGTTTAGGGAATATTTTAATACTAATAAGATTTTTAAAAACAAGGGGGGAATGGTAAAGCATCAAGGAATAAAGACCTGAAGATTGTTCTGATGGGTTGCGACCTTAATTATCATGCATACTCACGTCCTCAGTGAGACTGAGAGTATACAATAATGTAAAAAGACCTCTTTTTCCCCCACATCTTTGCACTTTTTGTAGTGGTTTTACTTTCCCTCAACCATGCAACTTTATTCACGAACTACATATGCAGTTTAATTACATTGCAAGTACCTACTGCTTGGTACTAATTTAGACCCTATTACGATTCTGTCCTTTCAAAGCTCTAGACCTATCATTAACAGGTCATTTTCTTAATGTAATCAAATATGCGGAAACATCTGTTAAGTGCCTTGTTACAAATTATTTAATCACCTTTTACAACTAATTGTATTTCAATAGTCAGAATGGCCCTACTTAGCAACGATTAATGAATTCAATTTGTATTCTGAATATTAAAATACAATTATGTGTAACAAATGGATGAACTTATTTGTAATGAGGCACTTAAGAGAGATTTGTTCATTCGATTTGATTATATATGAAAATTGTCTATTTCAGAAAAAATTCTTACCAGTAGTCCTATGTTCCATTGGCCCAGATGTTCCATCATAAGTCTACATCCTTTTGGTAGTATCTCATTAGACTGATGAAAAGCCCTATTAATATTTGGAACAAGAAACAGAGCATTGTGGAACTATTGATGGAATATTTTGTATTAGAAGAGTAACTTCACATCTTATGCAGATGGCTTTGTACGATATGCATTTAAGTGAAGTATATATACTTTTCACCATACTGAAGGTTTAGAATAGATTCTTTGTAATCAACAAGTCATATTTTACTCATCAGCCTCTCCCATGTCTTTGTTAAATAGTCAACAAACATTAATTGTTTAATGTGAGCAAACTTGATGTTCAAATGGAATAACATACAATAAATTTGAAGAAGCAAGATCTCAAAGACTTAAAAAAAAAAAGGAAAATAAGCCTAGGCAGTTATAAGAAAAAAACATGATAGTGACAATTTACATAATATGAACATGATTATATAGGTAGTACAATAGGCTGTTGAAATTACCCTAAGTTTCTTTTTATTTGAGTATTTGCTTTTGTGTTAACATTTTTAAAAAATATATAAGAAATGTAGATTCAATTCACTCATAAATATATTGATCCATTAGAGTAGTGACAACTGAAAAGAAAGGAGCTACAGGGAATAAATGAGAAAATGAGCTTCAAGCTGAGAAAGAACCTGATAGGATTCATGTAGAGTGGTGAGAAGTTTAACTCTTATCCTGCCACAGGGCTAATCCCCATTGTGCCAAGCCACAAATCCCCCCAGTGCCAAATTTATAACGAGATAATCGGATTAACGCGATGGTACTAACAATAGCGCGTGCAAAACACTAGGCACAGTCCAATGGGCATGAACAATAACTGCTATTACGAATGCGTGCAATCATGGAAGAAGCAGAGAAACAGTAGCTTGCTCGCGTGTACAAAGCACTATAACAATAGCGTGCATGCAGCCTTATGGCAGGCTATGAGTTAACAGTGTGTGGGAAGTGAAGATTAATGAGAGAAGGAGCAGAGGGAGATCATGATGTACATGTAGGATATTAGTCAAAGGGCAAGAAAACCTTTGGTATAACTAAATTATTCATACCCCTTGTATATTTGATGTTTTTGTGTGTTTTTCATAACTCAAGAGTGAAAGGTGGACTGGGCCTTTGAATATCGATTCATGTAATCTTTAATGTGTCACATTCTCAAGAAACATAAATCTGGACATTTTGTTCACATAGTTAAAAGTTCACACAACTTGGTAAGGGCACAAAAGATTAAGTTGTTTACTGTACATGTATGGCAATGAGATGTGAAATACATGGTGACTCCTTAATAAGCACTTTTTTGTTTACAATGGAACAATTTAAATTTTACAATTAAAAAAGAAAGAGGATGGGTCAAATACTTCATGACTGGAAATGCAAAGGTCATGAGTTCAGGTCCCAAGCATGGAACTAATAAGTCCTTTGTCAGGGTGTTCATTTACATTTGCCATTCTCAACTCAGGTCTAGTAATTGGTAAGACGTTATTCTTTCAGTACTGTGGGCACCAAACCTAGCTACAGTCTGGGTAATGTTGGAACATCGTGTAGAACATGATTTTTGTTATAGGTTAAAGGATATATGCATGCGATATTTCTTAGACATTATAAATATTTTTGGTAAGCACTCCTTACTAGAGGCTTTTAATGGCTGATTAGTCTGGTCTAATGGATCTTATTGTGTGGAACTGCCTGAGTTAGAATACCGAAGACAACATTACTAAGATTGAGCCTTTTGACTGCATGCATTTCAAGGCTTAGTATCATGTATCAACCAAACGTTCCACAGGATGTTTGTTTTTTTGTGTAATTTTAGTTTTGAGCTCATCCGGCCTGAAAGACCCGATGAGCTTATGCCATGGCGTGGCGTCCGTCGTCCGTCTGTCCGTCCGTCCACAGTTTTCAAAATGCTTCTTCGTTATTTTTCAACCGATTTTGATTCTGATTGTTTCATATGATAGGGCTAGGAGGGGGATTTAAAACTTCTACACAGAATCGTGAAATTCATTATCTATGCTAATTTATGCAAATTTATTCGAAATCACAAAAAATGCTTCTTCTCCTTCATATTTCGACCGATTTTGATTTGGTTTGCTTTATATCGTAGAGCTAACTTTGGTACACTAAACTTCTACACAGAATTTCGAAATTGTTCTCCATTAATTAATTATGGTAATTTATGCAAATTTATTCCGGAAAAAACCAAAATTGCTTCTTCTCCCTCATTTCTTGACCGATTTTGATTTGGTTTGCTTTATCTGTTAAAGCTAAATTTGGTTTACTAAACGTCTACACAGAATTTTGAGATTTTGCTCCTTTGATTAATTATAGTAATATATTCAAATTTATTCCAAAAATAATAGAAAATGCTTCTTCTCCTTCATTTCATTTTTAAAGTTTATTTTTTGACCAGTTCAAAAGTGTACCACATAAAATTTACGATATTTGTTGTTGCGAGATGCGGATGAGCGCTACGTCATTGACGTTTTGGTTATTAACTTACATTATTTTGCTCCATGGAAAGATATTGATGTATATGAACAAGCATTATAAATATTAATTTTCTTTTTGTCTCAAAATTTTGATGAACAAAAGTTGATGGTGATTAATGAATTAGATTCACTTCAATTAAAAGAAACACATTTATATAGGGAGAGGGGCTGATTTCCCTGAGACCACACTACTTACAGATCACTTTAACAAATCTCACCATTGTCTGATTACATGTAGAGTGAACATGCAGAGTATAAATTGTTCTAGAAAGAAATTCCTGGTGGACCTATGGCGGTATAAAAGCTGAGATGTGTTTGGTTGCCCTTCTAAGGAAGCTGCGACCTTTCCAATTAATACATCTCCAACCGAGATCTTCTGGCATTAATGTCATCATTTGCCGGCCAATTAAAGTGTACTTTAGGAGTAAAAGAAGATATGTAGGCCCAGGTCAAGCATGTGTTGTGGAGGCGGTATATGATATACTTAATACTCCATGGAGCAAGTTTTAATTTAATTGATGTATCATTACTATCATCACTAGGAGGCCCATTGGCTTGGTGGTAGAGCAGTGACCTCGTAAATGGGAGGTCCTGGGTTTCAAAAACAAGTCGATGCGCTAAGGCATTATAATCCTCATTACCAAGTCCCTTGGACAGGACTGTAAGAGATAGAAAATGTGTGAATGAAATTTTAGAGGAAGAAAAATGCTTAAATGAAATATGAGAGGATATTAAAAAAATGAAATTGTGATATGAAGAAAAAATTGTAGGGGTATAAATGTGAGGGGAAGGCCAGTCTTTTATTCAAATGTGATGGGCATAAAGCTGTTTTAAAAATAAAATGTGTGGGGGAGGCAGAGGTACACAAAAGTTTGAAGGAAATTTGATAGATAAGAACTTATTATTATCTTGAAATTGTTGAAGGATATCCAGTGATGTTATTCAGTGTCATCTCACTCCTAGTCAAGCAAGATAATTCTGTAAATACAATTATCAACGTAGAGCCCCACCGATATCTTCTTGAGTAGGGACGTGGTGTCTGGGGAGCTCCTCTATGAGTGTTATTAGTTAATATCGCTTGGCTCACCCCCTTACACGGACGGACGCCTGAAGTAATAAACACAAGTAAAATTTGTCGACAGATTGGTGCGAGGAGACCGAGGCGTGTGGGATGATATCTCTGACGTTGTCTCTCGGGTTGTGTTCATCAGGAACGAGGACTTGATTTTAAAGGTAGTCGCTAGTTCTGATGCAGATGAACGAAAAAGTTCCAATTCAGAACCCATCAAAATCGATTGTGTAAAAAAAGAGATCCACAAATCAAAATGATGTCTCCCACACGAATTGGATAGAAAATGTACAATATGCCTCTTTAGAGGAAGAAAGGCATTAACTTTGTGTTACAGTACATGAAATAACACCCTTCTGGCTTCAACTTGGCAAATAACTGACTTGTACATGTACATGTATTATGTCAATCATATGCAAAAACAACAGAAGGGCATGAGTCCCACATGTGCATATCTGTGTTTATGCTCAAGTTCACCAATATTGATTTTCAGATTCTTCTTTTTTTAGTTCTCTTTACACTACACAGGTCCTGCATAACCTAAAATACATATGCTGCTTGATAAATACTTGAAAAGAGTCTTACTGTCTTAGATAAATCTGGATATCTGTCTGAATTCTGGATATCTTTTGGAGAGTTCATTTGGGAAAAGAAATGTCATTAACAAAAGTCATGATAACCATTAACAACTATAAATTGTCAGAGTGCCGAATGTCTAGTCTCTGTAGAGATTAGATCTAATTATAACATATGATTGCTTGCTTTGCTGGAACATCAATGTGGTCTATTATCAACTGGGTGAATATCAAAATGTTTCAGCACTTTGGCATTTGGGTTGAGGTATTTAATCCCAAGATGAAGCCTTTAAATATAAACTTTAAGTAATACCTATACAAAAATAAGTTTTAGAAGATAATTGAAAACATAACTTGAATTGATTTTGTATTGTAAATGTTTGTTTTTGTGATTTTTTATATCAGAATGTGAAAATAAAATAAATTGAATTGAAATTTTTAAAAATGACTGATAAATAGAATTCAAATTCAAAGAGAGATTATTCATCTTGAGTTAATGCTCAAGTTAACCAGTATATCATCAGTTCAGAGCCATAAGGGTATTAACGCTGTGTAAAAGCATATGAGCCTTTGCCCTTCTGGCTCCAAACAGACAATTCATAGTTTTCAGCAATTTCTTGTAGTTATCTTGAAATCATTATGTTACTTGAAATACTGCTTGATAAACAATTCAGAATGACTCCAAGATAATTCTGGGTCCCATCTTATAAAGATTTAATAGTAATCCCAACTTATTTGCGATTGATATCAATTGCAACTGTGTACATATAATAGACTGCAAACTTGCGATTGCCCTGGATCAATTGCAACTCTTTACAAGATGGGGCCCTGGATATCTTTTGAAGAGTTTACATGTATTTCAAGAAGCAGTTTCATTACCAAAACTCAAAATAAAAAAATCATGAAAAAAAAAAAAAAAATCATGAAAAACAATAAATCCCCCGGACAGGATGGTTTTACTGTAGAATTTTATCGTTACTTTTGGGAAGATATTAAATACTTGCTGGTAAGATCATTGAATTATGCGTATTTCACAGGGAAATTGTCAAACTCACAAAAAGTGGGAATAATAACTTTGATTCCAAAAGGAAACAAACCTAGACATTTGTTAAAAAATTGGCGACCGATCTCCTTATTGAATGTAGTTTATAAATTAGCATCCAGTTGCATCGCAAACAGACTCAAGGGCGTTTTGTCATTTTTGATACATGAAAATCAAACAGGATTTTTGAGTGGTCGTTTTATTGGCGAAAACATACGTTTATTATATGATACGCTACTTTATACTGAATTACACGATATAGCTGGCATGCTCCTTGTTGTTGATTTTGAAAAAGCTTTTGATTCCGTATCGCATGATTTTCTGTTCAATGTCCTGGATTTTTTTCGCTTCGGTCCATCTGTAAAGAAATGGATCAACTTGTTTTATGCAAATGCATCATCTTGTGTATTAGTTAACGGACACTGTACAGATAGATTTGAAATAGGACGAGGGTGTCGCCAGGGAGATCCTTTGTCTTCCTACCTCTTTTTGTTAGTCAGTGAGATACTTGGGATCCTAATACGACACTCACATTCTTTGGGCGGATTGCATATGAATGGAAAAACGCTTAAATTGTTGCAATATGCAGACGATACCCTTTTGACACTCAACGGTTCAATGCAGGATTTACAATGTGCCCTTACAATACTTAATGACTTTGCAAATATGTCCAATCTCAAAGTCAACACGACTAAAACTCAAGTGATATGGATTGGGAAGAACAGAACTTTCAAAAAAGAGATTTTACACGAGTACAAACTTAATTGGATATCTGAGGGATATTTTAGGTACTTGGGCATAGACTTTTCAGTTAAATTATCAGAAATGGTTAATCACAACTATCAAGAAAAGGTTCAAGAGATAAACCGTCAGATGACGATATGGTTGAAAAGAACATTGACTCCCTTAGGAAGAGTTACCATAGTAAAATCTTTATTTATACCCAAATTGAACTACCTATTTTTATCTCTTCCTGAACCAAAATTAGAAATTATGAAGGATATCGATCGACGTTTTTTTGAATTTATATGGCATGGCAAACGTGATAAAATAAGTAGGAAACAAATGGGTCAATTGTACAATGAAGGCGGAGTTAAAGTGACTGACCTTTGTATGCATTGTAAATCACTTAAGATATCATGGATAAGAAGATTTATTTGTTCTGAAAGTTTCTCTCTTCATATGTTCCAATCATTCTTACCTCCACCGTATACATCTCTTCAGTTATTCATGGGGGCTGAATATTACAAAGAATTAGCCACTACAATACGAAACCCATTTTGGGAAGAAGTATTATCAGCCTTTTCAGACCTTACTCAATTCACTGTAAATGATATTGCATGTCAACCCCTTTGGAATAACCCTAAAATAAAAGTTAATGATAACGTAATTTATTATAAGTCTTGGTGCGCTAAGGGGGTACGTTTTGTTAACGATGTTTTAAAAACAGATGGATCATTTCTCTCATACTTTGATTTTCAACATAAATACAATGTACATGTAAACTTTCTTCAATATTATGGCTTTTGTAATGCTATTCGATTTGGTTTTAATAAAAATGTCATACCAAAGGTCATTGAACCTACATGTATCATCCCGGAAGCATTGTTATTAATAATAAAAGTGGAAAAAGGTTGTGCACATATATACCGTTCTTTATTGAAACATAATATAAAGGAATGTAAAAGTCTTACTAAGTGGAAACAGGAGTTTGACCTTGACAATATTGTATGGAGTTCGTATTATTTTCTTCCCTTTAATTCAACTGTCGATGTTAACATGAGGTGGTTTCAGTTCAAGTTACTGAATAGAATTCTTTATATGAAAGATGCTTTGTTAAGATTTAAATTAGTTACAGATAACTTATGTACATTCTGTAATAACAGTGTAGAAACGATTATACATATATTTTGTTACTGTATTCATACAACCGAAATATGGTCTAAACTCGAGTATTGGTTGTCTCGTAATAATGTACTTATTAAGTTTAGAAATCAAAATAAGTTGTTTGGGTTTCACGGTAATAATAACAGTGCCCTCAACTGTATTATGATTATAGTCAGGAAAGAAATTTTTGCAGCCAAATGTAAACAGTGTTTGCCAGTTTTTGAAAACATAATATCAGCGATAAAGTGTTATTATAACATGGAAAAGTATATATGTAAAACAAATCTGAAAGAACAGAAATTTGTGAAAAAGTGGTTACTTTTTGCAAAGTGTTTCTGAATGTTTATTTCTTCTAAAATCATTTTGCCAACTAAATCTGGGATATTTATGTTAAATAGTGAACTTCAATTTGTAACTGATACCGGTATCTATAAATGTATTTTCTTATCATATTTTGAATGGCCAGGAATATTATTTTGAATTTCTGCATGTAAAAACCAATTCTTGTATACATAATAATGTGAACGATATTATTTAATAAAGGATCCCTGTGGAAGGGAAAAAGAAAAAAAAAAAAAAAAATGAAAAAAAAAAAAAAAAAAAAAAAAAAAAAAAACTCAAAATAAAATTGAACAACGTGAATAGTTGGAATGCGGACGGTGTCAACCCCCGGTCCCAGTAGAGATTTGATCTAATAACATGTGATTGTTTGGTTTGCTTGAACATGATTGTGATATGTGAGGGAATATCAAAACGTTTCAGCACTTTAGCATTTGGGTTGAGGTATTTGACCCCAATATGATGCTCTTAAAGGCCCACTGCACTACTTGTAGCTACGTGCGCCCTCTATATAACAAACAATGCCTAATCAGTGACCATTGGTCCCCCATGATCCTCTTTTTCTTATGTTAACTGAGAGCTGAGTTGATGAGATAACCACCTGTCCAGTGACCTTGCAGGGCAGTCTAATCCCTCCTGTAAACTACGGCAGATAAGCTTTAAAGACAGATTTTTAAATGATGCCACTAAAAATAAGTGTTAAAGGGATGATTTTCAAAAATGTATCATTTAAAGTTAGAATGTAAAAACAGAATGTAAAGAGAGGGTTCAAATGACACTCGGTTTAAAATATAAATGTAAAAAGACAATTGTGATTTGTACTGTAATTCAACTGCCTTGTTTGGGTTCACTTTGGTATGGCAAAGTTCTTTTTTTTTGTGGCTGAAATATGATTCAGTTCGCGACAGATAATTTTGCAAATGCATAAATAAATAAACAAGTATCGGGCACTTGAAATTCAAATGGCACTCAGTTTAAAACATGAAAATGCAAAACGACAATTGTGATTTGTACTGTAACTCAACTGCCATGCTTGGGTTCACTTTGGATATGGCAAGGTTTAGTTTTTTCGGCTGAATTATGATTCAGTTCACGACGGATAATTTCGCAAATGCATAAATAAATGAACAAGTATCGGGCACTTGAATACTTATGTCAACAGCGGAGTTAAGAGTTCTGTTTATGCACATCAGTTTATTACGTGTGTGTGTGAGAGTGAGAAAGAGAGAGAAAGAGAGAGAGAAAGAGAGAGGAGATATGGAGACAGTGACAATTGAGACAGCCATAAAGAGATAGTATCCAACCAAAGTGTCGAATTCCAGAAGCCAGTCCAATTATGACCACATAATTTGAAAAATAAATAATGGAGATATACAATTATAGTTCTTTTATGCTTGTTTGTAAGATTTGGGGGGGAGGTGTCACCGTGGTATTAAATTTTCATGTCTGAGACACAATTTTGTCACTCCTGACGTAAGAGCTAAACACCCAGGTTCATCAATAATGAGGTGCATGTGGGGTACTCTATCAGGTATTTAAAACTTCAAAAGGTTTCATCAACCTCTAAATAGCAAAGAAGTAACAGAGTTTTTTCTTCGAAACGATGTATCCTAATACAGATGTACCTTTGTCTTGCTAGATCCAGTGCTATGAAATAACACATTAAGAAGTAAGAAGTGTTACAAATTGATCAATTTGAAAATGTTGTCTTTGACATTGTTGTTTCTGCTTTGCTCTATTTAATGTTAGTTTAGCTTTTCATGTTAGTAGCATGTAGTTGTCTCATCCCCCAACCAAGAAATCTGGTATGAAATTACAGGTCCCTTGTTTTCATGTACAGGTATGCCTCTGTGTTCTGATTATTCCTCTACCCCTCCTCTCCACTCCTGTAATATAAGACTCTACCTTAGAGGCTTAGCATAAACAGTGGACTTGTTTTGAAGTACGATGTCAAGGGATCAAAAGAGAACTACTCTCCTTGACCATGTCCACGTCAATCACGATGATGACCATTAGCCGCTTAGTGTACCTCTCACCATCGGCCAGTCTGCAAGGATAAAAACACTCATCTGAAGGGCGGGAGAAACCGAGTGGCGGATTGTTTCATCGCCTGCAGCGGCGCTCATCCCAATAAACGAGATCCATCTCATTCTCGTTTCCCTAATTCAATTTGTCCCCTCTTAGAGTTCTCCATGCTGCCACCCTGTTGTGGGTGTTTCTCTGTGGTTTAGTCTTCCAGACAGACTCCACCCATCCATCAAGACTTATTCACATGTATGTGGTGTACGTGATAAACTGACTTAAAAACAGAAATCGACCATTATGTGGCAATATAAAATGGCAGTAGTGTGTTGCACTTCATCCAGATCTCCTTCTCTCTCTCTCTCTCTCTCCTCCTCTCTCTCTCTCTCTCTCCCCTTCTCTCTCTCTCTCTCTCTCTCTCTCCTTCTCCTTCTCTCTCTCTCTCTTTTATACCGGTTCTTCAAAAAAATTGGAAGAATTACTCCTATTTTTTGCCTTTAACTAATGTTCTGAACCTTTGTTTCCTCTATTTAATAAAAACAAAACTGTTTAAAACACATAGAAATTACACTCTATTCCATATTGTGTCTCAAACAATTTATTTTTTAAGCTTGGAAAGGTTGTTGTTCATGTAAAATACACACAATTATAAGCCAATGGTGCACATAGCACCCTTTCCTTTTTGTTCTGAGTAAAAGAGGATAGGTTTATTTTCTAGGCAGTTTACTGCATTGTATTTATGGAACAGGGCTTTACAGAGCATATTAGCTTATGATTTTGAGTACCATGCTAGTTATTAACAACATTTTCAAGACTGGTGAGTGTGTCGGGAGACTTGCCAAACTATTATGTACATGTATCCATGGGCTTTTAATTTCATTGTGTGACTATCAATCGCAAGAATTGGGCCAACTGCGGGGTAATGATCTTGCATGAAGATAGAGGTTGATTACCAATTACTTCTCTCCAGTTTCTTATCCTTGCTGGGATCTTTCAGCGATATCCAAATAAAAGAGATTGGGAGAGAAACACAAGACGTGCCAGATCTAGGTAAACCGATGTCCTACCTCCTTGTTAATCATAGAGTTGAAGGCGTAAATCTTAAACGTATCAAATCACCTGTAAGGCAATCAGTGGTCGTGCTGGCCGTGCTTCGCTTCCCAGAATTTATTGATTGGTATATCTGTTTCCAGAAAAGGGACACTGGCTGCGTGGATATTGTTACTTGTTAACAGGAGCAGAACTATCAGACGGCAAATTAGATATTACTCAATACTCATAATATGACATGTACAAGTAGAGTTGAAATTGAAACACTATGATCTACAGTAGATGATAACTTCAAGATGAAGTTGTATACTGGGACCCATTTCAAGAAGCCTTTTTTCAATGACAAATGACAAAAACCAGTAACAAATCTGCTAACAACCATCAGAAGCAAGGATTTCACTAGCTTGTTACAAAATTGTCATTTGTCACTGCATGATGAAAAGTTTTGTGAAATGTGCCCCTGATCATTCTATAATAATTGTGGAAGAGTCTATCTCCAAGCAATGGGAATGGTTTATTAAATGTAGTAAATAAAAATAGGTATCGATCTACTGTGAGGTTTTGTAATGATCAAATTGATAACAAATTGATTCATTGTCGCTGAAAAGCTCATGCACTAGACACAGGAATATGTATATGGGGCTACCTACACATGAATGTTTGGGCCTAACACTTATACTATTTTTCATCATCTGTTGAATACAGAGCATTTAAAGAGCAATCCTTTTTAGGAGATATGTCTTTTATGATATTCTTTGAAATTGACATAAAAGAAGGAGAAAAGACACCAATTATTTTTCATCTTTATTAGAAGAAGTCAAGCTTCTCTTTAATGAGGTATGTCACCAACAAATGGATGAGTGCCAATTTGAGGATGAAAGATTTGATGATTTATTTCAACTTTAAAAATACCGTGAACTGCTATGGGTCATCATAAAGCTTTTCTGGCTCTCCGCAAATTGATTTGCTTGATTATTCCATGTTAGTAAGAAAAAGACAAAAGTTGTGAAGTTGTTACTATGTCATCTGTTAACTTAAAAACTTTAACATAGAAGTCATGCCCTTCTGGCTCTGAACAAATGTTAAATCGATCTGCTAGAAGAAGAAGAATTTATTTTGTATCACCCAAACTTGAGGCTTGTAACCATGCATCCTCCATCTATTTTTTGTGGGTGTGAGTTGCGTGTTGGCGTGGTGATGTAGCCACTTTGCTCCCTCGGTCATAGATAAAATAGTTTCCTGGAAATGCCATGCCTCAGGATCTAGGCAAGAAGATTACTCCTTGATATATTGATTATTCAACGCCTCCAACCCTGTGAACCTCATACACAGATGACATAGTAATCCGCCCTAAAGAAACAAAAATGCAGAAAACCAAATTAGCATAAGCATAGTAGGCATCAAATTTCTGTATCTTATGATAGGGACCTGTGCTGTATACAGCTACTTTTTTTTTCTTCTTCACCCTCACTTGGCATTTAAAATGTAAAATACTTTTAATTTTCCTGCGGCAGTTTTTTTTTTTCAAAAGTAGTTTATGAATTCATGGATGAACAAGGCTTTAGGCAGGTCTAAATGAATTATATTAGATTCATACTTGAATTGGACAAAATGATAATAATACCGGTAGTTAAATTGACATGAAATAAGCTAGCTACAAGTTTAGCACAGAATAATTGAAAACTGTATTGTTATCTTCAGATGTTTATGAATTGTATATAAAGGAAGTATTTTGAAGAAGATAGAGATGATGGCAATGACTGTATGAAAGTCAATATCCATGTTGTAGGGCATACAATGTTTGTCTGTTTGTTTATTGTTGTTGTTGTTTTATTGTTTTTACCTGATACCTAAAAAAAAAAAGTACTATTTTTAGCACATCCAAACCAGATACTGAAGAGAAAAAAAACCCCACCTACCTCAGTCTACACATGCGAAATTTTAATTTTAAAACATTTTTGCAATAAGGTTTACTGTATGTTTCCTTTTGTTCTCCTTAATTATTTTTCCTTTTTGCAGTGCCTCAGTCTTTCAGAAGCAGAATTGAGTGAAAGGGAAGTTGTTCCGGTTGATATAGCATACAACAATGTTCCAGAAAAGTATTACAAAGAAAATGAGGTAAGAAATACACAGGATTTTTATTCTTAACATTTCAGAAAAGAACTCTTTTTATTCCATGTTAGTTTAAGTGTTGACAGTGTTTTACATATTATACTAGACCTAGCCTGTCAAGTTTTCATTACCATTCACTCATTAAATATTTTACTAGGATATGAATTAATTTTGATGCAATTTGACTAAATTAATGTGAAATAAAATACAAAAAAGTTCTTTTAAGTCTTGTTTGTGACTGCGCTTGTATTTTACATGTAAGAATTCATTTATTTGTTTTTTCTTTCTTTCAGGATCCAACAAAGTTTAAGTCGAAAAAGACAGGAAGGGGGCACCTACAAAAGGACTGGAGGGTGAGTTATCATAAATATATGTTTTTTTCTTTATTATCTAGATTAAAAATCAGCCTTAACTATCTTTGATGTCATCATTCTTCAACTGCATCTCTTTCCATGCCTGTTTATACATGTATGTCTAGTCTTAATGTCTACTGCTAGTTTTCTCTCTTTTGTAGCATTTCTAAGTACTTGTAATGATTTTGCCCTTTTCTCTGTACATTTTTGTAGAAAATAAGTTGTTCATTGAAAATGGCGCAATTCACTGCATTGGAAATGGACTCAAAATTGTTTATTATTTTGTGTTCTTTCTGCTCATGTGTCATTCCTAGCCTTCTGGATAAAAGATAATCCAGAAACATCACTTTACTGCTATGTGTTAAAATTGACCTGTCTGTCTCCTTTGCTCCCTTTCTACTTTGTGCAACAACAAATGATTCTTTTACATAAACTTGATACATAGATATATGATATACTTTTAAAAATTTGCATATTCACTTTCTCTCCTGTGGATTAAGGGCCAGAAGGGCATGAACTCTTTGTGAAATTCTATTCATGATCCATTGTGAATTTGCTGTTTTTTTGTGTGTGTCTCTCGCAACTCAATAATGAAAACTGAACTGGTTGAATTACGGCCCCTGTTGAACACTTATAGATTTAAGCTTTGATATGTCACATTCTCAAGGAACATAAATCGGGACAAATACATTTTTCTCATACTTAATTTTTTTATACAAAACTTGGTAAGTGTATGAATAATTTAGTTGTTCAGTGTATATATTATGTTAATCAGTTCTTAAGCCATACAATACGGAATTCACCTAGTAATATCGTTTTAATGTCATTTTGTTGCCAATTTGAAACCCTTAGGAAACGAGTAATCCTATAATGTGTTCCTACAAGCTGGTACGGGTCAAGTTTGAGCTTTGGGGTCTACAAACAAGAGTCGAAAGCTTCGTGCACAAGGTAATGCACTTTTTATCCTTCAATTTCGATGCAAATATCAGGTCGTGTATTGTTTTCATATGTGGGTAATGCAAAATAAAATGAAACCAATTAATATTGAAAGAGAATCCACAGTTTTTGGATTATCATCATTATGCAAAGTAATTACAAAAGATAATTGGAAAAAGATTACTGACAAATGAACAGTTGACCGTTCATCTAGTATACTCACAATACAATTACAAAAGGAAAATCAGATCCCCAATTTGGGATTGCATGTCATCCACTGATGCACTGGAAGCTATTATGTGCTGCATCGTTGGAGATCTACTGGCCTACAACAAGATTATTGGCTTTTAAACTTAATACCATTTGTTCTGAACAATTAAACAGCTATTTTGCAATAATGCTTGCATGTTGATGTAGTCATTTTGCTCCTGATTTTGTATCAAGGTAATGTCAACATTGACATTGTTTAAGTAGTTCCATTTATTTGTGTGTCTTTAAAATGAACTATGAATGAAGCAGTTTATTGTTTAGGCAGTAAGATCATCATGTCAGCAACCCCCAAGTAGACTATTTCTTTCAATACAAAAATGAAATCTTGATTAATATGTTGCCTTGTCTAACTGGACATCTTTTGAAGACAGTTGCAAGATGTTTAAGACAAAGATTTTCAGTAATTCTACACACACACAAAAAAAAAATTCTCTCTTTGAAATTACAAAAATTTATAAAAAATAAATGCTTGTATATTTCCTGCTCCATGCCAAGAATAGGTTGAATCTTTTTGCATACTTTTTGTCCATGCTATTCACCCTTTAATAGTTTGCAAGCTATAAATGTCTGTGAAAATCTCAGAGAATTCCTTGTAAGCTGCAACCGATCTCATAGGATTGCAACTAGCTGCTATAGTCTAATGATCATCTAGCTAATGAAAAGTAACATTTCGTTATAGCCTCAGGGAGTCATTACAGCTAAGCATGGTCGGAGCTTAGATCTGTTCATTATGGAGATGATTTGCAGAGGTGTTTTGGCAGATCCTAGAAACCTAGATCTCTTTTTTTCCTGTTTACCTCCGTCATCATGCTTGCTCTTCTGCCCACCACTTGCTTTACCATCTGACTAAGATCCAATAACAATGTTACTACAAACTGATTTTGCAAAAAATTGGATGGTATACTAATATTGCATGTTCCGGCATTCGATACAACATATAAACCGACAAATTCAGAATTTCCCTAGTGATTTTATATTTCACCAAGGCAGCAGGATGAGGTTTCAATTGACATTTCTTTTCCATATTTTTCTTTCATTTCGTTTATTTCCACAATAACAGCAAACAAAATTTATAAAGTCATTCCAATTAAATATACATAATATGGTACGTCCAACTGAGACTAAGAAGATAATTGCTTGCTATTTTGCGGAGGAAAACTAGGAAAGCAAAGCTCGTAATTTAGGTTTCCTAACATAAAATATCATGGTATCATAAAGTATAAACTTATAAAGTATGTGAAATTATATTTTATATGCTTTATAAGTATATACTTTATGATGAAATTCTGAATTGGAGGTGAATATATATTATTGAACAACAAAAATTGTTTATTATTTGGTATGTAAAATTGAGGGGGGGGGGTATTCAGAAGCTTAATAAAAATAAAGCTTTCATGCCACAATTGTTCACTCTAATAGCTGCCTAATAATGGGAAGGTGGAGGAGGTCTTAGTTTGGATTCAATGCCCCTAGCACAGAAGTAGTTGAAGTAGCAAGCAGTTAACCCCTCAGTAGTTCACAAGATATATTTAAGGTCTAATAAATCACTATTTCCCCTCAAATTGGAACCATTTGTTTTTATGTTCCTCTCCTACGTAGCTAGAAAATTATACTAATGTGTTTGAAATCAAGTTTTATTGGAAAATACTAAATTCAACAAAATAATGCCAATTTATATACAAAAATAGTGATTATAGAATTCACACCACATTAATAATTTAATTTAATAATAAATGTTCATAAACCCCTGCTCTTGCCCCTATCCTTGATTATTTTACCACTATACCCACAACTGCAATATTGTAACATGACGAACTGTTGTATAAATTACCTTAGTCCATATTATGTTGGCATGTAATTATGTTTATACCTTTTGTCTTTTTTTTTGGTAGAAATTAAGTGTTTTTTAATTGTTTATGGTATTTAGGCAGAAGTAACGTGACACGTTTAAACAATTTTTAACTAAATGTTATGTAAGTTTTTTACAATGTATATATTCAATTCGTGTAATTCATGTGCAATTCAGTTGTGAAACTGCCATTCATGAAAGATGCAATAAAATACCATTTATCTATCTATCTATCTATCTATCGACTGTAATGATTAGGTAATATGTCTATATTCATGAATTTCACTATACTGCATTAGAAATGGATGCAACACTGCTCGTGTACAACATGTTATTCCTAGAAATCTGGAACAAAAGATGTTTTAAATTTTTTTAAACTAAAATTAGACAGGCGGAGCTGCTATGGGTGACAGAGTACTAGATGCTTAAATGATGCATTACCGGTACTGAAATGATCTGGGGAGGTGTTATTACCTCAAATTATCTTCCTCATCTTTCATTTGACCTACCTTTCTCTTCAACCCGTCATAGTTTTATGAACTCGACTGCAAGCTAGGAGCCCGATCTTGCTGGCAGCCGCCCATGTTTTAACCCTTTTAATAGCAACTAGAGATTTTGTTAAAGTGGCCTATTACTCACTGGAAGATGTTGCAATATTGCTCTCATTTGGACACTGCTCTAAACAATATGAAATATGCACTATTTTCTATGCAAAAACCTACTGTAGACATTGTAAGGATTATGCTCATATCGTCCCTATTTTCACGAAGTGACGGTAGTGAGGAATATCGTAACGCAAAGTGAATGCAATTTTTTTTCACTACCGTCACTTAGTGAAAACAGCGACGATATATTATCACGGTAGGCCTCATAGAATGGATATAACAGCGCGTTGAAAACGGACAGGCTGTTTTGGGCGGTTTAGTTGCTAAAGGATTAAGTTTCCCATGCTTTGCTTCAAGTCTCATAGTTCATACTGAAAAGTAGTGAAAAGCAGACTTTCAACAGACAATTGAATTTGATAATTTCACAACTCCCTATACATATGCTTATACACCAGAACAGAAATGTAGAATGACAGGTTCTTTTCAATTTAAATGCAAATGCGAAATAAGTTGTATTGAATTGTATATATTTTGAAGTTAAGGAACATTTTGAAATCAAAATAAATATATAGAAAAGAAGCTTGCCTTCAAATAAGCAATAAGTGGCATTGAATTGTGTAAATGTTGAACTTCAAAGAACATTTTTAATCTACATTTTCACATATTATTATCAACCAAAAGGCCCCCAAAAATGAATGCATGTCATTCGCTATCAGGATATATTCATCCTATTCCTATCTACTCTCAAATCTAATTAAATCAAAAGTAAAATAAGTTGTATTGAAGTTAAAGGAACATTTGAAGTCAAATGATATTTGCCATTTTGCATCTTAACTTTTCACATTTGTATCATCAAAAAGAGCAATAATACTGCGTACTACACTCTATCAAGACTGAACAACTTCATCCTATCTTCTCTATTTTAAACCTTTT
Source organism: Strongylocentrotus purpuratus (assembly GCF_000002235.5). Lineage (NCBI taxonomy): Eukaryota > Metazoa > Echinodermata > Echinoidea > Camarodonta > Strongylocentrotidae > Strongylocentrotus > Strongylocentrotus purpuratus. The sequence continues at coordinate 24,971,261 of NW_022145599.1, read as the reverse complement.
TATATGATCAATATTCAGAATATGTGGGAGTATAAATGTCATCTTCATGGAGATTTATTAGATACCACAAGCTAGTCAAGAGTGATTTGATGTAAATCTAGGAAATACCTTAAGCTGTCTAGCTGGCGACATAAGCTAAGGCATGATCGTTAACCTTATTCTATAGTGATAGTATTCCTACCACTCAAAGTGTTCATGCGCCATTTTGTAAAGTGAACTTAAGAGATATGACCCACAAATGTAACAGAATTGTGAATTGTGACGATGTTTTTGCCATGTTTTTATTGTAAGAAAGTTGAACACTTTGGTTTCTTTCTTAAATTCTGTTATTCTTTCTGATTGATTTGTTTCTATTTTAGGCAATACAAGATATCCTTTTACTGGGTCATAGGCAAGCATTTTCATGGATCGATGAGTGGTATGGTAAGTTCATTTCAATTAATATAATACAATTTTTGTCAAATCTCTTAATATCACAATTTTAAAATTCATGTGAGTAGCCTGCTTAAAGACCAATGAATTTTGATATTCCTCCACAGTATTTAGTTTTTCTCACATTTCTGAAATATTCTGGTAAAATCCTGACATTTTCAATTTTTTTTGCAGTCTTTCAAAATATTTGTAGAAAGGAACATGCAGTAAAATTTTCTCTTGTTAGGGGTGTAATAGCAGCAGTGTAGAGGTAGTAGTAGCAGAAGCAGAAGTTGTAAGGCAGTAATAGTAGTACATGTAGCAGCCTCAGCAGCGACTGATATGTATTCTTGCATATGAACATTTGGCATTCAAATAATACTGTAGAAATTAAGATACAACAAATTTCATTATTTGAAGCATTCATCACATTTTCATGACCAAGCTGACCCCAATATATTCATGCAGCTCACTTGTGTTATTGACTTTTCTTCCATTACTCCTGTAGAGGGCAGTATACATATCACAGTTTGTAGGCACATTGCAGCTCTAACTCTTTATGCCACACATGTTATATCCCTGTGCTATATTGTATTTATCATGGCTTAATAATACCAAAGGCCTCAAGATTAAACCATTCCTAGCAAAGGATTAATTTTCACTAGTTTTGAAAGGATTGTCAAGGACCTAATCAAGACCAAAAATTAATGTTTTTGCAAAGGTACTGTGTTGCATAAAGCAATCCTTCTGTTAATTGGTGCCTATTGTTTTGTGCAAAACTTTATGTGTGGCAAATGGATTGACTGTGCAGAGAGGTAATAAAGTAAACGAAGTGTTAAATAACTGTTTGCTGCTCTTATGAATTATTTCAACTTCAGACATGACTGAAGAAGATGTCAGGAAGTACGAACAGCGCCTCCAAGCGGAGACAAACCGAAAGGTTCACCAGGGTCTAGAGAGAACCTCAAGTAGAGATTCCACCGATGCCGGAGACGACGACGAATTTGCCGATGCCGTGGAGGATCAAAGCGATCTCGCCCAAGGAGGATCATGATGAAAGCAAATCTTGTTCGCTTAGAGAGGCAGGATACAGCTTCCATTTAAAGAACATTACTAATGAGAGATTGGAGAGAGTATTAGAATATATATGGTGAAGGTTACCTCTTGGAGGACAGACTTGTTTTCCAGAGAAATATATACATGTGAAAGATCTGTAACAAAATAAATGCAATGTCTTGTGAAGTATTTTATGAATGAAAAGTTGTCAAGGTTATTGTCAAGGTGAGATAAGAGAGGAATCACAATACAATGAAGGTCTTCTTCCCTTTTTTTTTCTCCCTCTCTTTTTGAAGGACATGTAGAAGGATAACTTAATATTTAAGGTGAAGTAGACCCATATCTCATCACTATGCAGCGAATATCTTTGCCTGTTAACTTTCAAAGGGTATACAAAGAAAATGTCAGGCGGTGCTAGAAAAATATTTCCCAACTAATAGATGAGAATTCTGTTTTCATGTTCAGTATTTTTTCCTCTCCATCGACCCCTCCCCCAATCCACCTCTGATAGCAATACGTTTTACCATTCTCAGCTAAGAGTGATTTAATTGAAACTAATCATTGAAGTCTCTAAATAGCCAATGCAGTGTACGATATGAGATCATTATTTTTGTGTACAATTTGGATATATTTCAATTAATTTTTTTTTGTTTTACATTGGTTTATTCAATTTTTTCTTCCAATTATGATCGAATAGAAAATAGATTTATTGTTGCCAACTTGAGGAATGAAAAAAGATTAATTTAGAAAATTTGGTTAATGAAACAAAGTCTTTGGCATGTGAACTCTGCAAGACAGCAGTAGCATTGGCTGATGTAATTTACCCTCAAATACAGGAAATCATGGATAGAATGTGGAAATATTGAACAATACGACCCCTGAAATTGAACTTATTTCATTTGGATATCCTTTTCACTACAGAGATGTAATATTACCTTGAAGTTCCTCTACGAGGATGATATTAGTAATGGGATTAAACCCAGGGGAACAATAGTATTGGACACACTGGCTCTGTCTTACTTCCTTTCACATAAAGACATAAAGCCAGAATGGCATTAACTCTTTATAAGTATAAAGTATATGAGTTAATGCCCTTCTGGCTCCAAACTGTTATATATATGTATATACTTACATATATCCTACCTCTTGTGTTTCCTTGTCAATGTTGAGAGCAAGAAGGGCATTGACCCTATATTAAGTGATATGGGTTAAGGCCTTTCTTTTTCTCAGGGTTACGACTTTAGTTGTGATTGAATGTTAGACCCCGTTCTCACTCACTTCGTTGGAGCGCTCTGGAGCGCTCTAACTAAGACCCGTTCCTCAGGAGCGGTTCTTAGGTGAGTGAGAACGGTCAAAGTGGTCCAGGAAGTGGACTTCTGGACCGCTCCAGAAGACCACCTTCCGAGGTGGTCTTGAGGAGCGGGTCTTATTAAGAGCGGTTTGGAGCGCTCTAACGTGCAATGTGAACGGAAAGCGTACTTTGAACGGAAGTGAGCTGACCTTCGGTGCGAAACATGTAGTACGGTACATACGGTTTGTATTCCGCGCGCGAAAAAATTGATCTGCTGACCTGAGCTGCCATAGCAACAAGACCACTTTGACTCGTGGAGCGGTTTGAGCCATTAAAAACTGCTCGGAATGTGTACGCTCACAAACCGTTCCTCAAGACCCGTTCCTCTGGAGCGGTCTAACTAAGACCACTTGCAAAGTGAGTGAGAACGGGGTCTTAGGTTACGTTTAGGGTTAGGGTAGCATTAGGACCGTCCAGGGATATCAATACATATGGTGCAGTGTTTGATTTGTACCTTAAATGTTGTACAGCATCCTTTAAATTTCAAATACTTTGCACTAACTGCATATATCACGCTATTACCTCATTTAGTTTGGTATGTTTTTTTTACAAAATTACAGTCATTATTTAGGCTCCACAATGAATCTCTCATGTAGGTTTTAGGGTGATATTTTAAACGTGATGATGCACAAAATACTGAATTAATGATTGGTCCTCTTTGAGATGTACATCAGTAACAAAAAGAGCATACAAAAAGCCGTACATGGATCGCTGTTTAATCTTACATCTTATTATCATGTGCGATGTGTATGCTATGTATAAATTATGTCAGGGTAATTTGTTCTCGATTTGGCCGTGTATATTGCAATATTTGTTTGCTATATTTGCACTTATCACAATCAAATTATGTTGGGCAATGTAATTTTGTTTCAATTTCTTGTTAAAGATTGTAATTAGGAGGGTGTTTATAATCTGTTTTGGTTAGAGGTGTTTGGATGTAATCTTTCAGCGGCTTTCAGTATTTCAACTTTATTGCTTGTTTATCATTTGTAGGGCAAGATGCTCGTGAATTTATCTTGCCATATGACAAGGTTTCAATAAGCTCCAATGGCAAAAGTGATGTAAATTGTGCAATTCTTTGCTTTCTTTCTTTCAAATTCTTTCTGAATTATTCTTTCTAAATTATAGTCCTACAAATATCATAGGGTGGTGTATGTAAAGAATAATCTTATATTGATCAGTTATGTGATCATTTAAATATATAAAATCATGATCTAAGTAAGGGAGTAATACAGAAAAACCTTGTTGAAACAAACTGAGAGGACCAAGGAAAATGAAAAATCACCTTTTCTTTTTTACCCTTCAAATTGACATCTTGTAATATCAGGGCGATAAAAGCAGTAGAATACAAAGAAATAGGACCAGCAAAATTACTTTGTTATAACGGATGTCTGTTTAATACACCGGTGTTCTTTAGGAAGTGGTTCTGCTGTACGGGCAAATCCTGTTACAAGGAAATGTAATAATAGATGGATCTCAGAAACATGGAATATTGTTTTAATAGTATGCAGGAAAACAACCCAGGATACTTGAACTTTGTAGTGCATATCTCTGTATGTAAAGCTCATGTACATGTGTAGATGCAATCAAATGCATATGTAAAATGAGAAATTCTCCATATCACATATAGCTCTCCAAATCTCAATTCGTGTAGCACGCTGTTTTTTTTTTGGCGTTCAAATTGCTTGGAAGGGTACCTCCAATGATCCTCATTACCAGGTCCCTCGGAGAGGACCTAAAGCCATCAGCCGTCTGGTTGCTTACTTACAAGCATTTATGCTTTCTTAGCAGTCAGGTAAAATAACCACCAATAGAGTGGTGAAGTGTGACGTCATCAAAAATATATTTTTAGAATTTGTTAATTTTGTCTTCATATTCCAAAAGAACACCCAAAATAATGTCCACATGTCGAAAACCAATTGAATATGTTAAGTATTGGCTGAGTTATGACCATCTGAATGAATATATGTCCTATGGGAACTCAGTGTTATATGCTCTGGCTCCTAACCATTAGGAGCCAGAGCATATAACACCGAGTTCCTATGGGGAGTATATTTATTCAGATGGTCATATCTCAGCCAATATTTAACATTTTCAATTGGTTTTCGACATGTGGACATTATTTTGGGTGTTCTTTCGGAATATGAAGACAAAATTGAGAAATTCTAAAAGTAAATTTTTATGACGTCACAGCTTTGGTACTCTATAACCAATGATATTGTACAACTCCAGGGACCCATTTCACAAAGCCTTTGTTCAATGCCAAATGACAAAAATCAGTGACAAATCAGCTGATAACCAATCAAAAGCAAGGATTTCACTAGCTTATAACAAAAACTGTCATCTGTCACTGATGACTAGTTTTGTGAAATGGGGCCCAGAACTAGATGTATTAGCATTACAAATGCAAAAGATTCTTGTATGCAGTTACTATTTAGCTATTTTAATATACCAAGAATAGAAATGGTCTTTAAGGTAGGCTCATTCTGAAAACAAAACTTTCAATATTGTTATGTGCGATTATTTAATTTAGTATACGATTCATTTGATAATAGTTAAATGATGGTAGACATTTGTAGATGCTTTACTAGGCCTTCACTATACACTTCTTACCCATTTAGATGACAACTTCTGCTCATTGTTGTAATTCTATAGTTATCTGTTTAGGAACCACCTTTTGTCATGAGGTATGCTAAGGGAAGTTGCAATGAAGTGGAAAATACATGTATATAAAAACTATTCATAGTGCCCACTCCCATGAAATATTTCAATTTGATGCCCATTGTTAAGATGGGTTATCAAAGGTTTAATACTATGTCATTGAATAATTGAGCTTAATATATCGTCCTTGTTTTCATGAAGTGACGGTAGTGAGGAAAATCGTAACGCAAAGTGAATGCAATTTTTTTTCACTACCGTCACTTCGTAAAAACAGCGACGATATGGTACAATGCTCTCCAAAAGAGATATTGACTTGAAAAACGGAATGTTGTACTTTTAGATACATGTTGAAAATACTTGTAATACTTGACTACATGTAAATCAAAACCCAACATTGAGTTTAATCTTGGTCTGAAGTTAAGCTTAGCCTTTTCACTCACCTTTGCTCAACGTAGAGCTCGTCTCACTGGTCATTGCTACAGAGCTAAAGATTCAAGTTGTGGAGTCTGCCCTGCCCCCAAAAAGGCCAGCGCCCCACAACTTCATGGATATGATGACCCATGATATCAATCTGAACTTGGAAGCCATTCTTAAGGTTGTGACTTAAAAGAGGGAGGGGTGATAAATATTGAATGCCATCTCGGCTGTGGCGTTCACATGATGAGAATGGTGAAGGTTAAGTTTGATAAAGAAAATTTAGACCAAGATCCAAGTGTTTCCTATGTGAAACATGATATCGAGCCAGCATTGTCTCAATGAATTTTCAGAATATAGACCTATATTTAAGATGGGTGTTTCTTTTTTTTTTTTGGGGGGGGGGGGGTGGGGATGTTGGTCTTATACCATATAAAATATGCTAGTTTTACAGATTTTGTAAAAATGTATTATTATGCTGAAGGTTGATTAAGTTTGTGTGCAGGAAAGGGGATATTATCAGGTGGTGCTTTTCATTCTCCAGTTTATGATTAATGAGATGATATCTTGTATATTTATGGCTATTCTTTTGCAAACAGTCCCCTAGGTTTCTATCAAGTGTAGGGCATAATTACATACACACACACACACACACACACACGCACACACATTTATACATATATATCTATATAATATATCGTCGCCTGGCTGACAGAAGGGAGTTAGCTCAAATTTCAGGTCAATAATGAAAATTTAAGCAGAAGGGCATTAGCACTAAATCGCCTCAAACTTTTATAAAACTGACTTATTTCTGAGAAAAAAATTGTGGCCGTGTTCTACTACAACATTTCTATTAGTCTTTTATGTTTTAAACCAATTTTCGGAACGGAAAGCAGTAAATATAAAACAAATCTTTAAATGTGAATAATTTGAAAAGTAGTTTCCAAGTCGCTCGCCCGCTAAGCCCTTCTGCCAACTGGCCGATGTATATATCCCCATGATGGAGTCAACATTGATAAGCAGAATATCGTTTATTGGAAGCTTTGAACCAGTTGTCATCTTGTGAATTGAGATTTGAAACAATATTTGTTTAACCAAATAAACTTTAACAGTGATGTATATACTTCAAGCAATAACACAACTAGAAGGGTAAATGAAAACAGTTGAATAAACTTTGAACATTTATTTTCACATCAAATTACTTGAATATGGGCTCTAGTTGAACCAACCATTGCTTTCTTTATATTAAAGAAAGAGGATAGCAACATTTGGGATTGACGAAAATGATTTTAATTGTTATAGACAGATGCAAACGTTTTGTACAAAGGAAGATGGGCACTAAAATGTTATAATAGATTTTGTTAATCATTGTTTGAAAATGCAAAGAAGTAAAAGCTTTAGTTTACACAACAGAGGGCAATGACAATTATGCTATAGATATGCAGCTCGTGTTTGACAACCATAATTAACATTTCATTTTTATTGATTTCAAAACACCTAATATACAACAAAGAGAATGAATCATACATACGGTATATATTTGTTCATGTACATGTAAGATTTTCTACTCCAAGTACAACATAATCGTCTCACCAAATGCTTCTCAGCTTTGTTAAGAACTGAATCTGCCATTCTTACCATATAAAAATGATTTTGATTTGTTTAATGAATGCTAATGCTGCTGTGGATACTGTAGAAATCTGATCGCATTTTCCTCTGTTTCCCCCTTTTGGTTGGCAGTAGGTTTTTAGAAATCAGAAGGATTCAGTGTGAACATGTTTTTGTTTCTCAAGTAAAATAATGTTTAAACTTTTTATTGAAAATTGTCAAAAAGCCTATATCAAGAAAAACCTTGCACAGAAATGTGTATGATTTAATTTAGATATATATATATATCAATTATTGATTGTTTTAGTATTGTTGTATTGATTTGGATGTTAAGGTTTACTAATCGTGATACTTGGACACTGTTTTTTTTATATACAGAAAGCCAGACGATAACTTTGAATAGTTTCATTTGGGCAATGACGAAAAATGTATTGCAGTGACTAAAAAATATTCTGTTTTTAAAGCCCAGTGAAATGTGAACTGGTATTATTTTATTGTGATTGCAAAACAAAGAAAACAAAATGTAGGCGTTTTCCCACTTCAACACATTCAAAGATATTATTTTAATATTTAGTCGCTGAAATTGTTGAACGCTTTTGAAAATATATGTGTAATTCAACTATTTCAACTTTATTTGAAATTGTTAGCATTGTTAATCCTCCAACAAACTTTACACTGGATTAGTTATAATCATTCTTACTCACAGTTTTACATATTGTTTGTAAAGGAAGTGTGTATGTGTATTGGGTTTTACAGACATGTATTAATCGTGTGTGACCATTAACGTCTACTGAGTGACCTCTCTCTGCATCGTCTAAGAAACATGACTTTGTTTTGCCCCGGGGTCCATCAGCTTCAAACCGCCTAGAATAAAAACCAGTTTGTCAGGCAAAGAGCTGACTGCAATGCACATTTCTTTCCTGGAAACGTTTTGCTTGTTTGTTAGCATCAAAGCATCTATCAATAAGCAGCCATTCTGCAAGGTAATTATGACTATTGCTGAAGCAAGTGTAACTGAAATGTGAAAAGATATATTGGCTAATTCCTTTTTTTGTAATCTTTTTTTTTACTTCTTTCTTCTAATAACATCCATTACCATTTCCAACATTACAGGGGGTTCTACTAAAAAAGCATTTATTCTTCGTAGTATACCGGGCCATCTGCATCAACACAGTAGTGGGTTTCTAACTTAGAAATAAATACCAAAATGATAGTTCACAAGAAATAGTAACCTTGGTGAACATATTCTTTTCAAATCTTCTTACAGAGTATATATCATTATTTATCAACAAGTACAAATATAGATTTGGTTTGGTGTAATACGACTTTAGAATGGTGTAGTTCAGAGGAGAATATAATTAGAATATGATGTGTAAATATTTTGTATATATATATATATATATATATATGAAGCACAGACAAAGCATATCTCATGTCTATTGAAAAAACCAAATGAATTTATCGAGTAATAAAGATATCAAGTATTTCTGGAAGTAACCTTGTGTCTTAGCCTCTATAGTGGGTAGTCGCATTTGGAGTGTGTCTCAGAATTTCCAGTGCATATAAAGTACTTGTAAAATGTCACCAGAGGTATCAGAAAGAGGGTAGGAGCTGCAACAGCCCCCATAATAATACTCACATTTGTATAGCCTTTAATTTTAATTATTATTACCCCGGTCATTTGATTCAAACGCTTATCCTCAACTGGTTGTGCACACACTCCGCTCCCTGAGGAGTGTTCCGGCCAGGTGCTGTTTTAAGAGGGCACGTCGTGCCAATCCAACTACAGGAATGTTTGCATTCTACCGGGTTCCCATTTAATACCTGGGCAGGCTGGGTGAAGAGTGGGTACATCATTGGGCCGTTGATCACATGGTTTGCGGATTAAGTCCTGCCGTGGTGCTTAGGTCCTTTGGCATGACATATTCTTTCTTGGAGAGATGTGTTATTTCTTAAAATAACCGTTGTGTAATTGTCCGAAACGTGGAGACCATCTTTTACTTTGAAACTGAAAGATCTAAAAATTCTTATCAGAACTATAACCACAACAGAATTACACAACAGTCTTTTAAGAACTAACATATCTCTCACAGAAAGAGTAACAGTCCTTGTAACGACTACACACATGGTACAGCCATTTAAATGTTCCTCACTCGTCTACACCACCATGCAAACATATGAAGAACATACCATGAACTTATTAACAATTCTGCCAGTCGTCTGAAGAACCAAGGCAAACAGATTTTCATGTGTAATCATTACTCAGGAAATTTGTTCAAATTCAATTACCTATACCAATCAGATGAGCCTCTGTAAAGAATCCCCCCCCCCCTCCCGCCCTGGTGCTACGCCACTAATCGGGATATCTTATAACTTTGGAGCAGGGATGATGACATGCGAGTCCTTCGGAGCGCTCTTGCAGAACTCGTCCCACGATCCGTCGTAGATCGCCACGTCCTCCTTCCCGACCACGTAGGCCGCGAGCGCGATCGTGCACGCGCTGATGCCCACGAAACACGAGCTGACAAGAGGCTGTGCGAGATCGATACCCGCCGATTGAAAAAGTTTGAGAATGTCTTCCCGCGCTATCATGCGGTCGCTATCACTACGGACCATACTGCTGAAAGGAACGTTGATCGACTTCAGGATGTACCCCAACGGTAAGTCTAGAAACAGAAAAGCAAAACAAATATTTGAATCAGTTATATGGAGCTTTGTCTTTCTATCTTTCTTGTCAAACGTTTTCCAATCACTTGATTTATTTCCTTCTTCTTCCCTCCTAGTCTTAAAATCCTTTTCTCCCTTTTCTTTTGTTGTCCTTCTTTTTATCGCTCTTTATATCTTCTTAACATACTTTGATTATGTTTTTCGCATTTTCTCATTTTCTTCCGTTCTAGACTAGAAAATCCATCTTTTCCTACTACTTTCAATTTACATAATTTGACTATGTTTGATATTTACCTCCACTTCTTACTTATATTTTTACTATTAATTCTACGTCTACGTCGATTTCTATGTCTTCTACTACTTCTACGTCTATTTCTACGTCTACGTCTACGTCTATTTCTTCTTCTATTTCTACGTCTATTTCTTCTTCTACTACTACTTCTACTTCTACATCTACTTGTACTTCTACGTCTACTACTAATTCTACGTCTACTGCTACATCTACTACTAATTTCTACTTGTACTTCTACGTCTACTACTAATTCTACGTATACTGCTACTTCTACTTCTATTTCTACGTTTACTTCTGCGTCTTCTTCTATGCTAATTCTACTACTGCGTCTACGTATACTTCTACGTCTACTACTACTTCTATTTCTACCTCTACTTCTATGTCTACGTCTATTTCTAATTTGCTACTAAGTCTATTTCCACTTCTACGACTACTCCTTTACTTCTACGTCTACTACTACGTCTACTTCTACTTCTACGTCTACTTGTACTTCTACGTCTACTACTAATTCTACGTCTACTGCTACATCTACTACTAATTTCTACTTGTACTTCTACGTCTACTACTAATTATACGTATACTGCTACTTCTACTTCTATTTCTACGTCTACCTCTGTGTCTTCTATGCTAATTCTACTACTGCGTCTACGTATACTTGTACGTCTACTACTACTTCTATTTCTACGTCTACTTCTATGTCTACGTCTATTTCTAATTTGCTACTAAGTCTATTTCCACTTCTACGACTACTCCTTTACTTCTACGTCTACTTCTACGTCTACTTCTACTTTTACGTCTATTTATACTGCTACTTGTATTTCAACGTCTACTTCTGCATCTACTTCTACTTCTACGGCTTCTACTACATCTACTTCTACTTCTACATCCACTTCTACTTCTACATCTACTCCTTTACTTCTACGTCTACTACTACTACTTATACTGCTACTTTTACGTCTACTGCTACAACTACTTGTAATACTATGTCTACTTCTACGTCTACTACTACTGCTACTATTATTTTACGTCTACTTCTACGTCTTCTTCTACGTCTACTTTTACGTACTAAGTTTAAATCTACGTCTACTACTACTTCTACTTTTACGTACTAAGTTTAAATCTACGTCTACTACTACTTCTACTTTTAGGTACTAAGTTTAAATCTACGTCTACTACTACTTCTACGTCTACTACGTCTATTTCTACTTCTACGACTACTCCTTTACTTCTACGTCTACTACTACTTATACTGCTACTTCTACGTCTACTGCTACAACTACTACTTCTTCTACTACTTCTATGTCTATTTCTAATCCTACCTCTACTTCTGATTCTACGTCTACTACTGCGTCTACGTCTACAACTACTTGTGCTAATAAGTCTACATCTGCGTCTGCCGCTACTTCTACTACTGCGTCTACGTCTACTTCTACGTCTACTACTACTTCTACTACTGCGTCTACGTCTACTTCTACGTCTACTACTACTTCTACTACTGCATCTACGTCTACTTCTACGTCTACTACTACTTCTACTTCTACTTCTACGTCTACTACTACTTATACTGCTACAACTACTTGTAATACTATGTCTACTTCTACGTCTGCTTCTACTGCTACTATTACTTCTACGTCTGCTTCTACTGCTACTATTATTTTACGTCTACTTCTACGTCTTCTTCTACGTCTACTTTTACGTACTAAGTTTAAATCTACGTCTACTACGTCTATTTCTACTTCTACGACTACTCCTTTACTTCTACGTCTACTACTACTTATACTTCTACTTCTACGTCTACTGCTACAACTACTACTTCTTCTACTACTTCTATGTCTATTTCTAATCCTACCTCTACTTCTATTTCTACGTCTACTTCTACGTCTACTTCTACGTCTACTTCTGTGTCTACATCTACTACTAATTTCTACTTGTACTTCTACGTCTACTACTAATTCTACGTATACTGCTACTTCTACTTCTATTTCTACGTTTACTTCTGCGTCTTCTTCTATGCTAATTCTACTACTGCGTCTACGTATACTTCTACGTCTACTACTACTTCTATTTATACTCTACTTCTATGTCTACGTCTATTTCTAATTTGCTACTAAGTCTATTTCCACTTCTACGACTACTCCTTTACTTCTACGTCTACTACTACGTCTACTTCTACTTCTACGTCTACTTGTACTTCTACGTCTACTACTAATTCTACGTCTACTGCTACATCTACTACTAATTTCTACTTGTACTTCTACGTCTACTACTAATTATACGTATACTGCTACTTCTACTTCTATTTCTACGTCTACCTCTGTGTCTTCTATGCTAATTCTACTACTGCGTCTACGTATACTTCTACGTCTACTACTACTTCTATTTCTACGTCTACTTCTATGTCTACGTCTATTTCTAATTTGCTACTAAGTCTATTTCCACTTCTACGACTACTCCTTTACTTCTACGTCTGCTTCTACGTCTACTTCTACTTTTACGTCTATTTATACTGCTACTTGTATTTCAACGTCTACTTCTGCATCTACTATCTACTTCTACGTCTTCTACTACATCTACTTCTACTTCTACATCTACTTCTACTTCTACATCTACTCCTTTACTTCTACGTCTACTACTACTACTTATACTGCTACTTTTACGTCTACTGCTACAACTACTTGTAATACTATGTCTACTTCTACGTCTACTACTACTGCTACTATTATTTTACGTCTACTTCTACGTCTTCTTCTACGTCTACTTTTACGTACTAAGTTTAAATCTACGTCTACTACTACTTCTACTTTTACGTACTAAGTTTAAATCTACGTCTACTACTACTTCTACTTTTAGGTACTAAGTTTAAATCTACGTCTACTACTACTTCTACGTCTACTACGTCTATTTCTACTTCTACGACTACTCCTTTACTTCTACGTCTACTACTACTTATACTGCTACTTCTACGTCTACTGCTACAACTACTACTTCTTCTACTACTTCTATGTCTATTTCTAATCCTACCTCTACTTCTGATTCTACGTCTACTACTGCGTCTACGTCTACAACTACTTGTGCTAATAAGTCTACATCTGCGTCTGCCGCTACTTCTACTACTGCGTCTACGTCTACTTCTACGTCTACTACTACTTCTACTACTGCGTCGACGTCTACTTCTACGTCTACTACTACTTCTACTACTGCATCTACGTCTACTTCTACGTCTACTACTACTTCTACTTCTACTTCTACGTCTACTACTACTTATACTGCTACAACTACTTGTAATACTATGTCTACTTCTACGTCTGCTTCTACTGCTACTATTACTTCTACGTCTGCTTCTACTGCTACTATTATTTTACGTCTACTTCTACGTCTTCTTCTACGTCTACTTTTACGTACTAAGTTTAAATCTACGTCTACTACGTCTATTTCTACTTCTACGACTACTCCTTTACTTCTACGTCTACTACTACTTATACTTCTACTTCTACGTCTACTGCTACAACTACTACTTCTTCTACTACTTCTATGTCTATTTCTAATCCTACCTCTACTTCTACTTCTACGTCTACTTCTACGTCTACTTCTACGTCTACTTCTGTGTCTACATCTACAACTACTTGTGCTAGTAAGTCTACATCTGCGTCTGCTGCTACTTCTACTACTGCGTCTACGTCTACTTCTACTTCTTCGTCTACTGCTACAACTACTTGTACTATTATGTCTACTTCTACTACTACTGCTACTTCTCGGTATCCTTCTACGTCTACTTCTACTTTTACTACTACTTTTAAGTCTACTACTACGTCTACTACTAGTCTTCTACGTCTAGTCTAAATCTACATCTACGTCTACTACTACTTGTACTTCTACGTCTACTTCTATTTCTATTTTCTATTTTCTATTTTCACGTCTACGTCTTCTTCTACTTCTACTTCCATATAATTCTGCGTCAAAGTCCGTTTTAAACTCTACGATTATGGCTACTGCTACAACTACTTGTACTATTATGTCTACTTCTACTACTACTGCTACTTCTCCATATCCTTCTATGTCTATACTTCTACTTCTACGTCTACTTCTACTTCTACTACTACTACTCCTACTACTACGCGTACTTCTACGTCTACTACTAAGTCTAAATCCACATCTCCGTCTACTGCTACTTCTACTACTACTTCTACTACCAATTCTACGTCTACTGCTACTTGTACTTCTACGTCTCCTTCTACTTCTACTTCTACCTCTACTTCTACTTCTATTTCTATTTTCTATCAACTTCTTCGTTTCTTCATTTCAGTTAACCTCTTCACATCTTTCTCTGTTTTAAAAAAAAAAAATTTTGTTCTTCTTTTTTTTCTTCTATTCATAATACGTGTCTAATCCTTCTTACAGTTCTAATCATTCTCTTTCTCTTACTAGGCCAAATAGAATCCATACTGCCGTCGAACCATTCCGGTTGCCTACAATCAATCAAAGTGAAATTATCCGTCTTCTGGTTTTCCAAAACCTCATCGAAATTCTTGAGGAGACTGGGGTTTGTCGGCTTTGCCGAGAAGACCCGCTGGTCGACCACCGACTCGTCCCCGCTCTCGACTGCGTAACCATCTTCCTTCCACTGCTTTAATCCTCCATCCAGAACCGACACCTTTGCAATGTTTGTAAGTGGGTTTCAAGGGGGAAAATAAGAAATACCAATATTTTTCTTTCATACATGAATTTCAACATCATTTCTGTACGTTCATTATCATTACTATTTTGTGCGTTGATTTCAAAAATGTCTTTCGAGATGAGAGAACTTTATTAAAAAAAGAGGAGAACGAAATTACATATTGAAAAAACTAATCTAATAATCTTAATTTATATGGCACTTGATACGAAATACCGTCTCTAATAGTATTGCTTATACATATTATTATCCCGGCCATCAGATTCATTCGCACATAATGTGCACCATGTCCACTCCCTGGGTAGTATTCCTACAATAATTATGGCCACCGTAAGGGCATATGGCTATAACTCAAAAAAAGGCTTTCGTCATCCTATCATGTCCCCATTTATCTCCTGGGTATGGAGTGGAAAATGTAGGTTAATGCCTTGACAGAGGACATTAGTGCCATGTCAGGGGTCGAACCCACGACCTATGCATATCAAATCAAGTGCATATGACACCTCTACACGATAGAGAAATAAAGAAAGAAGGTTTTAATATATCACTTCAAATTTAACGACAATTTTGTATTTTTTATGCAAAATGATCAATCGAATCTTAAATTGATCTTGAAAATGGCTCTCCTTTATCATTTGCAGCCCCCTCCCCCCCCCCCCTCTCCCTCCCCCTTCTCTCTCTCTCTCTCTCTCTCTTTCTCCCTGCCTGTATCTTTCTCTTGCTATCCTTTTCTGTCTATCTCTCGTTTTTACTAAATAGCCCGTCACATTATTATTCCTCTCAATTTTATTCATTTTACTGTCTATTTCTATATTCCCCTTCTTCCTCTTACATTTCCCCGTTTCACCCCACCCCCACCCTTCCCGTTTCTCTCTCTCTCTCTCTCTCTCTCTCTTTCTCTTGCATCCCTTTTCTGTCTATTTCTCGTTTTTACTAAATAGCCCCTCACAATATCACTCCCCTCAGTTTTATTTATTTTACTCTTTATTTCTATCTCCCCCTTCTTCCTATTTCATTTCCCTGTTTCAACCCCCGTCTTCTCCTTATGCCGCGGTCATACCTTATCATGACCAAACAGTCTGAACATCCACCATGTCCGCGGTGCTGACATCATACGGAATATTGGGTCATTCTCGTACACGATGACGTGAGTCTCGTTGTCGATGCCGAGCTCACCGACGTACCTGTCATTCAACGAAAAATGGTAATGCTTCTTTTCAATAATGCCTTCCACGATTGCTGATATCGTATACATTTTATTTTTAAACAATATTATTATTATAACCGTTCAAAGAGTATACGATAAAGTAAACGCGACACTTTATTATACCAACTTCGCTTGTCCTATACTGTTTGAAAAAAAATACATACCGGAACAAACTAAAATGCAAAAAGCATAACAACAACACAAAACAACTATCTGTAATGAGGTCATAGTTTTTTTTTTTCTTTTTACAACGTTCTCAAATTCATAAATTTCATAAATCCCATAAGAATTTATATTGCAATGCCTTTGAAGAATTATTTGAAAAAATAATAAACGTATATGTTATTATATAAATTTCATCTACATCTACGTTGATTACCAAGTGTTTAGAACGTCACATCCGGTGTAAGGTGAACATTGCCTCATCGTTTATTTTTACTCTTTTTCTTTTTCAAAACAAATTTAAATTCAAAAAACGAAAACTCGAAGAAAAAAGGAAGAAAAAAACAAGACAATCTATAGGTGCGGGTAACAAAAAGACGACGTTGGGCTAATTACAGCTTGCACCAGCAATACATGATAGAGCCCATATCGAACGGAGGTGGGGGGGGGGGGGGCTAATATCAAAAGAGATAGAACGATCTATATATATCCTCTGGCAACTAAACTCTAACGCCCCTTTTTTTATAAAATACATAATTTCTTTGTAATATGAGGAATGGCCGAGATAAGTGGTCAAATGGGTGTGCGCAGTCCATACCCGTTCCTCTGCCTGCTTCTTTCAAAACTCCAATTAAACAACAACAAACAAGAAAATCCCTTTACCTAAACACACAATCAAAATAATTATGATAAGGAAATACCTACATTAAAAAGTAAAATATGGTTTTATTACATCGCTAGAGTAGATCTTTGTTGATTTATTTAGTCAAGAGTAGAAAATATTACATCTTACTATATCCGTCCGTTCCCCCCCCCCCCCCCCCCCCCCCCCCCCATTACAGAAGCAACATAACACACTCTTTAGTATCATCCCGGGCAGCGTTTCTCGAAACCGTCATAACTACAAGTTCACCGACATCCCTTTGACACGCATGTATTAAGTTTAACACGCGTTTCAATGGGTTGTCGGTGAACTTGTAGTTATGACGGTTTCGAGAAACGCTGCCCAGACGACATTTTCCGATTGTATTTGACTTTTAGAGTTCAAAGGCATGACCCCAGCGTATAATTTTCCATTCTCGCAGCTGCTCGCACCCGCAATGCACGATATACAGTGCGTCCATGCAGCAAAAACGAAATCGAGAATTATCCATGTTTTATCCTAACTAAATCACAGTTATAATTAATTAATAAATGACACATATTTGTAAAGCTTAGATCCTCTTCTTTCATTTGATGCAACTCTTATGATGCATATTTCACGCATGAGTGATTAAAAACAATTTGAAGAGAGGAAACCAAAAAGTCATTTGGATTTGAATTTCAAGGAAAGAATCACATTTCTAGAAAGTTTAATTTCTGCCCTTTCATATGACACCTTAATCAGGAAAATGAGCCAGGAATAACAAAGTTCTGTTCCGCGTTTAAAGTAGTGCTTGCATTTCCATAATTTGATTAAATGAGTTCGTTTTCACTGGCTAATTGCTGTAGCAACAAACAGGGTCGACAAAAGAAGACGAAAGACTTGATGCGTGGCTGATCGTCAACGAAACGGAGTTAAAAGTCTTTTGTTAACTCTTTTTGTTGCTACGGCACGCAGCCAGTGCAAACGAACTCGTTTAATCAAATTATGGAAATGCGATTTTAAAATCAATTGTAAATAAACGTGCAATATTATTATTCAGAAATTTCAAGTCTGGATCCTTTGTCTGCTTCAGTTGATTAAGTCACGGTTAAGTCAATAAAGTAAAATTACCACATGCTTCGAAGAGCTGAGATGTGTGTGCGACTTAACAGACGATTTGATGATTATTTCACTTACTTTGCAAAGTTTTCGGCGGACGGGAGTGTGAATTCGAGGCGGGAAGTTTTATCTCGGCACTGGTTGAGATCGAAATGGACCGACCCAGGTACGTGTTCGGTCTGGTAGGCGTCTCGGCCCTCGGTCATGATACCCAGCCACGTGGCATCGATCACACGTAGTGTGCATGACGTCGACGATGATAACGATGACGACGGCGAAGTTTGTTCACCTAGAGCATCGCTCAACCATTTTGTGCTCACCAGCGGTGCGGATGCAGCCATGTTTAGACTGATTCAGTTTTGTGCACTGAATAGTGTGTATAGCAAATGAGCGAAAGAAGAGGCTGGCACTGCATATCAGACAGATCATTTATGTATGTCCTTTTATCTGTTTACAAGTTGTGTTTGCCCAGCGCGATTGTGCGTCTTCACTTATCTCACTGTTATGTTAAACCTCAGTCACACCCACCTCTAATCCAGACAGTGTATCCAGGTGATAAACATTGTGTAGAGCATTTTCCTCGCACCCCAAAGAGCTTCACAATAGGCTATTTTCGTAATATAATCAAATTTAATGAACAAATCTTTGTTAAGTACCTCGTTACAAAAGATTTCATGCATTCACCTGGTACGAATAACATGTTAGGCTATATTCCAATGGCCAGAATTCGAATTGCATATTATACAGGCTCGCTATTGTTAAGTAGCACAAGCCGTAAATGTTTGTCCAACCTGTATACGTTCACAGTAACTGTTGACACGCTGTGAACGTCGACCATAATACGCCGTCAGACTTGAGTTGGCAGGCTCGATCGGAGAGAGAGAGAGAGAGAGAGAGAAAGAGATAGAGGGTGGGGTCGGGTGGGGGTGGGCTTCGGGGCTGTACAACTGAAGAACTCGAGCCGCTACAAACGACCCCATATCGACTCCACACCGACCGATCGTTGTTCGCCGTTGGAGATAACGTGACCGGTCTCTTGTTGGTCTCGTTGGTGTGAATCGGGTATATTAGGGACTTTTAGATTCGCACGAAGACAATAGGTCTATGCTACGATCGACGTCCTTGTAATGCACTGCCTTGAATGGACGTCACACGTATCAGTCCACGCTAATCTAAAAGTCCTTAATATGGACGACGAAAACTACAACGAAAAAATATCACGGATATGAACGGGTTTGTTATATAAATAAATGCACAGAGCTGTAAATAATGTGGACATGCTTCAAAAGCGATCACACATCGTTGTGTCAGGAAGAACTTGGAGTAAAACAGGGGCAATCAGGGGCGTACGCAGGGGGGGGGGGTTTGGGGGTTCAAACCCCCCCCCCTTTGGTATTTTAATGTATGTAAACCCCCCCTAAAAAAACCGAAAACCCCCCCCCCCCCCCCCTTTGGCTAACCTAAATAAGGTGACCTTACCCCCCCCCCCCCCCCCCCAACGAAAAAAAATGTCAAATTTTGAAATTTTGAGACCAAAAAAAAAAAAAGTGTCCGCTTACCCCCCCCCCCCCCCCCCCCCCCCCCCCCCCCCCCCCCCCCCCCCCCCCCCCCCCACTGAGCAACTTTTCGGCCGGCTGAGTCGTTGCGATTTTCTTTTTACCTCCAAAAAAAAAAAAAAAAAAGTGTTAGGAAGTGTGAGAGAGAGAGAGAGAGAGAGAGTGTGTGTGAGAGAGAGAGAAAGAGAGAAAGAGGAATTGTTAGTAAAAAAAAATACATCACTAAATATTAAACGAATGTCATTACCAGTGTATTATATCGAGAGACCGAGTATATATCAGGTAAGGTATATTTATAGGTGCATCATTAGTCATTTTCTTTATAAACAAAAAGCAGTGTCGTTCAACAAACTAAATATATTCGTAGGCCTAGTTGAAGCGCGATCGAGTACGTGGTAACTATATTAAGGCCTAAACAAAAAGATATTGTATTCCCGGGTTGTTTTGTGCCAAAACATGGGTCGGTCGTTCGGCAATCTTTTTTTTTTCTCTCCTCTATGGGCTGATATTTCTCAATTTTGAATAAAACTACTTTGTCCCATTTGCAGGTAAATAAAATGAAAACGTTAAATTCCAACGGCATTTAAAATACTTATTTTAGAACTTCCCTCAAAACAAAAGGGTTTGAAAAGGCTTTTTGTGGGAAAATATCGACCAATGATAGTTGTCGAATCGACATAAGTGATTGCAATCACCCAAGTAATAGTCTAATTTTCAGACCCTTGTACCGGCCGAATGGTCGTATATTTTGTGCTGCACAAAGATTCAATCAGTTTAATTTTGGCTGTTACAAGTAGTAGGTTATTGATGTGGACAAATGGTCATGTATCTGTTACAGCTCATTTTATGTATGTAATTACCAAAGAAAAAAGATGTCAGTCAGTCACTCAAAAGTGTCTGACAGGGAAATCTAGAAGTAAACGGATTTCCTTGCATAATGAATACAAAGCCACTGCTAACGTTTAAATTTCACAGATAGGACATGCATGACACATTCATAATTCCTGCAAAGTTCTACAGAATTTGATGTTGGCTGCAAAAAGGACATAGTAAAAAAAAAAAAAATAAATAAATAAAAGCCGACCGTAGATTTCTAAATTGTGGGGTCGCAAAGGGCAATACGACATCTTTATTTTAACGCCTAATAGAGCTCGGTAACAGCTTTGATTTTGTGATGATGCGGGTAAAACCTATCGAAATCTTTAGCGGATCCAAGAGGCACGAGTAACTTCCCCACCCCCGCAAGGTTCCCCTTTGCGAACCTTAAAACACCAACTAACGAAAAAGACTAAAGTTCCCCCAAAACTTGTTCCCCACGGCAGATGATAGCCTCCTTTTGTATGTCTTCTTGGCACTTTTTTAAAGAAATGTGCTCCACCCTCGCGCCAAATCCTAGATCCGCTATTGACTGGAAATGGTTACACATGTTGCCCTTTTACATGATATTAATATAAATTCGTATCTGTATTATGGCTCAGTTTTCCCAGGGTTAGAAACGTATACATACTACTTCAAGGAACTTGTAAGATAATTTTGTTTAATGACTTTCATTTCAATTGGAGAAATCATACAAACAATACAAACCAAGTAGCAGGTTTAAATCGGTGCGAAAGCGAAGCACGTCCAAATATCAAGTATAGTTGAAGAACGATATGGCATCATAGGTCTATTTATATACATCGAAAACTGGTCGATAACAGCTAAACATTATAGTGGGCTTTATCTAAAGGCTGTTAATATTTTAAGAATTTTAAGAATAGAATCTTCTGTCTTCTGCAAGATGTAATAAATAAGAGCATATATAATCATGTCGCGTGCATATGAACATTTGGTCTTCTTGTATTATTTTTCGTTCATTCAATATAACTATTAAGGATTAAACTTGATTGGTACAATATTCAAAATGCACATAAATATGCATTAGAAGAAAATGGTTTGGTTCTTGTCTCAAGTTACCATAAATATGCCGTTAAATCGAATGAGAACCATCATAATCATAATAAGGACTTTTAATCTAATTGTTACTTTTAAAGTATGGAAGAGACCGTCGTAATCGAGGAAAACAAGTATTGAGGTGCCTATTATGAGCGACGGACAAGCCTTCTCGTGGCCTCGCACAGATTGACTGAAATGTGAATATGAACGGGTCTATGTCTAAAATACATAGAAGTATAATATAAGGCGGGGGACGGGAAGGGGGCTGGGGCAGGGCACTAGCCCCCCCCCCCCGAGAATGTTAAAATTTACAATAATCATTCGAGCACCCGTCGGGTAGGCGTGAGGTAGGTTTGATATATTAATCATCTTGATATCTCAGGTTAATATATTATGTACTCAAAGTGTTTATTTTTTTGTTTTTATACATACTACAACTTCAGGTGCACTTGGCAGAGACTCGCATTTATTTTTTCCTGTTTTGAATGAAAATATCTCAAGACTGTACCCAGGGGCGGATCTAGCTTTTTGCTCAGGGGGGGGTTGACCAATAATGACGATGCGGAGCATCGTCCACGAGCCGCGAAGCGGCGAGCCGATTTTTTTTGGGTGTTTATTTGAACCCCGTAAGTGATGTTTTCCTGGCATCTATTAACACAATGGAGACCATAAAAAGCAGTGCATGATAACGTCTTTTTAAATCAAGTAACAGTTAAATACACAGTTATATCCAGAGTTATCATGTGTTTGGTTAAGTTACCAGATGAGTTGAATATCTTCTCACAATATTTGCACTTGAAAGGGTTTCTCTCCAGCGTGCGTTCTTTTTTCTTTCTTTCTTTTTTTTTTTTTTTTTTTTTTTTTTTTCCTTTTTTTTTTTTTTTTTTTTTTTTTAATGTGGGGATTTTGGGGATGAGAATCGGCAACGCTGGCCTAGCTTGTCACTTCGGCGGTGGCCCGTGTCCTCAAAAAAGCTGATGGGGGGGGGGGGGGGGGGGCAAGGGACTCTGTGACATTTGTTCGCTTCTGGTACCATTCTCCTTTCTTTCTAATTTTCAATTTCAACTCTGTCCTAATTCTCTATCCCTCTCCTCCAATCTTTCGTATATTCTCTGATCAAATTTTCTTTTTTTCTCCTTCCTTCTCTTCCTATTTTTAGTTCCGTCTCTCTCTCTCCTTTCTTTGTAACATTTGATGACACAGAAGTTTTTAAAGTTTTTAATATTTGTAATATATTTCGATTTTGATGTAATATTTGAGAGATTTATTGTTTCATTATACATGATTAATGGTTGTAGGTTTTAGTCATTCATATTTTGACCATATTTTATTGTGCTGTACATTGACTTTGTAAATTGAGCAATTACAGCTGTCCAGCTGCATGTTCTTTTATTGCAATAAACCGAATCAATTCAATTTAATTTAATTAAATTTGTCCTACAATTTCGCATGCTCACGAAAAGGAACTATCTTCTTTCCTTTTGTTTTGCTAGCTAGCTCGCACGGTATATTATTACGGCAGGAAATTTTATCCTCACCCCCCCCCCCCCCCCGGCTCCCCGACAAAATTTGTGCTCGAACGTTAATGTTAAAGACTGATTCAAGTCAAACTGAATGATTATCGTTTACATCAAGATCAAATAAAAATCTTATATCACTGCCTATCTGCTTATGGACATGATGGAATATTTTTTTTTATTCGATTTGATTTCTGCATGTTTAAAAACACAATAACTGAATAAGAAAGAACATGTATAACACGTAAGGTATAATACAAAATGCAAACAATGATAAATTCATGTCAAAATGCGATTTACATAATATGAAAAACTTGATGTTTCTATTTCTATAGTGTCGTGGTCGAGTGGTTTAAGGCGCTTAACTGGAGATACGAAGGTCGAGGGTTCGAATCCCGACACGACACTATTATCCTTTGGCAAGATATTTACCTGCAACTAGCTACTCTTCACCCAGGTATGCTCCCCAGCGAGGGGAAATGTGCATACATTGTGTGCGGGTAAACCTGAATCCGATGACCGGGGTAATATATTATATCTGTAAAGCGCTTATATAGTCACATCGTTGTATCGATGTATTGGGCGCTATATAAAAGCGGAATATTATCATTATAGTATTATGAATTTAAAGTAGTATCCAAACTATCTGTGGGAAAGTGCAGGAGAGCGCCATCATAAGCGACGCTTGCCTAGGATGACGGTATATCAGGGATACTTCAAGGTTTGACTTTTTCCTCATAAATTGTCATGGAATCCTCGGGACCCCTCTGGGAATATTCGTCCCACGACCCGTCGAACACCGCCACGTCTTCCTTCCCGACCACGAAGGCCCCTAGGGCCAGGATGCAGGCGGTGACCCCGACGAAGCAGGTCGAGGTCAAAGGTCGTGATAGGTCAATGCCATTTGACTGGAAGAGGGCCCTGAGGTCATCGGCTGACTTGAACTTGGTGGAGTCTTCGAGGAGGACGTTGGGGAAGGGGATGTTCAGTGCCATCTTCATGATGCCTAATTTTAAACCTGGGTAAATAAAGTAAAATGAAACCTTGATTAACACGGTCGCAAACATTTTCGAGAAATCAGCTCAAGAACTATTTCATTAGCCTACTACCTACAGAAATCATTGTCAGGTTATGCAATACGTCACTCTAACGTTCGCACGATTCAAATGAAGATGCACGTGGCTATCAAAATTGTCTTCGGATGGGAATTTTTCTTCTTGAAATTATTAATTAGACATAAATACATTGATTCTCATTGAAACCTGCATTAAAGAACCCTATATAGCCGTATGTAGATCGGCATATAACGACTACCATCTACAAGTTTTGCTCCTGTTAATTTTCCACAATTATGTAATGACAAAAATGTTGAGCTAATGAGATAAAGATATATTACAGAAAGGAAGGCTGCTGCTATATTATAATATGATAAGGGAAGAAGGTCACGGATGGAAGGGAGAATGGGACTAAGAAAGAGAGGGGGGGGCATAATGACATTACCTGGATAAGCGGAAGGCATTGATCCATCATACCAGTCCACGGGACGACTGTCCATCAACTGGAAACTGGGTTCCTTCACGTTCTGCAAGACGTCATCGTAGTTCTTAAAGATCTCAGCTCGCGTCTTCGTCACCTTAAAAGTCGCCGGCTTAGGTGACGGCGTCGCTTCATCGGTCACCGCTCGGTTCTCGGCTATCCACTGCTGGAGCCCGCCGTCGAGCACCGACACGACACCGTGATCGAAATAGCGGAACATCCACCAGATCCGAGGCGCCGACATGATCTTGTAGAACAGTTCGTTCTCGTAAATGACCACGTGTGTGTCCTTGTCGATCCCGAGGGTCTTCCCGACGAACTCGGCGAAGAACTCCGGGGTAGGCATGGTGTAGTAGTAGGTGGTGTCCTTGTCGCGGAGCTGGTCGAGGTCGATGTGGAGACTGCCTGGAATGTGTTGCTTGTCGTGGGCGTCCCGGCCTGCGCTCGCAGGACCGGGTCGGTACGTCGCATCAAGGACTCGAAGCGGTCTTCCATCCGGGGTCTTCTGCGTCCTCAGAGCTTCAGCCAACCACTCCGTGCTCACCAAGGCTGGAACTTTCCCCTCCGATGACGTCATGGTGTTCCGCTATACGCTATTGTACATTAAGATGAATTAAGTCAAGGGATGTTGAATATTTTGAATTTGAAATCATTTAAACAACAATATCATGAGAAGTATCAATTACTTGAATTGTACTTATTACGACAATTCGTCATCATATTCTTCGAGTAATGATAATGATATGATAATAATATTAATATTACTTAATTCTTTACATTGTCATTTTTATTACCCCGGTTATTGGATTCAATTGATAATCTGCATTATGATAACTCACACGCTCGGCTCCCCGGGGAGTGTTGTTTGTTTGATTGACTTTATTTCTGCATTCAAATAACAAATACAAGGTTATACAATCATGTTTACAGAAGTATTACATACATAGCAAATACTGTCCAATAATATTATACAATAACCATAATACAAAGCATACAAACAAGTATAACGGATATTATGTTCATTGAACTAAAGAGATAAATTTGAGAACACAGGAGACCGCCATCGTGAGCGGTTAGGCTGGAAACGGATGCCTCACGAAAGAAAAAAAAAATTCCGACAAGTAGAGAACGTGTTCAAGCTCTCAAGCAGATATTTTACTTGATGATCGCAAATTTGCTCTGATTATTATGGGGTCAGCTTGTCTGAAATATACACTGGGACAGATCCATGCATTGTCTTACATGTTAATAAAATAATGTTCGTTGTATTCATTTCTTCGTTTGACAGGAATTCAGTGCTGTGCAAGAAGACAGTGTAGGGATTGTGGTCGAGTGGATGCGTCGCCGTACTGTCGATCACAAGGTCCGCGGTTCGAGTGCCGCCGCCGCACTAATGTCCTTTGGCAAGACATTGATCTACATTTGACACACTCCACCCAGGTGAAGTAAATGGGTACCTGGTAGGAATTTATTCCTTGAAATTGAAATGCTAGAGCGCCGTATGGCAGCCGTGCTAAATCCAGGGTAATAATCGGGAGTGCCAGTAGGGTCAAATCTGACTGACATGAGCGCTATATATATATATATATATATATATATATATATATATATATATATATATATATATACAAGAACCCACTATTATTATTATTATTATTATTATTATTATGATGATGCGGAACTTTCTTATCTCCTGTCAAGTGTCTAAACCACTGGAGTACAACTCTTAGAATGATGGTAGGGCATAATGGGTTAAGCATTATACCGTAATATCGGGTCGAGCTAGGGGTGATTCTACTACACGATCGCAACTATACACATACTCACAAAAATATAACTTGGGCAATTTCAATTAGCCTTGGTGTCAACCTATTAAAATGTGCAAACATGATACGACGTATTACGTAATCCGAACATGATTTCTATGGGATATACAATAGGGCATGAAATTGCCCTTGATGTGATTTTTTCAAAAACTAGTAAGACTGTTATGAATCATAATAGTCTTATAATAATGATCGTACGTGTTCTGTGTTCTTCCAACAGTAGCATACAGGGGACGCGGGGGCACATGTCACGTGTACCCCAGTCCAGTCGTGAAAAAAAAAAGTAAAAGTGAAAAAGGAGAGAAGGGGAAAGGAAGAGGGAAAAGATACCTGGGCTACCTCTCACCCCCTTCCCCTAATCACTCATTAGCCTTGTAAATTGCATTTCATTTTCGGCTTATAGACGTACACGTGCGCCTCTCTCCCGGGAGCCAATCGTTCCAATGGCCCTTAAAATGGATGGAATGAATCTATGTCCCAGCTGTCTTCCAATAATAGTTTCCGGCGACCCCCTTCTTCCTCTCAGATGCTGTACATAAATATCGCGAATCTCGATCCTTAGATGTCACCACGATCGAGAGGTAGGGAATATACCCATTCAAAATTTCTGTCAGAAATGTTATTATTGCTGGCAAATTGTCATACTTTATCTTGTCTCAAGTCACAAATTACAGTTCCTTGCCTGTTTGATGGATCTTTATTATATTGCTTGACTGGTTGGAAATATTTACTGTCGGTATATAGCGCACGAAGCTTGTGATGGGGGCGGCATCGTGCATGGGCACGGGCCCCAAATCGAAAGATGCATTAAACAAAAAAAGGGAAAAGAGCGAGGGGTAGAATGAAAAGCTATATAGGGCAATGACAAATAAGTTGTTTCATGACCTATCTATAGCCTTCACCTCACTCGACGACCTGGTTCTCTAGCATATTTCGTTCACATAATTCGTCCCTATTTTCACGAAGTGACGGTAGTGAATGAAAATCGCATTCACTTTGCATTACGATTTTCCTCATGACTACCGTCACTTCGTGAAAATAGGGACGAATTATTATATCCGTCTCCCTAACGACGCTCTAGCTAGCTAGCACCCGTTTATTTTATTGCTGCACAATTATAAATGCACGTTTTAAAAATATGATGTACTCACCACTGTGCAAGTGTAGACGATATACCAAACCAGCTATCAATCCCTCGTATTTTAAGAGATACACAATAATAATAATGGGTGCTTCTAAAGCGCACCAGGTCCGTCGGGCATGACGCTCATACAAATGCAAATACGAATACAAAAGAATGTACAAATTACCTATACAAGGTGGTTTTCAACGACATGCGTGCACCTATAGGTATATGAATGATTCTGTAGTATTGTGTTTCTGGATCGAGATTCGATGATTGGCATATAGTTATTGTTAAATGAAGGTGGTACTTTGGACTCGAGTGACCATCATGAAAATATCCCTGGGAAAATAATGGCCTGGACTATTATACCAGGGCATGTTTACTCTATCCAGGGAGGTGTTACCCTGCTATATCGTAATACATTACACTTTATGAATCAAGGTTAAGAAAAAAGGAAATGGAGCGCGGGGACTGAAAAAGAAAGAGAGAGAGAGAGAGAGAGAGAGAGAGAGAGAGAGAGAGAGAGAAGGGGGAGGGGTCAAAGGCGAGAAATCAGAAAGACTTTTCAAGAGGAAAGTGAAAGGAAAAGCCAGACATATATATACGAGAGAGAACCTGGAGAAAGATAGGAGGAAAGAGAGAGAGAGAGAGAGAGAGAGAGAGAGAGAGGGAGGAGAGAGAGAGAAAGAGAGAGAGAGAGAGAGAGAGAGAGAGGGGGTAGAGAGAGAGAGAGAGAGAGAGAGAGAGAGATAGGGGGTGGTAGGAAGAGAGGGAATGTGAAAGCAGAAAGAATGACATACTTCTACCATTAATAACCATTATATCATCATGTACCATCATTCAATATTTATTAAGTAGACAATAAGAAGAAATAGACATTATATTAATTAAGATATTACTAGAAAGGGAAGGGAGGTCAAGAGCAAGAAGGATTGAAGAGATAAAGCAGTGAGAGAAAAGAGTGAAAGTGAGAGGCAGACAGAGTGTGTCTGAGAGGGAGAGACAGGTAGAGAGAGAGAGAGAGAGAGAGAGAGATGATGATGTTCAATTTTTTACTGCAATCACAATGAAACATCTACTTACCTTAAGTAACAATATCAAGCACAGTATTTTCTCATTTTAACCCTCAAAGGGGATTTTAATTCAGCTCCGCTGATATATATAAATTCAATCCAATACACCACAACATAAAATGATACTAGTTCAAACTACGAGTAACAATATAATGTTATACAACACAAACAAATATGTTTTGCACTATGTGTTACATTCTTTTGTTAAGAAAAGAATACAATAAATACTTGACTCCCAAAAGGAAACTGTACAATGATATTTTTTTCAATATTCAATTTAAAGAGTTTTGATCTAAGTGATTGAGATCCGCTCCATGATCTGCAAATGAATGAAAAACAAGTCAAGAAAAATAAACCTTGAACCCTCAACATCTACTACTATACACACCATGACTATACCACTGGGCCTTTTCTTGAGTCTTGTTGAATTAGAAACAGATCGTCAGTCAGGCCTCTTTATTATGATTCATTACAAATAAAGGTAATAGGATATAGATATCTATAATAATAATCATAACAATTTTAATAATAAAAATAATAAAATAACAATAATAATTATATTAGTAGCAGTAATAATAGTAGTAGTTGTAGTAGAAGAAGTAGTAGTAGAAGTAATAATATTAATAACAGCACTACTTCTCCTGATCATGGTAAAAAGGATTACAATAGTAAAATAATGATAATGATAATAATTATAACAATAATAATAATATAATAATAATAATTATAATAATGGTAATAATAATAACAAAAATAACAAAAATATAATAATAATAGTAATAATGATACCATTAATGATAACAATAATAATAGTAATAATAATAATAATCATCATCATAATAATAATGATAGAGGGTTCTTGTATAGAGCTCATGTCTTACACACTTGACATTCCTGATACTGTACTTCACTGTTCGTTTGTTCAGAAAAGTTGTCTTGTCCTTTTGGGTAAGTGGTATTTAATAAATATCAGCCTATCTGGCCATTTCAGTTACTCTAGGAAGTTCAAGTATTTCTGGAGCACCACGTAAACATTACCAACCATATTCTCTATTAGCCAATAATAGGAAGTGAAACTATAATTTCCCTCTCGATTCATCTTAGGTGAATTATACGTCCATTTTGTTCTCCATATACATGTACCTTGTACCCACATGACAATAGGCCTACTTTAAAGCATGCAAAACAGATAATTTTTCTTAGCACTGATCATAATTTATTCAACTGTTACGGTATATTCTTCCTATGAATTTGCTTAAGTCATATCATAAAATACTTATTTTTCCACATCCATTACCCACTTCCGTTATCCCACCATCAATATTCTTTGATCTAAGGTGTACCTATAATTGTTTGTTATTTTTAATGACTTTGTAATACTATTGTATTTTGTGCAGTATCCTTGTGTTACTACTTATGTAAATTGCACTCAATTCAGCTGAAAGGCTGCCATGTACAATGTTTTTTATACCACAATAAACATTATTTTTTTATATAGGGGTGAGCTACATAAAAAGTGATTTATGAACACAACATCTAAGTCTTATCATTTATCAGGCCCACGTCACACTGAAACTCATTTTTGTTTTTATAATGGAAACCCTAAATGATTGGCTGCATTGCTCTCATAAACACTTCCTTCTTTGGCAACTAAACTGAATCAGAACCACGTAGATCTGCACTTGTTAAAGTCACAATGAGACGAACAATGAACTCAACAAGTCTTGTTCATTATCCTACTGTGGCTTAAACTGCGTGCAGTGCATATTCACTAATGCACTCACAAACATGATGATTTGGGGCCAGTCACCACGAAATGAGTCCAGTGTCGCATTAGGCTCAAACGTAGTAATAGCGATGTATAGTGTGTATGTACTGAAAATTGACCCACCTACCACATTTAAGATTTTTCCAAAAATCGACTTATTAATGTCTTGTAGTTTATGTCTCCAGAGCTTAGGTCACGAAAATATCTCCTTCTAACATTTTTTGGCAAATAATATAGGCTATGTAATCTGAAATTATCACGAAAATGATGCATTTTTAAAACTGGGTAATCCCATTGTTTATAAAGTCCAATTAGGTTTTTGTTCATATTTCTGGATATAATTTATCAATTTTAATGTGTGACCCCTTAATTTAAAGCTTACTTAATGTAGATTCATATAATACTTAAAAACAGGAATAAAATTTTTGACCAACTGGACTCATTTCGTGGTGACAGGCCCCATTTGTATTGCTATTTTTTGCTGGCTTTTGGGGAATGTTGGCAATCGATATTTGTGCAGAAAGATAAAATATTTCTTCATTGCCGATAGTTACAGTTTTGTGCATATTTATATTTTTACATCGAGGTATTAAAGTCAAAAGCATCATAATGAAACATCTGTAAACCACTGCATGAAAATCGAACAAGAGAAGTGTACTCTACAAGAAATCGCATAAAGAAATATGAAGTTGCATAGATGTACGGTGAACAACTGAATTATTGTATGTAAATTCTTCTTAATTTAATTTTTTAAAATTAAATCTTATTTTAATTTGTACATATAACAATAACCATAAAGTCACTCCACAAGTATGTGAAAAATAGATTTGTCCTGATTTATGTTTCTTGAGAATGTGATATATCAAAGCTTACATCTGAAAGCATTCACTTGCCGAAGGCCTCTATTCAACCAGACCACTTTTCATTCTTGAGTAACAAAATACACTCAAAACATCAACTTTACCAGGGGTATGAATAACTCACTTGTTAACTCTATATGTACATGTATATACCAATATCACCCTCATGTCCATTTGTTACTGCATCCTATCATTTTCAGGTGCTGGGAATGCACCAACCTACAGTCTGCATTTCTGGAAGATGACATCAACTTATTTTGTAATGTTCTCTTTACCAGTGGTACTCTATTTGACTCTTGCTAGGTATACTACCGGTATGTAGTATTTATATGTGACATATGTGCCTGTCACTACTTCTTGTTCGTTATGTTTATTTAAATCCTCAATTTTTTGGAGCTTAGAGACGTTTCCGATGAAAATAAAACTGAATGAATTTAGAGTAGAAATATAAAGGAATAAAAAGTATTTACCCTTTCATTATTGCACAAAGGCAAATTAAAACCCCATTTTCCACACCGCTCAAAATTACGGGTCAACAGGGGTCAAATTTGCTGAAGTCAAAGTGACGGCATAGCTGTACCCGACCGTTGCACCTATATAGGTGAGGTGATGAGCCGTGATTAATTAATGCAAAGTCATTGTGAATATGCATACTCCACACAAGATGATGTCATCAAGTCGATAATAAGTTTTTAGGTTGACAACTTTAGATTTTAAAGCTTTAGATTTTGAGTTTTCAGAAAGCAGATACTCCTCTGACAGACACTAAAAATGGCATATAATTGATATTATTGCAATCTTTGGCTTTTAAGCTTTCAGTTGATATATCATTCATCCATTTCATTTTTCAGTTCGGATATGGTCTTTAAATATATATTGTTCAAGTAAAGAATACATGTGTTGCTTGCATGTCTTACAGAATTTTTCTGTGCTGGATAGAATGTTTTTCCTATTACGTGTCAATAAGGCTACACTAAATACAAGGCCTCAACCAGTAGGTCAATCTCATTGTGTGGTTAAAGATGCTCTTTAACAGAAGAAATCAATATCTATATGATATAACCACTAAAGCATACATTGTATGATGCACTACAATATGGTGTTTTCCACAAGAAATTGGGTGAATTTTCACTTAACACTAGTCAATAACTACAAACTCTATTATGAAAACACATGATCAAAATGGATATTTCTAGAATACTTCAGCCCAGGATATAAATAAATTTTAGTAGTTATACTAATAAGACAAATGTATCACAAAAATATAAGAATGAAAAATAAGAATACTTAAAAGAATACGTCAGCCCAGGATATAAATAAATTTTAGTAGTTATACTAATAAGACAAATGTATCACAAAAACATAAGAATGAAAAATAAGAATACTTAAAAGAAATACAAAAAACCAGCAATTAAACATTGGCAAATGTTGCATTATCCCCAAAGTACTACATGTATATAAAAGTGCTATATTTTCCCAAACTTACCATATGTATTCAAAGTAAACTTATCACTACATATTATAATTTATTAACCAGCACTTGCAGTCTCAGGATTGCAAACCACCATCTGATCTTCGGTTGCTTTCTGAGCGTACTCCTCCCACGATCCATCATAAACTCCGACATCCTTCTTTCCAGTCTGATGGGCGGCCAATGCCAGGATGCAGGCTGTGACCCCTGACCCACAGGTCGCTGTGACAGGTCCGGAGAGGTCAATGCCACTGTCTGCAAATATCTTGACAAGCTCTTCTGGGGACTTCATGAGACGCGCCCTCTCTGAGTCGTCGTCATTGAGGAGGGTCGAGAAAGGCACATTGGCAGAACCTGGCATATGGCCACAGGTTAATCCTACAGGACACATTAAAACAAAAAAAAATAAAAGGGGAAGTCAACCCTGGTATTAAATCAGATTTCATGGAAGCAGAAAAATTAGAGAAACAGATTAATCCAGTGAAAGTTATGAGCAAAATCCGATTTAGAAATTGGAAAGTTATGACTTTTTGAAGTTGCAATCGATTAATCACATATGGGCGACACTCTGACAAAATTTTCTGAGGTCCTCTCCAGTTTCATCTACAAAAAAAAGAGAAAATACTAAGTCACACATGTACCCTTGATATAATCATTGCAGATGTGTTCTTACACAACCTCTGTATGAAATTAATTAATTCCTTCATCAATAACTAAGAAAATTAAAATTCTTTAGTGCAGAGGAAATGAAAGAGAACCTTAAAAGTATGTCAGTGTTTGTGTTCCCAAGATTACAACTTCTAAATTAATAAATTTCTTATTCTAATTGGCTTATCTTCAAACTTTCACAAATCTGTTTCTCTTATCCCCCCCCCCCTATTTTCCATTTCTATTTTTAGTCTGTATTGTATCTGAGCAGCAGCTCTTAACCTAGGGAATACAGGGTAGCATATTTTCTGGGTTTGTCATTGTAATGGTCATAAATGAAACAAAGTCATCTAATATATGTAACGGTATGTAATCATTATATTTCGGCCAGGTTGTTAGTCTTAAAACACTTTGCCATCTACGCATCCAATGATAGTGATTTGGGAAAACACTTCTTGCAAAGCTGTTTCTCAGTACTCACAAAAAATACAATAGTACAGTGTAAATACCTTCTCTCGGCTCAGGCACCTTGCCAAGAAATCTGGCCTTTGATCTGGCATCCATAACTTGAAACTTGTTTGTGTTCAGATTGCCTGTCATATCACTAAACCGTTTGACCAGATTGGGTTGGAGCTCAGCTTTAAACTCCTGCTTCTCCACCTCACTGGGTGCTGTGCTGCTACACAGCGGATGTCCTGCCTTCTCCCACAGTGGAAGACCTCCGTCTAAGACCGAGACAGCGTTGTGGCCAAAGACTCGGAACAGCCACCAAACTCGAGCTGCAGAGAACACTCCCAGCTGTGGATGATTGTCATAGACTACCACATGCGTGTTGTTGCAGATCCCGCGCTCTCCGACGTACTCTGCGAAGAACTCCGGCGTGGGAAGGGTATTGGAGAAAGGAGAGTGCGGGAGTGTGCAGTCATCGATGCTGAACTGCTCTGCACCCGGGATGTGCTTTTTGGCGAATTCTGCTTTGGGGTCCATCCCACTGCTTGGCATGTACCAAGTCCCATCCAGAACCCTGAGATATTGAGTTTGAGGGGAAAGGATTCGGGAAAGCCATTCACAGCTCACCAGAGCACTAACTCTCTGCATTTTGCTACCAAATCAAGTTCCTGTTTATGCAGATAGAAAGAACAGTAATATGAATATAATATAACGGATTGACAATCTTTTTCTGAATCTAGTGAAAATATGAAGAAGAAAAAATAAAGTCAAGAATGTTATCAACATAAAAAAAAATTTGGTTAAAGTATGGTCTATTTAAATGACTCATTATTATTCATAATTAATCTATAATAACATGAGATTATGAATTAAGCTTTAAACCATTGAATACGATTTCATTTTTGTATAGACTTAAATCAAAACCCATTTTCAATGGATTCTATAGTGTACTAAGATCAACTGGGCTGAGTATTCAAGGAGGAAAGCTTAGAATTAAAACAAAAAATTGATTGATGTCATATTCATTAAATAAACCTCCATTTGATTTCTGATCTGCCAATATTAAGAAACGCCTTTTACAATTTCGCACGTGCAGGAAAAATACAAATTGCAAACTAATCAAGATATAGGAGGGCCTAATCAAACTTTTGGACCTAGGCTAATTAAGACCTAGATCTCCTCCATCCTCTTCATTTAAAAAAGGAAAAGAAAAGAAAAGAAGAATAAGAAGAAAAAGAACGAGTCGGGAGGAAAAAAGGTATTAGCATGGCTGCCAAAGTCATCTTCAGGCTTATTCTTTAAATTGAACAAAAGATGCACTCACAAGGTCAACACAACTCAATCAACATACAAATTAAAAGTCAATGCCAATATCACATCTATGACATCATGCCTTGAAATTACATCATTTAAAACTTTCCTAAGAATGACAAAAGTTGTAAAAAGCACAAAAAATGTTTACAAAATAATAAATGAGCATCCAAAGAAAATTCTAGCCTTACAAAGCACTTGGTGATAATATGAAATATGATATTGACATCAAAATGATATTTATCATCAAGCCCTTGATAAAACGTTAGCAAATTAATTTTGTTTTTTCAGTGTTAAACTCTTATCTAATCCTACAACTTACTTCTTCTGAATGCAGGCTTTAGCCTTTACATTCATTTCAAAATGTATTCTACCCTACGTGTTAATTTGCATGGATATATAATGACCAGGTTTGAACTTTAATTACTCTCTTTAAATTTCTTTAGTGGTAAACTCATAGTTAATCATATTTACTCTATATTTTTTTTAAAAACTTGCATGACGCTGAAACACTCCAACTATAGCTATATAGTCCAGAGGGCCGTTTCTCAAAACCAACTCCATGACAGTCATATCTTTGTCGGTGACCTATGGAGATGTCATGAAGTGGATAAACCGTTTCACAAAGCCATGACAGACATGATATTGATATATCGCGATACTAGCAGCTCAAGAACATAGTCTTTGTCACAATCCATTTGATTTATCACGAATAACCCAAAACAAGTTTTGGGGCGAAAATAGTTAAAAAAGAAACATATACAAATAAACTCTCCTAAAATAAAAAACAAAT
The DNA here is from genome assembly GCF_000002235.5 of Strongylocentrotus purpuratus. Classification (NCBI taxonomy): domain Eukaryota; kingdom Metazoa; phylum Echinodermata; class Echinoidea; order Camarodonta; family Strongylocentrotidae; genus Strongylocentrotus; species Strongylocentrotus purpuratus. The sequence goes on along the minus strand of NW_022145599.1, from coordinate 24,935,146 downwards.
AGTGTCATTATCAAATGTACATCATCAAACAATTTGCATATTTCTGTAAAGATTCTTAAATTGAAGAAAAACCGGTGAGTGTTTTTTTCTCGGAAATCGAATCAAAAGGTAGTTGAAGGATACCGTAATGTGATAGTTTATCAAGACATACTTTTTTTGTTTATTGTGATGAGAAATTTTAGGCAAAATACCTTTTCTCAGCCAGTTTTTATTCTAGAGTCTCATAAATACTCGTTATATGATTTGATATTGAAAATATAATTTGGAAGAAGTAATTAGAGAGGGAATAATAATGCACATATAGGCCCCAAAGGTATGATGGTATCCTAAGAAAGACTATGAATCGACTATGGACAACGGTGTGTAACATTCTTATCTCTAATATATTTATATGTTATAGTTTAATGATTTGTGATTTAATGATTATATTCAGCTTTTTAAAATTTCTGTATAATTTGTATTATCACTTCTTTACATTTGCATTTCGCATCCCAGAGAATTACGTACCAAACTCGTCTATATTTTTCTCAAAATGATAGTGAAACTGGAATAGCAACAAACCGACTTGTGATGGCGTTTTACAGCAATTAAAAAGATATGACGGGTTCGGAGCAGTGACAACTCATTGTCGCGGAAGTTGTCGCTCATCTTGGCAAAGACGGCTTTGTGAAACACTTAGCTGACAATTTGTGTGACAGTGTCGAGATGTCGTTGATCTTGTAGTTATGACGGTTTCAAGAAACGGCCCGAAGGAAACATACTGAAGGATTAAAGGATAAGTCCAACCTGAGATCAATTTAGTTTTAATAAAAGCATAAATATGAAAGAACCAAATTAGTCTAGAGTCTAGTGAAAGTTTGAGCAATATCCGATCGAAAATAGAAAAGTTATGAATTTATGAAACATCAGTGGAACACAAATTGGGAACGTCACTACATATTTTGCAAGCTCTTCTCCAGTTTGCTATGTAAAGAAGATGTCCGTAATAGATTTGTGTCATACAGAAATACAGGGTTGTATAAATACATAGTTGTGATTATTAAGGGTGCGTATGATTAAAAATATCTATTAGTCTACACATCTATTCCTTCATCAACAACTAAGAAAATTAAAGTTTATGTCATTTCCTGCAATGCAAATTGCTTTAAATAAAACCAACTAGATCTATATATCAGGGTGGACTACCCCTTTAAACCCGCGTTCAAAATAATCCAAGCATAGCATAAGTATTAAAACTATTATTAAAGGTGGGCAAGTAAATTCATTATTTTCATATAGACTAATCTTCCTTATTTTTATTTGTCATCGTTTTTTGTTGTTGAAACTTTCTCTGAGTCTGAGCTGACCTGCCTGTTTCTTTCATTTTTCTGCTTCCGTTAAAACAAACTCATTATCAGGGGGGACTTCCCCCTTAAGAAAAGAATCTACAAACAAGTAAGGCTCAGCATACTTACCTAGATCTATACTTCAAGAACTAACAGAGAGCAAGCAATGTCAACAACGTAAAGTACAAGGATCAAGATCAACAAACATATTTGTTATGGAACGCTGCAAGTGGAGATTTGCTTGGATTTCCCCTTTAATAATCTATTTAATAGTTTAACGTTTAGTTAAATTCATAAAAACGAATGACGGCTTTAGTATTATTCTTAATAATGTAGGGATGTGGTTATAAGCTTTATATTGAATATGCAGTCACTTAATTTGCATAGTTTTGATTTGAAACAAAAATCAAGTGTATGGACCGCTAATATTTGGAACGGTGAAAAAGCAAAAAATGGCAGCGCCAAATGATTTTTTCTCTGGAGTAATTGGGAAAGTAGCTTTCGTCAATAAAGTAAGAGTAAAGTTCATCCTGTTAGGATTTTTGTTGTATGTTTAAATGAAGGTTTTATTTGGATTATTGCGTGTGCATGAGCCCAGATTCAGTGTCGAGTAGACATGACTCTTTAGATTTTCTTACATTGTAGTCCTATCTGCCCGATATCGTGTTGGATTCAACTTCATGACAGTTGTGCAAAATAAATCGCACTTTAATACCACCTACCAGTACTAGTAGGGGCGCTTGTCCGAGAATGAGGATTGTCCGCATAAACGAGCATATCCTCGTAAATGTGGATATATTGCATCCTAGTAAAAAATAAGGTCCTTTAAGGATCTTTTTTTTTTTCTTCATCGGCGCTCTGTGAGTTTCTGTTTCCTGGCTGAACTGCGCGCTGGCGATGCTAAAAACGGATTCCGCATAAGAAAATAACCCCAGTTCACCGTCTACTTTTATGGGTTGTCCTTCTTCCCGGGGATATTTTGCTCATAACGTGAAAGTCTCTGTACAATACTACAAATTCAATGCGGAATCCGTTTTCGCATCGCCAACGCGAGGATCGGAAATGAGAAACTTCTGCAAAAATGCGGACGTGTCTGGCTGCGTTTACGAAGACGATCCTTGTTTATGCAGATGATGCTTATTCGGTGCTTGTTCAGAAACCTATCCAAAATTTGAGACGTAACTCTGGCGTGGAGACAGGCCTGCGTGGAGATACCCTACTAATAGTAATAGTAAAACATAGACTCTACCCAAAATGAAGTAAATATTCATTAAATATCCAAATGAAGATCATGAGTTAAAAGTCGTTATGTTTATTACCAGTTTCGTGTCAATTTTCTTGTTATTTTCAGAGTATTTTTCGGATAGTTCTCTCGGTAACTGTGTTAATTTATTATGGGCATTCCCAACTCAAGCTATGCTTTCCGGGTTTTAGCCTCCTTCCGTATCTGAATTATTTACTGTATACTCTATGTTGAAATAATTGTTACGTATATCATGTACAGTATATATACATTGTGTTTTATATTGTACTGTTGAGAAGGAAATAAATGTTAATAAATACAAATACAAATATAAAATAAACGTTGATATTAGTATACGCAGGGCTCGAATTACCCACCGGCAATCGGCAATTTGCCGCCATGCCCCTCTCACTGGCCGGAATGCCCTTTTCAAAATCAAACCGTTTACGGCCACTATATCTTAATCCACAAAAGTTTTGCCGACATTATAGTCATCATAAGTCAACCCCGACTTGTATGTTCAAACAGACTTCGTTGCCCCTACGGAGATCTAAAAACAATAATTATCGGCAAGGTTTTGTTGCCCCTACGGAGCTCTAAAAACAATAATTATCGGCAAGGTTTTGTTGCCCGTACGGAGCTCTAAACACAATAATAATCGGCAAGGTTTTGTTGCCCGTACGGAGATCTTAAAACAATAATGATCGGCAGGGTTTTGTTGCCCCTACGGAGATCTAAAAACATTAATTATCGGCAAGGTTTTGCTGCCCCTACGGAGATCTAAAAACATAATTATCGGCAAGACTTTGTTGCCCCTACGGAGATCTAAAAACATAATTATCGGCATGCCTTCGCTGCCCCTACGGAGATCCAAAAACAATAATTATCGGCATGCCTTCGCTGCCCCTACGGAGCTCCAAAAACAATAATTATCGGCAAGATTTTATTGCCCCTACGGAGCTCTAAAAACAATAATTATCGGCAAGGTTTTGTTGCCCCTATGGAGCTCTAAAAACAATAATTATCGGCACAAAAACCGAAATGACTCCTGCTTAGTTTTTCAATCCATCTCCATCCTTTTTATTTGGACCAATGAACATCAGGAAGTTTTGTTTACCCATCGTTGGTTCAACATCTTCATTTCGCGTTGTGACCTTTTTTGGTGCGTTTTTAGATTTTTTAATCAGTGAAAAACTTGGAATTTTCTCGGGAATTAAATCAGAAGAGGATTAAAAGTTGAGATAATGATAAATCGAATCGTCTTCTTTCCCATACGTTTTAATTAAAACGTCATAGCTTCCACGCCTCGCGCGTGAGGGGTGGGAATTGATTTCAGAAAAGGATTAATGGTCGATAACGGTACAACGAATCGTCTTCTGTCTCTAATAGTTTATTAAAAACATACAAGCTTCCGCGCTTCCCATGGAATTCAGAAAAGGATAAAGAGTAAAAAAAAGGTACATCGAATCGTCTTCTTTCTCTAATTATTTATTAAAAACGTCTAAGCTTCCCGTGGAATTCAGAAAAGGATAAAGAGTCGAGAACGATACAACGAAAGTTTTCTTTTTCTAATAACTTAATGAAACGTCAAAGGGGGATACTCCCCACTCCCACTCCCTCCACCCTCCACCTACCTGACGGGCGGATCCAGCCGGTGGGAGGGGAGGGGACCAAAGAGGGGGCCCAATTCGTGGAAGAATATTTAGCGCCAAACAGCCAGCCTGTTAATAAGCGGGGAGAGGGGGTAGTGAGCACTATTTTGTTTTGCTCCCAAAAATTTGAAAATCGCGCCGGCCGATAATTCGCTCAGTTGGGGGGGGGGGGGGGGGGGGGGAGTAGTGAGCTCCATGAAAACGGCGTGAGGTGATTTTACGCGCACTTTCCACTTTGGCCTTAGTGCCCCTTAGGATAGATTTGTGCCCCTTTGGATAGATTTGTGCCCCTTTCAGTGGATTTGTGCCCTCTCAAGAAAAGTGGCCTTGACCCAAATTTTATGTAATTCGAGGCCTAATACGTACACTTTTTCACAGGTTTCATGGCAAACCGCTACACAATACCTATATTACGGTAAATAACTTCACACAGACGCGCGCCCGCCCGCAACCCACCATCGGAATGCACTCGTATTAAAATATGTGCCCCAAGATAAAGATAAAACGAAAAAATGAAAAAATGAATACTGTGTAATGTAGATGTGCTAATAGTTGGTAACAATCAGGCGCGTAGCCAGGGGGAGGGGGCTGTGGGGGCATCGCCACAAAAAAACGCTGGCCAAAAAAAAAAAAAAAAAAATAAAAGAACAAAGGAAGAGGACGTAGGAAGAAAAAAGATTAAGAGTCGAGAACGGTACAACGAATCGTCTTCTTTCTCTAATAATTTAATGAAATGTCAGAGCTTCCGCGCTTCGCGCAGCAGGAGGGGGGGGGGGAAATGAATTCAGACAAGGATTAAGAGTCGAGGACGGAATGCACTCGTATTAAAATATGTGCCCCAAGATAAAGATAAAACGAAAAAATGAAAAAATGAATACTGTGTAATGTAGATGTGCTAATAGTTGGTAACAATCAGGCGCGTAGCCAGGGGGAGGGGGCTGTGGGGGCATCGCCACAAAAAAACGCTGGCCAAAAAAAAAAAAAAAATAAATAAAAGAACAAAGGAAGAGGACGTAGGAAGAAAAAAGATTAAGAGTCGAGAACGGTACAACGAATCGTCTTCTTTCTCTAATAATTTGATGAAACGTCAAAGCTTTTGCGCTTCGCACGGGAGGGGGGAAACTCCCCCCTTCCTGAAATTAAATCCTGGCTACGCGCTTGGTAACAATATGAAACATTTTTCTTGTTTGACAGTGGCCATTGCTTTTGAAGGCGACTCAGGACGATGATATTCCAACTCCTGGTTATCTCTTCAAGGAAATAGCAGGCAAGTTTTCTGTGTTTATTATAGAAATGTTCCTTCTCATTGGCCATTTTCACTATTGCGAATGTTCATCCCCTTCCTTCTTATGCTTATCTGATGTTGGGTGATTATTTGCCATGTGTCTTGAGTCACATATATCATATGTCCATTCATTAAATTAAGAAAAATGAAAATGTCATGGTATGACCTTGTAGTAATAACGCTATAAAATGGTCATAATCAAGATATTTCTCATTTTTGGATGAAATAAATAGAAAAGGATGAAGAGACATAGCTCGTATGAGACGATTTGCACTGAATTATCCTACAGTAAATGCTATTTTCATTCCAACATCATGGCAGATTATCTACCATAAATGCCACTCTCCCCTGTATCTGGCACTGGTCATTGCATTCTCTTACCCCCCTACCCCCCTACCCACCCCCAACACTGCTGTTGTGTCGGTCATGTTTTGAAAGAACTTAAGTTCCAGTTTCACATTCTTTTTATGTCATTTTGGAAAATAACATGAAAATAATTGCTCTTCTAATTCTGTCGTATTCAAAAGAAAACAAAATGAACTGAAGTATTTGGATCAAACAACCTACATGCAACTTGTACTTGTAGTCCCATATTCACATTTCTGCATTCTGCAAATGTGACTTTCAGCAAGATTGGATATACTTCTTATAATGTTGGTGATTCCAACACAAAACACTATACTCCAATTCTTATATACATGTAAGGTAGTACATAATCCACCTTTCCAAATTGCTTCACAGCGGTTCCTTTCAAATCTTAATCATATGAGACTGGTGGAAGGTTGTAATGTAAATGAATCATTAAATTCTTTGAAGACCAGACTGACCACTCATGGGTTTGGTTGAGTCAAGTAGAGTAATTTTATTAGAAATACAGGAAAATTTGGTCCAGTGTGAGAAAGATTCAAGTGCTCTATTGTAAGTGAGCATTAGCATGCAAGTGTTATGTTTTAGATATTGTATTTAAGAGAGTTCTCTTGGATGTTCTTCAGGAAGAAGGAAAAAAATACACATATTACAAGCACTTTAAATAGTTTTGATTAATTTCTTGATTTTTATTAGCAAATATGTGTGTCAAATGTACTTTCTATGTTGAGTTTACAATTCTACATGACTTGTTTATGATTCTCTTAAATTCACAGATATTACATATGAATCTGGAAGTAATTGTCAATGTTTGGTTGACTTCCTGGTGGAGAGACTAGAGAAGAAATCGTGCCACATCAAATACAAGGTATGGCTCTAGTATACAAATAATGCATGTGAATTAATTTATTTTACGTTCTATCTGCACTCGAGTTGAGACTGTATGCAGCTAGCAAAGTTGTCAGGCTGAGTATGTACAGTAGGTGCATACATGTATGTACAGCCTCAACAAGAGCAGATAGATCTTATAATGAAAGAATGAAAACCGGCATCATTTGTTTCATATAATGAAACTCCTAGATCCTTGTTACTTGATGTAAAAAATAATTAATGTCAAGATTGCTTTGTGCCATTATCATTGACAAATGAATCCCAAGTTTAATAAAAGGCTTAATAGGCCCACCACAGTATGAGTAAACTAACCTCTGCTGCACTTCACATGCTAAAAAAATTGTTGGATAGTACTGGAAAGTGAAACTATTGTCCGCTTTTTCATTTAAAAGAAACATTGGATAGACCCAGTAAATTAATCACATGTGATCACATTTGACCAATTATTTGATTAGGATCTATGAGTGAGTTGTATATATAAAAATGACTGAGGTTGAGACATAAACAGAGAGACAGAGAGAGAGGGAGGGAGAGGGGGTGGGGGGGGGGGGGTGAGAGAGAGGGGAGGAGGGGGGGGGGGGGGGGGGGGTGAGAGAGAGAGAGAGAGAGAGAGAGACCAACAAGTGAGATTGGCAAATAAGGTAAGGGGGCAAAAGACAGAGAGCTAGGTGTATCATGGGTATGAAGAAAGAGAGGTAGAATGAAAAAAAAAGGAAGAATGGCAAGGAGAAAGGTAGAATATGAAGAAAATTCAACAAAGAAGTAACAGGGAAAATGAGAGAAATAAAGAAATATAGGCAGAAAGAGAGAGAGAGAGAGAGAGAGAGAGAGAGAGAGCAAGAGAGAAAAAGGACAAGGCAAAAGGTTATAATAGAAAGAATCAGATAAAAGTAATCAATTGTAAATAGTAACAATGCAAGAGAGAGAAATAAAGCGAGATGGGGCAGAGAGGGAGAGAGAGAGAGAGAGAGAGCGAGAGCAAGAGAGAGAGAGAGAGAGAGACACACACACACACACACACACACAAAAAGCTGAAGTGTTTGACATTTATTTATTATAGATATTTGTGCAGATCACCAAAAAAGAAGAAGTGGGAGAACAGTGTAGAAAAAGAGAAAGCTTTGTTAAAGAGAGAAAGTGGGGATAGAATCATGGACAAATAATGCAAATAAAGAGCTGTCAACAGAAGAGAGAGAGGATTTTATTTTCACCAGAGGAATTTCCTGTATACCGTATCATGGTAATCCACAAACAGAAATTCAAATGTGTCAGAGTGTTTCTTTGAAGGAGTAAGAACTGATGTGAATGAAGCTTGAAGCCCCTTTCCAGGTCCTGCTGATGGGTCCTGGTCTCCTGGAAGCTGAACCATTTTTTGAATCATTTTCAAATGACAATTATTTAAAATATATTATATGAAAATGTTGCAGTGGAATTTTAACCTGTTGTTTCAAAATTCAATTGAAACTTGTTGCTTTGACATGTTAAAACCCTATTAGACCACCAGCTGGTATTTTCTTTTTATATATCATCTTCATATACCACTGGTCAATGTTTTGTCATTTGTCTTATTAGGTTCTTAAGATAATGCTTCATTTGGTTGAGCAAGGCCATCCATCTTACTGTGAAGGTCTAAGACGTAAAGCTCAGGGGATCCAATCATCTGCAAGTAAGTCTTATTTATAAGTTTGTTAAAAATATTCATTATTCTTAGAATAAAGTTTTATTTAGATAGATTATGTTTTTATGTCATAAAGGTATTATTCCTCCTAGTCTATCAAACAAATTTCTTTTAAATTCTGAAGTACATTCATATATAACTAGACAATCATCTCATTTTCATTTACCACTTATCAAAACTTCTGTCTCTAAAAATTCAATTTTCTTTAAAGGACCAATTTTATGGAATGAGTTACCTCCTAACGTTAAATCAAGCCCAACTCTGAATACATTTAAAAGAAGATACAAACAATTACGTTTTTGTGAATAGTATTTTATTAGTTTTTATATATGCAATCAGGTTTTAGATGTTAGGTGTTAGTTGTTATGTGTTAGGTGTTAAGTTTTATAGGTTAAAGTTGTCGCTAGGGACCAGCCCCACACAAGACTTAAATGTTCTTTCTTGCTGGTTCCTCATTCGTATATATATATGTATTTTATGTTTGTCTTTCGTCATGTTATTTGTATGTACTTTACTTATCTGTAAATATCAATGTTTTAATCATGTATGTTTTTTATATGACGAATGAAATAAAATGAAATGAAATGAAATGAAAAATGAAATGAAAATTAGTGAAATGTATTTACCTGAAAAAGACACTTCCAGAATGCAAAGTGCATAATTAATGATGTTTGTTAATTAAAAGTTCTTTTTTGACATATCTGAATGAAAGTTTAGCTAACATTAAGCCTAATTTAGATGGTACATGCATATACCGGCTTTATGACCTAACAATCTTGCGATGAAATGTTGTGATGAAATTGACATTATTCCAATATATTTTTTGTATACATGTACATGTATATAATTACATTTCTCTGACAGCACCCCTTGCTAGGACCTTTGTTATGTGCAGCCTTTTTTGTCACCCCAAACTTTCAATTCATTTGGTACCAACAAAACGCACAGATCTACCATGGTTTATGAGTATAAATTTTCAATTTCATAGTGACATGAATTTTGTTTTAATTTTCTGTAATATTATGGAATGGAGAGGTTGACACATGGCTCCATAAATCAGTAGACTATAATTTGTCCTAACATATGTGCTTTTTCTTTTTCAACAACAGAGTGCAGTGGTCCCCCTGACCCCCTCCACGGTATGGCCCCCTACGTTGCTGTGAGAAAAGCAGCTAAGGTAAGTAAGAAATTAACTTTACCTTAGGAACTCTTGGTTTAACCTTTGAACTTCCTCCAAACCTAGGAGAGTGTTCTATTTCATTTTGGCATGAATTCTTTCATTTTCAAGTTTAAGTTCATGTAATCCAGTTAGTAAACTGCATGTTTTTCCAAATACAGAATTTTCTGAGTTTATTGTTAAAAGAGAAATTCAGTGATCAGATTTCAGCTCATTTGCTTGAATAAATAAATAGACAAATAAATCTGTATTCTGGAATAAATATAATATTCTGTTCTTTAATAGCACGTATTCATAATACAGTTATAATGTCCCATATTCACTTCCAAAAAGATTTAGAAGTCAATACCGTAGCTATAGCTCCGGTAGCCATTCTCAGTGCACAGCTAGTGCATTTCAAGTAGTAATCCTAAAAAGTACTATTTACAGAATTACTACGTAATAAGTAAAAAAATTCTGGAGGAAGAGACAAATTTGTATAGTTGTCTTCAGGTGAATATTTTATGGTGATGAATATTTTCATTTTGTTTGTACAGGCTTTGAGTGAGAGGTTATTTGACACAGAGGTCACACACAGCAGACCATCCAATCATGCTTGGAAGCAGGGTCACATGACACATGGCACAAGGCAGTCAATAGAGGGCACCACCAAGAAGATGGAAGGATTTGGGAATACTCCAGTTGTATCACAGAGTAAGATGCTTATTTACCGTGCCATACACACCTAAACAAATGCAATGAGATGTATTTGAAAAGTCTGCTTTCTGTCCTTGAGTTTACATGTAGAGGTATTATGTTTCTTCCTGTTAAAACCCACTTTCAGTTTGCAAAGATAGTTTTTTTTTAATTTGTATAATTATCATTAGTCTAATCAATTGTTAAGGCAGTGGTCATGTGTTAAGGCAGTGGTCATGCAGGAATGGGTCGTATCAAATTTATTCTGACCTTATTTTTCCCCTATTCATTTTTTTTGTTGTTGGGAGGGGGGGGGGGGTGACCCCTTTGCTTCTCTCTACCTCAATCTGCCTATGACATGGTATGAGTATTATGTACAGATTCATACTTTGACCACTCAAAAATTACAGACTTTCTTGGTAAGACCATGTGGTAGCCTTAGTGAAAATGCTGTTGATATATTCTTTCGTCAAAAGGCTACCACATGGTATCACCGAAAGCCTCCAGTCGTAAATACTCAATTGCCATGGAAACCTACAGAGAACAACTTAAAACAATTTGTAACATAACTTGTAATGGCACAGCAGGGGTTAAACAAATTTAAAATATCATCCTACAGAGCCAGTCACCATTGAATCTCTTGGGGAGACAGTGAAGGGCGGCTTACAGCAGATAGCCAGCAAGCTGAGCGGGGAGAATAAAACTGCAATGACCTTTAACCAGGCTGATACAGGTTACAAGCCTCTCCATGGATACGACCCGACCTCCAACCATGGTCTTCAGAGCCCAGTAAGGCAGAGTGAGTAATTTTTTTTTGCATCTTCTTTTTAGTCTTATAGTATTGACTCCAATTGAAATGATTTTATTAACCTAATATACAACCTAAAAAAACACATAATAATTAACATATTTTAAAAATAAATTATTCATATCCTTTGTATTAAATTGTAATGTTTTTTGTGTTTTTCGTAACTCAGGAATAAAAGGTCAACGGGTTGAATTATAGCCTTTGTTGAATACTTTTAGATGTAACCCTGAGTTGCTGAATGTTTGTGCGACTATTCAAAAGAAATTACATATTTGAATTTCAGTTTAACATGGAACAAAAATCAGTGACAGGTATAACAATTTATGCACTTGTCTTTCATTACCAAGCCGATTATATCAAAATATTACAATGGAGTGTAAGGACAGGGCAAGATTGACAGGTGTTGTGTAAAACACCCCCCCCCCCCCCTAAAACGTCCCTGCAGATCCCCTATAATGTCCAGATAGTTACGGCCTGGTATACATAGAATCCCATTATCTTGTTTTGGACCCCAAGGAAAAAGGGGGAAAAGTACATAAGTGGAGCCCTTGAAAGGCTACCGTACATACTTTTCCATGAAGAAAAGATGATCGACTGTGTCTAAAATAGATAACATGGAGGGGAGGGGAGGGGGGTGTAAGGGAACCCCAAGTTTACCTTTCACAGGTTGGTTCCATTTCAAATCATCATCTATCCTTGCTGTTCACCCTCTACTCCTACCTGAGGGTACAGGGTGAAAAAGCACAAAAGTGAAGCCCTTCAAAGGCTAAATAGTTTTCCATGACAGGAGGATGGTCAATTGTGTCGTGGTCGAGTGAATACGTCCCCGGACTATCGATCACAAGGTCCGCGATTCGAGTCCCGCCACGGCACTAATGTCCTTTGGCAAGACATTGATCTGTACTTGCCACACTCAACCCAGGTGATGTAAATGGGTACCTGGCAGGAAATAATTCCTTGAAATGCTGGAGCGCTGTAATGGCAGCTAGGCTAAAGCTGGGGTAATAATAAATGCGCCTTCGAATAGAATTTCTAGATAGATGGCGCTATAGAAATGCCTATTATTATTACCGTATTAACGGGGGGGGGGGGGGGGGGGGTCGTGGCCCCAAGTTTACCTGTCACAAGTTGCTTCTGTTTTCAAATCATCATCTATCCTTGCTGTTCACCCTCTATTCCTAGGCTTGATGAATAGCGGCTCTTCCCAGTGGTCTCCTCAGCATAGTATACCCACAGACTACTCCCCTGTTATGCTGGATGATGATGGGGATGAGACAAGGAGAGAAACCATCTCCAAGGCAACACAAGCATCATCATCATCATCATCATCAACATCATCAAGACGTTGGCAACATCCGAGAATAGATACTCCACATACTGAAGGGTCTTCTATGCTGAAAGGTATGTAGAAATATTTGTGATACATATATTGTATTGTCTTTTTATTGCTTTGTTTGCATTTTTATGCCTCCGTTACGAAGTATCCGGAGGCAAATTATGTTTTCGGGTTGTCCGTACGTCCTGTTTTCGTGATCGCGTTATCTCAAGAACCGATAGATGGATTCCTGCCAAACTTAGGTCATGTATGTATCTTGCGAAGCTAATGAATTTATTTGATTTTAGGATCACGAGGTCAAAGGTCACAGTGCTCATTGTGTATGCAAAAATTGCTTGTGATTGCATTATCTCAAGAACTGATTTATGGATTCCTGCCAAACTTAGATCATGTATGTACCTTGCAGAGCAAATGAACTGAGTAGATTTGGGGTCATGAGGTCAAAGGTCAAAGGTCATGGTGCTCATTTTATATGAAACAATAGCTTGTGATCACATTATTTTTAGAACCGATGGACGGATTACCATCAATCTTCGATCATGTATGTATCTCAAATGAACTGATTAGATTTGGGGTCATGAGGTCAAAGGTCAAAGGTCATGGTGCTCATTTTATATGAAACAATAGCTTGTGATCACATTATTTTTAGAACCAATGGACAGATTACCATCAAACTTAGATCATGTATGTATCTTGCAGAGCAAATGAACTGATTAGATTTGGGATCATGAGGTCAAAGGTCAAAGGTCTTGGTGCTCATTTTATATGAAACAATAGCTTGTGATCACATTATTTTTAGAACCGATGGACGGATTACCATCAAACTTAGATCATGTATGTTTCTTGCAGAGCCGATGAATTGATTAGATTTTGGGGTCATGAGGTCAAAGGTCGAAGGTCACAGTGCTCATTATGTATGCAAAAATAACTTGTGATCACGTTATCTGAAGAACTGATTGATGGATTACTGCCAAACGCAGGACATGTATGTATCTTGCTTAGCCGATGAACTGATTAGATTTGGGGTCATGAGGTCAAAGGTCAAAGGTCATGGTGCTCATTTTATATGAAACAATAGCTTGTGATCACATTATTTTTAGAACCGATGGACGGATTACCATCAAACTCAAGACATGTATGTATCTTGCAAGGCCAATGAACTGATTAGATTTTAGGGTCATGAGATCCAAGATAAAAGGGTCAAAAATGTATATGAAAAATAGGTTGTAATCACGATATTCTGAGAACCTGTTATCAATGGATTACAATTAAACTTGAATTTGGAAAATTGGTTCTGTTTTGGTTTGTGAAATCGCTCTATGGCGGAGGCATCATTTTCGACTGCGCGCAGTCAAAGTTATTGCTATTAAGGTTGGATTTCCTTGAACGTATCGTATAGAGGCTCTGCCGGATGCATACCAGATCCATTGGAGCGCTAGAAGAATCACCTTTATGTTTTAATACTTGATTGAAGCAGGGCTGGAATTTGTATGATGCAGTACATTGTTTGAACTGCTTTCTTCTTTGTATAGTACCCCTTTCAGTGTGTAATTTCTTCTAATATTCTTGCAAATTATTAGTCAAATCTGTATTCGAGGCAATTAGTTGTGTTTTATAGATGTCCTAAGATAGAATGTTGCATTTTATTAAAGGTCAATCGTAAAAATGTCTCTAACTTTTTTTTAAATGTAATTATTATTATTCTTTTTTCTTATGCTACAGAGGAAGACAATAATTTAATTGATACATCATCAGTATCAAGAGGGAGGCAAAGCAATGGATCAAAGAGCAGTGATCAGCTCAGTGGTGCAGGCTCAGATTTATCAGAAAGGTAAGATCTTTACTATTCCAGGTTAAATTATCCCTCCCTAATCTTTTCCTTTTTTAAGTAAATAACCTCTCTTTGATACGGTCATAGACAGTTAGACAGTAGCTTAGCATGGGCCAAGCCTTTGAAAGGGCAATAGCTTCATGGATAGGGGGGGGGGGGGGGGGGGGTAAATCGATCTTCTCAATGAGTGAAATGCAAGTAAGGCCACTAATGAGGGGCAGTGTGTGTGTGTATGTGGGGGGAGGGGGGGGGCTTTAATGTTCTTTTTATGCTTTTCTTCCCCCTTTTCCCTCATCTTTTATATTCTGTCTTTTTTTTCCCCTTTATTTTCTCACCTATTCAATCTAGGGTTTTTAACATTAGTATAAGGACCAAAAGTAGTTATCATTCTCCCAAATTAGGAATGATTGTACCGGTGTGTCGGCTCAGTCAGTAGAGCGTCTGCCTCACAACCGGGAGGTCGTGGGTTCAAACCCCGGCCGCGTCATACCAAAAGACGTTAAAAGACAGGAGTTGCTGCTACCTTGTTTGGCATTCAACATTGAAGGGATAGAGCAACGTCGATCTGGCGCTGCTCAGTTGCTGCTGGGCTCACGATCAATTGGGCAAAAAGAATTTCCATTTTCGGTTTGATAAAATTTGGAGTGGACTTTAAAAAAGATTATTATTATTGGCAGCCATTATTTTTGTGTCAGAGTCAGGAGTGCAGACTTCATCACCCCTCCCCCCAAAAAATTCTGATATGATGATTCTCTTCTTATCTTGTGTATCCCCTGCAGACTAGCATCAGTGAGTGTAACAGACTGGTCTGAGGAAGTCTCGACGGTAGAATCGTTCATCTCAGACCATCAGGAAGGCCGACCAACCCCAACCAAAGAGGAGCTTCAGAAGTTTGTTAAGAAGTATGTATACCTTTTTGATTTCCTTTCTGCTCTTATGTGTGATCACTACACTTTTGGATGCTGTGTTAGGTAGCTTAGCGAAATGTAGTAGCACAAAAAGACGTGTCCAGAACTCAAAATGCATATTTGTTAAAAATCATAATTTTATCACACTGAGGTACTGTAAATTCACGTCGTTAGGATATGGAGCTGGTCAATGCATCTCAATGAGTTTTAATGTTAGCTAAACTTTCATTCAGAACTTAACTTAACTTAATTTAACAAACATGCATGTAAGTGACTATTAGGCTTTTTGTGTTCCGGATGTGTCTTTTCGCGACACTACATTTTGCTTATCTGCCTTAGAGTATATAAGCGTGTTGTGGAAATATGTACATGTATGTATGCAGATCTATTTAATAGCTGACGCCTGATCAGAATCATGGATGTTAACATGATTGCCAGTTTGTACAGTATAATTCCTAGATAATGATTGGGGATTAAGATATTCAACTATCAAATCATAAACATCATGGGTGATATTTATCATCAAAACAACATAACAAGACAAAATCGCTTAAATGACACCCAATACTTTGGAAAGAATCTTTTATAAGTCAATGAAATTGGTCATAATGACCAACTTCAATGGGTTACTGCATCAATCTCTTCTATGAAACAAGCCAGTCACAGCTTTCTTGTGGTTCCTGTTATCTCCAGTATCAATGCCTACTTGCCTGCCTACCCTAGCAGCCTTTGAGCCTGGTGAAAGGTTGCTTCATACAGCAGTTGTGCCTAGTTTGCTACCAGCAGAGCGGAGCTATGTGTTTGAGAAGCAGACTGGTGAAAGTTTAGTGCAAATCAGAGGAAGATTAATTTTTTAAAGTTATTTCTGGACAACTTTCCCAATGTCAATTCACAATATGACTAAAATGTCAATTGTACAAAATGTATGAGTCATGCAGGGTTTTTCCTTTCTAGAGGACCTAAAATAATGCTATATTTTAGCGATTTTAAGATAGTTCCTAAACTAAATAATGTATTCGCTCGGACATAATCTACTCCTCACAGTATAAATGCACACATGCATGCAAACCCACCCACTCACACACATTCACGCACACACAACACACTCACACACCACTGAACTCTAACACTGTGTGGACTGGGCGCCACGGCTGAGTGCACGACGCCGGTTCCTCTTATTGTCCGCCATTTTGATTTCCCCAGAAATCACGGCCGGGGAGAAGCAGGCCTGCATTGTGTTGAACAAAAGTGTTTCTATGTGTGTAGGAGAGGGGGTATGAGGTAATGCCGCAAGAAATGTATTGTTTTAGATTTTCATAACTTAAAACAATATATTAATGACTGTTCTAGGACAATTACCTTCTGGACAATAACCCCCCCCCCCCTCCTCCAGCCAATTACCAACGGGACAATTAGCCCTGGGAAATTACCCCCCCCCCCCTACCCCCAGAAAATTACCTCCTTGGACAATCACACACCTCTCTGTGCACAATTACCCCCCCCCCCTTTTGAAAATTCTGCCTCTTGGACAATCACTCCCCCCCCCCCTGGACAATTACCCCCCCCCCCCCAAAAAAAATAAAATAAAAAATAAATTAAAACAAACTTATTATCGGGGTGGACCTCCCCTTTAATGGACAGGGGGTAATTTCACTGGGGAGGGGTAATTGTCCTAGGGGGGAATACCATGGGGTGGGGGGTTATTGTCCTTGGGGGGGGGGGGTAATTTCCCTGGTGTTATTGTCATTTGGAGTAGTTTTCGGGGGGGGGGGGGGGCGGTGATTGTACAGGGGGCAGTTGTCCTGATACGATTAATGACATATTATCTGTGATTATATAAGAATGCATTCCAGATCCTCAGAGGCTTGGGTTGTTCAATAAATCCAAATAACCACAATCATACAAGAAATTCACACAAAAACACACAAAATCACGACATACAAGTTACATGTACGTACATGAATGGAGTAGCCTACAATTTATGATTAAAAATTCCAATCTTCAGAGGCTTATTATTTTATTAAAAACTCAACTTAGACACAATCATACACCACCTCTGTATGTGTTTGAGAGAAATATAACTTCATACACATCATCATACATACAAGTACACAAATCATTGTCATTCATACACAAAGATACAGTCACACAGACACAACTTTCAAGTCAACCAGTCCATCTACCAACATTTTACAAAAAATTCACATAAAAATAGCACTAGGAGACAATTTTATACTCAGTTATGCTTTATTGTTTGCAAAAAGTGACCATACCGGTAATCTACATGTTATTACAGAATTGCACAATAAACGTAGACAACGTTTTTAAATGACGAGGAAAAACAGGAGTAGTTCAAGTACTATTGCATATTTGTGACAATATAAAGGCTGTACTTTTTTTTTTTTTTTTGGTATGTTTTATTTAAACAAACCATGGGATTCACATACATGTATTTACAAGATTCGATTAAGGGAGAAAAAAAATACACTGTAACTTGGCATTATTATGAAATTCATGAAACATTAAAAATTCTAGTTGTTAAGTATATGTAGCTACATTCTAAAATGCCTTGAGATTATATGATACATTTTAATTCAAATATAATATATACAGTGTGAATCCCAAAAAAGTTTACACCTAGAAAATTGCTAATTATTTTAAAAATCATATATGAACAGTAAATTATTATACATCTTATGAAAAAGTGTTTTATCCCGAATCACTTATTATCATTTTTCTGTGGTGTTTGTTCACGCTTGGATAAACATGAGGCATTGTTTGCGATAATGTTTTAAAATGGCAAGGAAAAAAGGGGTATTTAAGTATCACTCCAATATTTGTGACAATACAGGGTGCTACAAGAATTTTTTTCACCACTTGCCCTGTCGGGCAAGTGGGTTTTCAATTTACTTGCCCAAACAATATTTCCACTTGCCCAAAACTTTAAAGCGAAAAAGGACTCGAGGTTAAAGCATTTATTATCTCGTAATGATAAGTTAGTGTTTTAGATAGCAAATTAATGCACATACATGTACAGTGTAACTGTACTGAATAATAACCTAATATGTCAAAGAAAATGGTCAACAAAGGATGGTTGAAGGTTTAAAAAACGCATTTTATTGATTCTCCATAAATAATCAGATTCACATGAATCTCGGCAAGGTAGAATGGTTCAAGCAGGTTTAAGTTTTTAATATTCAGTCATGTAAAAAAGCATAATGACCCTGTTGTAAAAAATATGATACAAACATGTCATTAATGGTAGCCACATGTACCATGGTGCAACATCACATGTGTGTCTGTGCAAGCCGCTGTCATTTGGAAACGTAGGCTAATTTTCAGCTGTTAATAATTTGGGTCAACTCTTCCATCAAGAAACGTCATGTAAATAATGGGTAATCAACTATTTTAAATAAAGTACGGACATTTTTATTTCATCATTCACTGCTATAAATATCATGCCAAAATTTGTAAATTCTTACTAAATAATAATATTGAAGATATTTTACGATAAATCTCGGATAAGTATGCGAAAACTAGACTAATAAAGGCTGTAACTTGGCATTATGGAGCATCTCCCTTTCTCTTATTTTCTTTTCTCCATCATTTATTAATTGAATAATACTTACATAAAAAACACATAATTGTAATGATTACAAAGAAAAATGCATAAATTATACTTATATCACAAAATTAATTGTATATGTTTTCTTAAAAGGTTACATTTTTTTTCCAGAGGTGATACCTTTCAACATCTGCCCTCCATAATATTTCCTTTAAATAAATCTTGAATATATATGTAAAATTTTCTTTTTTGTGAATATAGATCATGAGAAGCTAAATTGGTTATTATATTTTTAAAAACTGCATATTTTGAATTGATATAATCACATTGCTGGCCTAAAATTATATCACTGTAAATGTGTTTCATTATCAAACAATACTTCTGTCTTTCTGAGAAAAATTAAGACCTTGTTTATGAGTAATGACAAACATAAAATAAATGATAATAATTTTCTTTGCATTTGCACTTCAAACAATAATCATGATCAGATTCACATGCTGATGACTTATGGAGTACTTTTAAATTAAACTGTTTTAATCATATATCCTTGATGTCAAATAACTCTAATTCTTTTTCCATGTAATCACCCAGGAAAAAATTTTCTCTAAAAAATGAAACTATGTGTGATATGTACATATGATCATTTTATTTAGGAAAGTGTAATTCATGATACCTCTGAAATGCCTTAGGGTTAGGGACATTCAAATTTTATTTTACTTTTATTGAGCTACGTTCATATTCCAGTGATGAGAAAATATATTTGGCGACTGAATATTGCGATAGTTTTGTTTGCATCATTTGTATTTGTATTTGTAACTTTGAGATGAAGTGAGACATGAATTTGGTAAGTACCTATTTACAGACTGCAAGGATTGAGAAAAGTACATGACCAAATGGCCAAAACAGCATGAAAAATAATAAAAATGTAGTACACATGACATCCAAAACATAGTACAGAAGTAAAAATAAACATATAGCAAATACATGTACATGTACACTGTTTAACACTTGCACACATATCTTCCCAAGTGGTTTGTGCAAAAGACATTTCCAGCAAAGGTATGGTATGACATGATACATAAAGAAGCATAACAACTCATATCAGTGACTTATGGTGTAACGTAATTCCATTTATATATGGAGTGCAAAATAGATAACAGCAGCATGACTACAATAAACACAAACACAGAATGAATAATCACTGATGTGAGATCATTTTCTTTCATTCATTTTGTTGATTTTGATACTAATTTCAAACCTGTGATAAACTTATCACTGTGGTTCACGTTCATACAAATATTTTTCCCTATATCTGTGAGAACGACACAAACAAACACACAAAAAGACATTATTTACAATTATAGAACATTTCCATCTAGCACTCCATTGTGTAACTGATTGGAGACATATATTCATTTAGCCATCATAAAAGAGCACAATAGTCATTCAACAAGATTGATGTTGTGGTCTCTTTCCTATTTATTTTTAAAGTCACATATGGACACTTTATTTGATTATTATGGAAGATGATATATACATACAAGAGGGAAATGTGTACAATTATTTGCCTGAGCTCTGATTACTCAAGTACATTAAAGTTATAAAGGCTATTAAGGTGTAAAATGGGCAACATGTATAGAACAGGACTATATGTGGTACAACGTTAATACAATATTGATAATTAGGCAACAATCTACTACTAGTGCATGAGCTAAATTGTGTAGCCATGGGCATCACATTTGCAGCCGCTTTGGTAGTTTGGATACCCTTCCACCTTGACTATATCAGTCAATCCATGACAGATAAATACATTCAAGAAGGTAAATAGTGCGGTGAGCTTATGGTAAACTAATCACTGTTGTTTACTTTCACACTAATATTTGTCCCTATTTGAAAATCTGTTAGAAAAACACAAACAAAACAAGGGAGGATATTTACCATCTTTATTATTTCTGATCCTTGTTTTCATCTTATAGTGGAAAAACAAAGCCGAAAAAAGCAAGGTAAGTTCAATAGGCAAGAGAATCAAGTGGATCATCACACATTTGTTGGAGTTGCAATTTCTCGTATGAAGTGGAACGGAGGACGTCACAGTGGAATAGTAATCACTTTGATTGTTTTCTGTGAGAGTGGAAAGAGGAGGCATTGTTGTAGTTTCTGATGAAGAAGGACAAGGGTCATTGCTATCACCTTCAGCTTTATACAGACAAGTATCATTACATTCACATCTTAATTTGTATTCATCCAAAGTAGAAGAGCAACAAAAAACTGGCAGAGATTTCCTGATAAGAATAGTCTGTTGCAATGATGTGTGAGTTTCAATGGTGTCAGTGAGGAGTGGCATCCATAAACCATCCTGATAGCATTCAATCTTCCCTGATAGACTCCCAACCTGAGCTGTACAGTCTATTGAACCCCAGTCTCCTCCCTTATCATAACTTGCGACACACGATGCTTCACCAGGAGGATAGTCTACCTGCAGCCCAATTCTTGTTGTGTATTCATCACGTAGTTGTCCGTCCTTGTAGATAGTCGAAAGGTATGTCCCTTCATCACTTCTCATTAGATTACTTATTGTAAGATCCAGGGAGCAGTTTCCAATTTTAATTCTTATCTGCACTTTGAATCTATGGACCTGATCATCAGGCAATGCCAGTGATGACCCATCTGTAGAGCGATAAAATGGGGCTCTGGCCGATTGCTGTAATGTGACTTCTGTACTATCACATGGGTATGGGAAAATCAAGTTAGCTTCTTGCCCTTGTATTTTATATAATTGTGTGGATTTACATCCATAAAAATTCAGGACAAAGATAGAAACTATTGATATTGGGATTTTAAATCCACCAGGCAAGGAATGAAACAAAACTTGCAACATTTTGAATTATGGTTTGATTCAGGTATTCCAAAAAAAAAATTAGTCCAAAGTTATCAAAATTCTATATAATTCACAAACAATAATAATCCACCTTTGACATCCAACTCAATTAAATATTTCCAGATAGAAATGAGATGGCTAAAAGGCAGCAAGTTGTTTAGATGCAATCTATTCTTTAGCTAGCAGCCACACATCGACTGGTTCTCTGACATGAATCCTGCAGTAATTGTAGCCGTAATGTACTGTATTTTTTTCAAGCTTTTATTGTTTGTGATGGATTCTTCAACTGGAGATTATCAGCTTGTAAAAATCATCAGATTGGGCAATTAGAAGTACAGCAAAAGTTGATCTATCAGCCAGGACTGACTAATTCCCGTCTTAACCCTTCGCCTACAGGAACCTGGTCGTCTCCGTATAAATTAAGTCTATGTAGGTTAATTATAAAGCTTGATTTCAATTCGATACAACATCAATCAACTCTCTATGTAGGATTCAGCGGTGGTAAAGAAATGGCCTTTAGAGTAACTTGAGATGCACGATCTGTCATATCCGTCTCCTGGATGTGTTAGAGGGAAAAAAATAGAGTAGGTGGAACGTACGTACGACGTAAATTGGGTGATAGTTACTCTATGGTCACCAGCTCTTGCTAATTTCCTAACTTCCACCCAGGAACCCTACACTATACCTATCCCTTGGCCTAACCAACCAAAAATATAACCTAAAACCCTATCGAAAGTTCAAAACCCAATCTCTGACCAAACACTGGTAATGATATAATAATTTTGTTTACCCAGGCCAGGGAAGCCTCATCAGCATCAGTTCTGATCTTCTTCCCTAGGCCCTGCAATTACTTTTATCCAAGCTATCACCAGTTACCCATACATCTTGTGCAGAGTGGCAAATGTGGCTTAATCTTTTATCAAAGGAGATTAGGGACAGCCTGGGTTTCAAACCCTTAAAGGCCAAGTCCACTCCAAAAAAAAATTACTTTCAATAGAAGCAGAACATTCAGACAAACCAATCAAAAAAAGTTGGAGTAAAATCAGATAACTGAAAAAGTATGAAAAAGTATGGAACAATGGAAATCACTACATAAATTGCCAATTTGGTCATCAGTTTGTGACATCATTTCCTCAAGTCTATTCATTAATTGCTTTATATATATTTCTATCCATGAATTTCCCTTTTTCCTCAAAACTTGATTTCCCCATGCCTTTGCCCAAGTTATATGATTTGAATCATATTGCGTGCATGACATATAAATCTTTTATGAACTTTGAAGTATTGATACCATTTTCAGTGGATATTGTATATTCATAATCATTGATTCTTATATAAATAGTTTATGAAAATTCACATCTTTTATGATTTAACTGGAAAAAAACACACTCTATATTATTATTAGTGCATCCACACAAAAACATATTACTATCAACATAACTTGGATGCTGGTGTGAGGAAATAATATTCTTAAAGGGAAAATGGGAAATTTATATAATCAATATAAAGAAAAGAATTAGTGGATAGTGAGGCAATGATGTCACAGACTCATGAGTGAGTTGCCAATTTGTCTTGTGATTTTCAAAGTTGTTCATGTCATTAAAAACTCATAACTTTCTTATTGGTTATTTGATTTTGCTCAAACTTTTTTTTTGATTGGTTTGTCTGATTTTTCTGCTTCTATTATAAGTAAGTTACTTTTGGAGTGGACTTGCCCTTTAACCCTTGGATTAAGAGTCAAGGGAGTGAACCACTAAACCACGACACCTCCATATATGTTCGGAGGAAAGAATAGATCACCAGTAGGCACTTGAAGTTCAAAGCAGATCAATATACTTTGACTTCATTTTTATGTACTTCTTTGTGAGTACGATGTGAGAAATTAATGCTTACATCTAAAAGTATTCAACAAAGGCCCTAATTCAACCAGTCCACATTTCATTCTTGAGTTACAAACAACCCCGAAACATCAAATTTACAAGGGTTTTGAATGCTTTAATTGTTAACTATATGTTCAAGTTCAAGTTTATTTGTCTTTCAGAAATCAGTAACATGTAACAAACATTAAAAGTATCATCTACACACTGTATTCCATAGCACACAATGTAGAACTAAGAAAGACGTGGAGACCTTGGTTGAAGCACAGCTTGTTATCTTAACATTTGAAACACTTATATTTTGCTTCAAACTAGAAAATATAATTATAATATAAAGCAATCACAGATGTTGTGATTTTCACTTTAAATCAAATAACAGTACATGCACATCGTTATATACAAGATGATATATAGTAAACAAATGATACTCTTACCTAAATCCTTTATTTGCTTAAATTCAGTTGCTGCTTCTAAAAAAATGTAGCTATACAACTCCAATAAAGATCACATGAAGCTGTTTGTGTCTTGGGGATGGTGGAAATTCCCCGCCATCCAAGTTCCGCCTAACAACAGAGAATATAAATAGCATCCAATCAACGAGTTCAAAGTCAACCACATGATATTGTCCCATTCAGCCTTGTATGAAATGTGGAATAAATGAATAACAGTACAGTGAAACATTGTATTTAAATCCTGATTGGAATGTCACTTATTTGCCCATTCACATGTGGGATAATTAATGTACATAAGTATATTTTCAACAATTCTCATAGATATTAATGCAAAATGATAGAATAAAGGTTAGGTAATTTAAATCAAAAGACAGCCATGATATCCAACCATTATTATCTCATTTCCTTTCACAGTATATATGTATATATATATATATATATATATATCTATAAATAGGTACTGTAAATATATATATATATATATATTACTATTTTAAGGTGATAGGTATACTATGTGTGATTATGCTTTGCGTGTGAACAGCCCGTGTGGTGTACACACCACGTTCTCTGTGTACTTGAATGTTAGGTCCAAAGTCCACACAATCGAGCCTGCAGGGTAGCATTAAGTATGAAACATATAATGACATACAAGTACACCTCACCCTCATACACAGTTACACACATACCCTCAGAGTCTGTGTGTATTTGTGACCAGCTGGTCCCTCTAATGCATGAGGATGCATGCACAAATACACACTCCCACATAAACACACATATACACCAATAAACAAAGGCCCAAAGAAAATCACAATACATAATTGCAAATATATAAATGCATATTAGGTTCAAATTAATAACCAAACATTTTCAGTATTAATTCTTTCATAGTATTCAGTAAAAATAGACAGAAAATATATATAGTATTTGAATAAAATTTCTCACATATTGTAAATAATTCATTGTACAGATGAATCCACCATTAGGCCTAAAAAAAAAAAAGTTGTATTTTTAGGCTAATATTTCTCAGTTTTTAATGCTTTATTATTATTTTTCTCAAAAAAATGGGGAGAAATTTTTTTTTTTAAAAAGCCGACTGTAGATTTCAAGATTTTTGGGTCAGTCGCAAAGGGCAATACAACATTTTTTTTTTTAGGGCTTATTCTAGCTAGGAATTATACAACTGATCGTTGCTCAATAATCTTCTGTCCCTCAACAAAAAGGAAAGTTAAATGCTAAGTGGTTGGAAACTGGTATCAAAGTACCCAAAAAGAAAAAGACCAGCTGGTCCCTCTAATGCATGAGGATGCATGCACAAATACACACTCCCACATAAACACACATATACACCAATAAACAAAGGCCCAAAGAAAATCACAATACATAATTGCAAATATATAAATGCATATTAGGTTCAAATTAATAACCAAACATTTTCAGTATTAATTCTTTCATAGTATTCAGTAAAAATAGACAGAAAATATATATAGTATTTGAATAAAATTTCTCACATATTGTAAATAATTCATTGTACAGATGAATCCACCATTAGGCCTAAAAAAAAAAAAGTTGTATTTTTAGGCTAATATTTCTCAGTTTTTAATGCTTTATTATTATTTTTCTCAAAAAAATGGGGAGAAATTTTTTTTTTTAAAAAGCCGACTGTAGATTTCAAGATTTTTGGGTCAGTCGCAAAGGGCAATACAACATTTTTTTTTTTAGGGCTTATTCTAGCTAGGAATTATACAACTGATCGTTGCTCAATAATCTTCTGTCCCTCAACAAAAAGGAAAGTTAAATGCTAAGTGGTTGGAAACTGGTATCAAAGTACCCAAAAAGAACAACACAATTATAATCAGAATACATAACACAGTTAGCACACGAGAGATAAAATGCATCGATGAAGTGCATTTATATAAAAGGACTTAAAAATTGCCTTCTGAATATTTTGGTATGCTTTCAAATGTAGCCATTGGAGACTTGTTGGATGTAGGAGATGACATGGCAATATGACATCAACATGAACAAATGAAAAATCTATAAAAACACATAGCACTCCTATATAAGCAGCGCTCAAAATACACGGGGGCGGTGGGCGATTCGCCCCCGTGAGCTCCATAATCGCCCCCGTCAGGTTGCTCACGGGGGCGATTGCAAAATTAAAAATCGCCCCCGTGGAATTATAAAATTAAGATTATCTTTTCTGATATAACTTTAACACAATATTGAGTATTCATTTTCAAACCTTAAACCAATGAAATGGAACTTAGATGGCACTTTCTCTACCATCTCTACGAGTATTCCCGATACAAACAACGGAAGCTCGCGGTGCGGCCGTCAGCACAGTGGCTATACTGCGCTGGTAGTACCGGTGTGCACGCTGACGCCCAATATCTGCTGGAGCTGGAGATCGACAACGCGCAAGGACTGAAACATGGAGAAGTTTTTCGTTGTGAAAGTTTGAATCCTCTGAAATCTGGTGATTCTTAAAGACCCACAAATAATGTAACCCGACCAGTAAATCAATATTGAGAAGAAGAAGAAGGCATAAGATGTTGCAGGGGTGGATCTAGGCGGTTTAGGGGGTTTAACCCCCCCCCCTCCCCCTTGGGCTGCCAAGGAAAAATGTGATGTGCAAAGAAAAATGCTATCATGTGTCCAGACCTACACAGTATAGTCGATATCAGTAGATGCCAGGAAAACATCACTAACGGGGGTTCAAAAAAGCACCCAAAAAAAATCGTCTCGCGGCTTTGCGGCTCGTGGACGACGATCCGCATGTTATAGATGCCAGGAAAACACCACTTACGGGGGTTCAAAATAGCAACAACAAAAATCGCCTCGCCGCTACGCGGCTCGTGGACGATGCTCCACATCGTTATTTGGGGTACCCCCCCAACCTTAGCAAAAAGCTTGATCCACCCCTGTGTTTTGGAAGGATTTGGTAAAGACTAAAAGTAAAAAAAGAATGTAAATAAGGTTGCTCCGAATAATGAGGAGGAAATTATTTGCAGAACGGGAAGAAATGGAGAAAATGTCCTCACGGGAATAAAAGTCAATAACAGCAATGTAACAAGTAAATTTCTAAGAGGAAAAATACCGACTTAGATAAATGATAATGATAAAATACCAAGGAGTTTCACGGGTACCAATTGAATGGAAATTTGTAGTAAAATAAGAGCCCCCGTCAGCACTTAAATCGCCCCCGTGAGAAGGCTCACGGGGGCTCTTTTTCTTTTGGAAGAGCCCCCGTGGGCAAAAAATTAATTTGAGCCCTGTATATAAGGACACCAAATTAATCTGAATTCATTACATTTTTTTGCACACTAGAGATGAAATGCATTAAAGATACTATGTCCCTTTTGCAGCCAACATCAAATTCTGTAGAATTTTGCAGGAATTATGAATACTGGTATGTCATGTACATGTATGTCCTATCTGTGAAATTTAAATGTTAGCAGTGTCCTAATATTCAAATTATGCTAGGAAACCCATTTACTTGTTAGACTTAATTGTCAGACACTATTGAGTGACTGACTGGCTTTTTTCTTCTTTGGTAATAACATACATAAAATGACCTGTGAAGGGTAAATAGCATTTGTCTACATCAATAACCCACTTCTTAAAATGGCCAAAATCTAACTGATTGAATCTTTGCGCAGCATAAAATGTCCGACCATTCAGTACAATGGTCTGAAAATCAGACTATTACTTACTGGCTCTATAGCTCTTAAGTTGATTGGACAACTAATAGTCGTTAAATTCCCACTTAAAGACATTTTCAAGCCCCCCCCCCTTTTTGTTTTCGGGAAGTTCTAAATTAGTAGTTGGAATTTAACCTTTTCATTTTTTGGGCCTGCAAATGTGACATAGTACCTTTAATTGAAAGCTACTTCTCAAAATAAAAAAGGGGAGATACTTCAGTTACGTTCTTATTAAGCAAGACAAAGCCGAGGTATATTGCCACAGCTTGTTTGATAGAGAGAGACACATGTAATTTGTGTTAAAAGCAATATGTATATTTAGAATTTAGACAGGCTGATATAATTGGAAAAATACATCAACAAAAGTTATTTAAAATTCAGATGTCATTTGAAACAAAATAATAGATTATTTGGAATGTAAAACTTTTAGATTCAGATTGATTTATTTTACCAATCAATATAAAATACAATATTGACTGTGGGGCAAGTATACAATAACAAGAACAAGTAAAGAAAAGAAATGAGCATTGAACCTATTCACTGCTATTCTATCATTCCTATATGATTACTACAGAACCCACCCAGTTCTACTAGCCAATGGGTTATTAGGTAAACCTTATTTTCATCTAAAATAGGAAACCCCAACCTGTAAGCATATATTTCATTGAAAAAGATCTAGATCAAATCATCCATCAGTGTAAAGTAAAATATAGTTACACTTACATGGATAATTTAGCAACGTTAAGAAGATTTCTAAACTAAATAATGTATTAGCACATGATCTACCCCTCAATTACTTCATATAATTCACGCACAACACACACCCACACACACCAACTAAGATTGTCCCTTTCTCAATTACTTCATATAATGCACGCATAACACACACCCACACACACCCACACACACCAACTAAGATTTCCCCTTTCTCAATTACTTCATATAATGCACGCACAACACACACCCACACACACCAACTAAGATTTCCCCTTTCTCAATTACTTCATATAATGCACGCACAACACACACCCACACACACCAACTAAGATTTCCCCTTTCTCAATTACTTTATATAATGCACGCACAACACACACCCACACACACTCACACACACCAACTAAGATTTCCCCTTTCTCAATTACTTCATATAATTCACGCACAACACACACCCACACACACCAACTAAGATTTCCCCTTTCTCAATTACTTCATATAATGCAGGCACAACACTTACCCACACACACCCACACACACCAACTAAGATTTTCCCTTTCTCAATTACTTCATATAATGCACGCATAACACACACCCACACACACCAACTAAGATTTCCCCTTTCTCAATTACTTCATATAATGCACGCACAACACACACCCACACACACCAACTAAGATTTCCCCTTTCTCAATTACTTCATATAATGCACGCACAACACACACCCACACACACCAACTAAGATTTCCCCTTTCTCAATTACTTTATATAATGCACGCACAACACACACCCACACACACTCACACACACCAACTAAGATTTCCCCTTTCTCAATTACTTCATATAATGCACGCACACACACACACCCACACACACCAACTAAGATTTCCCCTTTCTCAATTACTTCATATAATGCACGCACACACACATACACCCACACACACCAACTAAGATTTCCCCTTTCTCACTTACTTTATATAATGCACGCACACACACACACACCAAGTAAGATTTCCCCGTTCTCAATTACTTCATATAATGCACACACATACACACCCACACACACCAACTACGATTTCCCCTTTCTCACTTGACACACACACGTTTACATGCCACCTTCATCCACATCTCTCTGACATCTTTACCTTTTAAAAAATATTTTATTATGTGTCTGATCATGGGATCTCATCTTTATGTCTTGTTTAGCAGAATCTTATGTCCATGGTTTTCTATCAATGTGTCCTAGGAAAAAAATTTGGATGATCTTCGCACTTGTACTGGGCATGTATGCTCTTGTGGCACCATGGGTGATTTGAAATTTTCTCTTGTGACAAGGGTCAAGTATATTTGCGTTGGTCAAATGTACATGTATAAAGTTAGAATTGTGAATTCAATTGGGTTTTAGTTTAGGATTACCGGTAGAGCTAAGTTTGGTGTTAATTTTGTATAGAATTATGTCCAGGTTTAAAGCTACAAATTCAGCGATTGTAGAAAATTGACTACAGAACAAATGTCGCAGGAGCGTGTGTCCTACAGCTGCAACCATGAGCTTTGGATAATCTCTCGTAGCTAAGAAAGCCCACTCATATGTCTGGTAAAGTGTTTTTTAGAAGGCATAACTTGTTTGTTACCTCTTCCACCATGTGATATCTCTTCATGACATGACTGAGACACAGAAAGACAAAAGGACACGTCAGATACAGAATGGTCTTTATTTAAAATGAGATGGTCTCGACCAATGAACGGCAACTTTATATAATTACAATTACATCTTGACATTCATATCAAGTGAGATATGGCAAGTTTATAAGGTCCTACGCTGAATTGAATATATAGCATATCACAGAACATACTAATCCCCTATACGAGGAAGTGGGTTGCTATTTACAATTGTAACTAGTTCAATGAAGGAGTGTGTTATGTCTAATTTGTTTTTTTTTTTTTCTTCAGGAAATCTGGGCACAGGCATATATACATATAGTGCTTATTGTTCAAAGGACGATGGGTTGTTTGAGCCATCAATCTGGTTCTTAATCTAAGCATTTTTATCAAACGATTTTTTTTTTTCCCCAAAAATATTTACATATGGACACTTTTTATTGTGATTATTGCAGAGGATGATGTATGTATATAAGAGGTAAATGTGTACAATCATTTACCTGGCCCCTGATTACTCCAGCACATTAAAGTTTTAAAGACTATTAATTAGGTGTAAAATGGGCAACATGTATAGTATAGGTGGTAGAACATCAAGACAATATAGAATCAATAATCTGTGGATGCTAGTAAAATGTCGTCGTTATTGTGTTAACACTTAACAGTGCTTATTTAAACAAAATGATTATCCAGAGTTATTGTCAATTAATACACAGTGATTAATCATCATGCAAGAAGGAAATGTACTACTTAAACCTCATCTATTATAAAGAGATAATTAGGCAATAATCTACTACTAGTACATGAGCTAAATTATGTAACCATTGCCACGACGTTTGCAGTCGCTCTGGTGGTTTGGATATCCATCCACTTTGACTATATTAGTTTATCCATGACAGAAAAATGCACTAGGAAGGTAAATATTCTGGTGAGGAATTTGTAAAGCAGGTTTTGTATTTTGAAATCAGATATATAAAACAAATTAATATTAATCCTGGGGTAAACCGATCATTTGGTTTACTGTCATACAAATATTTCTCCCTATTTAGAAATATGTGAGAACAACACAAACAAACAAACCAATATTTACGATAAAAGAACATTTCCATCTAAGCACTCCTTTTTGTAACTAATTGGATTCATATTTATTCAGCCAACACAAAAGAGCATTATTATAATTAAAAAAACATTCAAGTATACATAACTCAGTGTCCAAGTGTCTTTGAACAACAAAAACTTGTATTTACAATCCTGACCTCATTGAATGGAAGACATCATAAAAGAGCATAATAGTACATTAAAGTTCATGTAATACAGTATCGAGTGTCTTTGGACAACAACAACTTGTATTTACAATCCTGACCTCATTGAATGGAAGACATCATAAAAGAGCATAATAGTACATTGAAGTTCATGTAATACAGTATCGAGTGTCTTTGGACAACAAAAACTTGTATTTACAATCCTGACCTCATTGAATGGAAGACATCGTAAAAGATCATAAAAGTGATTAAAAAACATTGAAGTTCATGTAACACAGTATCCCAGTGTCTTTGGACAAAACAAACTTGTATTTATCATCCTGACACATTGAATGGAAGATATCCCAAAAGAGCATTCATAATAATTCAAAAACACTGAAGAACATGTAACTCAGTGTCCAAGTGTCTTTGGACAACAAAAACTTGTATTTACAATGCTGACCTCATTGAATGGAAGACATCATAAAAGAGCATAATAGTACATTAAAGTTCATGTAATACAGTATCGAGTGTCTTTGGACAACAACAACTTGTATTTACAATCCTGACCTCATTGAATGGAAGACATCATAAAAGAGCATAATAGTACATTAAAGTTCATGTAATACAGTATCGAGTGTCTTTGGACAACAACAACTTGTATTTACAATCCTGACCTCATTGAATGGAAGACATCATAAAAGAGCATAATAGTACATTGAAGTTCATGTAATACAGTATCGAGTGTCTTTGGACAACAAAAACTTGTATTTACAATCCTGACCTCATTGAATGGAAGACATCGTAAAAGATCATAAAAGTGATTAAAAAACATTGAAGTTCATGTAACACAGTATCCCAGTGTCTTTGGACAAAACAAACTTGTATTTATCATCCTGACACATTGAATGGAAGATATCCCAAAAGAGCATTCATAATAATTCAAAAACACTGAAGAACATGTAACTCAGTGTCCAAGTGTCTTTGGACAACAAAAACTTGTATTTACAATGCTGACCTCATTGAATGGAAGACATCATAAAAGAGCATAATAGTACATTAAAGTTCATGTAATACAGTATCGAGTGTCTTTGGACAACAACAACTTGTATTTACAATCCTGACCTCATTGAATGGAAGACATCATAAAAGAGCATAATAGTACATTGAAGTTCATGTAATACAGTATCGAGTGTCTTTGGACAACAACAACTTGTATTTACAATCCTGACCTCATTGAATAGAAGACATCATAAAAGAGCATAATAGTACATTGAAGTTCATGTAATACAGTATCGAGTGTCTTTGGACAACAACAACTTGTATTTACAATCCTGACCTCATTGAATGGAAGACATCATAAAAGAGCATAATAGTACATTAAAGTTCATGTAATATACAGTATCGAGTGTCTTTGGACAACAACAACTTGTATTTACAATCCTGACCTCATTGAATAGAAGACATCATAAAAGAGCATAATAGTACATTAAAGTTCATGTAATACAGTATCGAGTGTCTTTGGACAACAACAACTTGTATTTACAATCCTGACCTCATTGAATGGAAGACATCATAAAAGAGCATAATAGTACATTAAAGTTCATGTAATACAGTATCGAGTGTCTTTGGACAACAAAAACTTGTATTTACAATCCTGACCTCATTGAATAGAAGCCATCGTAAAAGATCATAAAAGTGATTAAAAACATTGAAGTTCATGTAACACAGTATCCCAGTGTCTTTGGACAAAACAAACTTGTATTTATCATCCTGACACATTGAATAGAAGATATCCCAAAAGAGCATTCATAATAATTCAAAAACACTGAAGAACATGTAACTCAGTGTCCAAGTGTCTTTGGACAACAAAAACTTGTATTTACAATCCTGACTCATTGAATGGAAGACATCATAAAAGAGCATAATAGTAATCTAAAAAAAGCATTGGCAGTATATGTAACTTATTATCCAAGTGTGGTTGTACAACACAAACTTGTATTTACAATCCTGACTCATTGAGACATCATAAAAGAGCATAATAGTTATTCAAAAACATTGAAGTTCATGTAACACAGTATCCAAGTGTCTTTCTACAACAAAAACTTGTATTTACAATCCTAACTCATTGAATGGAAGCCATTCAGACAAAGCTAGTATTTTTGTTCAGTGTTCTTATTGTTCAGTCTCAGTAAACTATGGGTAATTTTATTCAAATTTTTCAAATTGTAAATTATCTTCCTCCATAGAATAGTCTAATTTTAAGGTGATTTACGATTTTCTAGAATTAAGAGGATTCCAGTTAGATACAAATAGTGTTTATACTCTATTACTTATCTCACTTTTCAATTCAATTCAAAAATTGAGCATAAAATCAGTATGAGATCTTCATAAATTCGTTTGGACTCTTCATTAAGTGCATTGGAGCATTTTTTCTTCACTTTAATGTAATGATTCCCAAAATTGAATGTTCTTCAAAGTATTGTAGAATTTACACTGACTCACTATTTTTTCTTGATCCATTTTCCATCTTCTGACCGTTAAGTAGTGATGTATTCAATTGTAGAGGAATGGGACGATCTTTACCGTTATTATCATTTCTGATCTTTGTTTTAATTTTATAGTGGAAAAACAAACTCAAGATTAGCACTATAACTTCAATAGGCAAGAGAATTAACAGAATGATTACACCTTTGTTGGATTTGCAATGTTTCGTATTAATTGGTATGGAGGACGTCATAGTGGAATAGTAATCACTTTGATTGTTTTCTGTAAGAGTGGAAAGAAGAGGCATTGTTGTAATTTCTGATAAAGGAGGACAAGGGTTATTGCTAACATCATCAGTTATGTACAGACCAGTATCCTTACATTCACATCTTTCTTTGTATTCATCCAAAGTAGAAGAGCAACAAAATACTGGCTGTGATTTTTTGATGAGAATGGTCTGTTTTAATAAAGTGTTGGTATGAGAAGGATCGCTTAGGGGAGGCATCCATACACCATCCTGATAGCATTCAAACTCTCCTGATAGACTCCCAATATTAGCTGTACAGTCTATTGAGACCCAGTCTCCACCCTTATCTTCACTCACAACACATGATGCCTTACCAGGAGGAAAATCAACCTGTAGCCAAATCCTGTGTGTTTGTTCAACTAGTATCTCCCCATCCTTGTATACAGACGAAATGTATGTCCCTTGATCAATGCTCAGTAGATTATTTATTGTAAACTCCAGATAACAATTGTCAGTATTATTTCTGTTTTGAACCTGAAGCCTTTGTACCTGATCTTGTGACAAAGACAGTGATGACCCATCTGAAGAGCGATAAAATGGGACTCTGTACGAATGCTGTAATGTGACTTCTGTACTATCACATGGGTATGGGAAAATCAAGTTAGCTTCTTGCCCTTCTATTTTAGATAATTGTGTGGATTTACATCCATATAGATTCACGAGAATGATAGAAATTAATAATATTGAAATTTCAAATCCACCAGTCAAGGAATGAATTAAAACGTTAAACATTTTGAATTCTGGTTAGATTCTGATTTCCCCCAAAAATACCCAACTCAGTAGAGATTCTTCAGTATAAGCTGCAAAGAGGAAAAAGTGATCGTCAGTATTTTATATAATTCGAAGATTGATTTCATGAACAGTAATGTTTCACCTTCATCAAGTTAGCTTGTTGCCCTTCTATTTTAGATAATTGTGTGGATTTACATCCATATAGATTCAGGAGAATGATAGAAATGAATAATATTGAAATTTCAAATCCACCAGTCAAGGAATGAAATAAAACGTTAAACATTTTGATTTCCGGTTAGATTCTGATTTCCCCCCAAAATACCCAACTCAGTAGAGATTTTTCAGTATAAGCTGCAAAGAGGAAAAAGTGATCGTCAGAATTTTATATAATTCGAAGATCGATTTCACGACCAGTAATGTTTCACCTTTAACATCCAACTCAATAGAAAATTTCCAGATTGCAATGGTGTGGCTATAAGCCAGCCAGTTATTCAAAATGCAATCTATGCTTTAGCTAGCATTCATACATTGGCTGGTTCTATTACATATACACAGGCAAGAATTCTGCTGTACTGATTCTTGGTTAGATTAAGATATTCCACCAAAAATACTTAGAGGTTCTTAAGTAACTGCAAAGAGGTGAAGGTTATTGTAAGAATTCTATATTATTCATTAACAGTAATGTTCCACCGTTGACAATATAAATTTCCAAGTGGAAATGGTTTGGCTAAAAGCTGACCAGTTATTTTAAATGCAAGCGTAAATGCAATCAATTTTTTAGCTAGCATTCATACATCGTCTGGTTCTGTCACATGCATAATTCATTCAGTAATTGTTACTGCAATGTACTGTATTGTCTTCCAGCTATGTTTCTGATGGATCAGTCAACTGCAGATTGTCAGCTTGTTAGAATCATCAGATTGGGCAATTAGAAATACAGCAAAAGTTAATCTATCAACCAGGACTGACTAATTCTTGTCTTAACCTGGTGGTCTCCGTATTACGCCTATAGGAATTTCACTAAGCAGTAGTCAACAGGTTAATTATCAAGCTTGATTTCAATTTGATACAACAGCAACAACCTCTTCATGTAAGATTCAGCATTGGTAAAGGTATGGTGTTTAGGGTAACTTGAGATGCACGAACTGTCAATCCGTCTCCTACATTTGGTAAAAGAAAAAAATTAGAGTAGGTGGATTTTAAAATAATGATAATGATAATAATAATTAGCTCTTATATAGCACATTTAATTACCAAAGGTAATACCAATGCGCTTTATAAACATTTCAAAATCAAGATGAGAATTCAGAAGACAATAGAAATAAAGATATATAGAAATAATTACATATATATATATTCATAAATTATAAGTAACTAGGCATACAGTATACATTAGAAAAAATTGATAGTAAGTAAATAACTATACCGTTGGTGAAGGTGATGGGACAAACTATCACTCCCGAGGCGATCTGGATGTTGCTATCTTTCCGAAGCGAAGCTGAGGAAAGATTGCGTATACGTTCAGGTCGCCGAGGAAGTGATAGTTTGCCGTTGCCTGAAACCAAAAGGTGATTATTTGCTTTATATTCCACATTGGAAACATTTCACTTCTTCCATCATTTTAGAGCAACAAGTCATCAATAGCTAGTAAATGGTGTACGATACGTACTGTGCATGCAGTACTTGCGTACGTACGTATACAAGAAAGTGCGTTGCACTGTGTAGATGGTATTTCTATGATACAGTGAAAGTGTGTTGCACTGTATAGATAGTACTACTATGTACACAGTGCAACAAACTTTTCTTCTCCCATCAATGATGGGCAAAGTATCTTTCATCATGTGATTTACTTTTGACCAATCGTAGAGCAAGATTTTTAGTATGTGGAATATAGTAGCTTCTATTAAAGGTGATACATATGATATAATATTTGAAAATTATTATAATGGTGAGGAAGGCCCAATACAACAATGTGAATGAATTTGGTGAATTTGGTGATGGTGGTTATTTTACCTGACTGCTAAGAAAGCAAACATGTAAATGCTTGTAAGTAAGCAGCCAGACGGCCGACGGCTTTAGGTCCTTTCCGAGGGACCTGGTAATGAGGATTGATGCCTTACCAAAGGGCACTAGCGCATTGTCTTGGTTTCGAACCCGAGTCACCGGATTACGAGACCACTGCTCTAACGACTGAGCTATCGCACCCTAGATAGATCAATAAACGTCCTGCTTGTTGGGAGACTCTTTGGAAAACTCTTCCTGGCATTATGCTACACACACTGTGGTGAAAGTTGCTCTTTGGTCACTAGCTCTTGCTAATTTACTAACTTCCACCCTGCACCCAACACTATTCCCATACCTCTTAGCATAACCAATGGGCCAATCTCTTACCATATACTGGTAATCATATAATAATTTTGCTCACCCAGGGGAGCCTCATCAGCATCAGTGCTGTGCTTCCTGTAGGCCGTGCAATTAATTTCACCCCATCAATTGCCAGTTACCCATATATTACATCTTGGTAGAGAGTGGCAAATGTAGTTTAATCTCTTGCTAAAGGACGTTAGTGACAAGCTTGGATTCAAACCTTTAAAGGTAATATGTCCCATTTGCAGGCCAAACAAATGAAAAGGTTAAATTCCAATGGCATTTGAAAGATAATACTAATTTAAAACTTCCCTAAAAAAAAGGGGGCTTAAAAAAAGTCTTTAAATGGGAAAATAACGACCATTAGTTGGTGAATCAACTTTAGTGATTGTAATCCATTTAGTAATAGTCTGATTTTTAGACCCTTGTACTGAACGGTTGTACGTTTTGTATTGGGCAAAAATTCAATCAGTTTAATTTTGGCCATTAAAAGAAGTGGGTTATTGATGTAAACAAATTGCTCATGTACCCTTTTCAGCTCATTTTCTGTATCTAATTACCAAAGAAAAAAAGATATCAGTCAGTCACTCAAAAGTGTCTGACAGTGAAGTCCAGATATTATACAGGTTTCCTTGCATAATTTGAATATTAGGACACTGCTAACGTTTAAATTTCAGAGATACATGACCGATCAAAAATCGGGGTGCGCCTTATACACAGGGACAGAATATTTTGAGTCCTCAAAATGCTACTTTTTAGCGGTTTTCGATAAACCTGAGTCATTACGTTTTTTGTGCTAAACGTTTAACAAAACCTTGTCGATAATTATATTTTTAGAGCTCCGTAGGGGCAAGAAAACATTGCCGATAATTATTGTTTTTAGAGCTCCGTAGGAGAACAAAACCTTGCCGATAATTATTGTTTTTAGAGCTCCGTAGGGGAACAAAACCTTGCCGATAATTATTGTTTTTAGAGCTCCGTAGGGGCAACACAACCTTGCCGATAATTATTGTTTTTAGAGCTCCGTAGGGGCAAGAAAACCTTGCCGATAATTATTGTTTTTAGAGCTCCGTAGGGGCAAGAAAACCTTGCCGATAATTATTGTTTTTAGAGCTCCGTAGGGGCAACAAAACCTTGCCGATAAATATTGTTTTCAGAGCTCCGTAGGGGCAACAAAACCTTGCCGATAATTATTGTTTTTAGAGCTCCGTAGGGGCAACAAAACCTTGCCGATAATTATTGTTTTTAGAGCTCCGTAAGGGAACAAAACCTTGCCGATAATTATTGTTTTTAGAGCTCCGTAGGGGAACAAAACCTTGCCGATAATTATTGTTTTTAGAGCTCCGTAGGGGCAACACAACCTTGCCGATAATTATTTTTTTTAGAGCTCCGTAGGGGCAAGAAAACCTTGCTGATAATTATTGTTTTTAGAGCTACGTAGGGGCAACAAAACCTTGCCGATAATTATTGTTTTTAGAGCTCCGTAGGGGCAACAAAACCTTGCCGATAATTATTGTTTTCAGAGCTCCGTAGGGGCAACAAAACCTTGCCGATAATTATTGTTTTTAGAGCTCCGTAGGGGCAACAAAACCTTGCCGATAATTATTGTTTTCAGAGCTCCGTAGGGGCAACAAAACCTTGCCGATAATTATTGTTTTTAGAGCTCCGTAGGGGCAAGAAAACCTTGCCGATGATTATTGTTTTTAGAGCTCCGTAGGGGCAACAAAACCTTGCCGATAATTATTGTTTTTAGAGCTCCGTAGGGGCAACACAACCTTGCCGATAATTATTGTTTTTAGAGCTCCGTAGGGGCAACAAAACCTTGCCGATAATTATTGTTTTTAGAGCTCCGTAGGGGCAACACAACCTTGCCGATAATTATTGTTTTCAGAGCTCCGTAGGGGCAACAAAACCTTGCCGATAATTATTGTTTTTAGAGCTCCGTAGGGACAAGAAAACCTTGCCGATGATTATTGTTTTTAGAGCTCCGTAGGGGCAACAAAACCTTTCCGATAATTATTGTTTTTAGAGCTCCGTAGGGGCAACACAACCTTGCCGATAATTATTGTTTTCAGAGCTTCGTAGGGGCAACAAAACCTTGCCGATAATTATTGTTTTTAGAGCTCCGTAGGGGCAACAAAACCTTGCCGATAATTATTATTTTTAGAGCTCCGTAGGGGCAACAAAACCTTGCCGATAATTATTGTTTTTTAGGGCTCCGTAGGGGCAACACAACCTTGCCGATAATTATTGATTTTAGATCTCCGTAGGGGCAACAAAACCTTGCCGATAATTATTGTTTTTAGATTTCCGTAGTGGCAACAAAACCTTGCCGATTGGAACTAAGTTAGAACTTGTAATAATGTTGGTTTTAAAACTAATGACAGATTTTTTGTTTGTTTGTTTGTTTTGTCTTCAAAATAGGAGTGCGCCTTATACACAGGTGCGCCTTATACACGGAGATTTACGGGTATTCATAATTCCCGCAAAGTTCTACAGAATTTGATGTTGGCTGCAAATAAGATATAGCTACTCTTAACCCTTGGATTGAGATTTAAGGGAATGAACAACTATACCAGTACACCTCCATATATGTTTTTGACATCAAAACAGCAAAGCTCGGAGGAAAGAATGGATCACCAAGTGAAGTTCAGATCAGAATAATAAGATATACTCGGACTTCATTTATATGTACTTCTTTTTGAGTATGAAGTATCATTTGCTTATGCAGTAGAGATGGTCTTGCAAAAAAATAAGGATTGATGAATTGTTTAGCTGTAGTTTTGAAAGAAAATTGCTCATTGAGCTGTTCTCTCTATGTAGAACTTCAGAAACACTTTAATTATTCTCTATATTTAAAATATATAATTATATAAAGCAATCACTGATGTTGTGACTTTCACTCTAAATCAAATAACTTAACATGTGTACATCATTGTTTAACAGAGGATATAGATAAACAAATTATGCACTTACCTAACTCTTTTGTTTTTAGATTGCTTAACAATTCTGCTTGTAAAACATGAAGTTATGCAGCTCCATCAAAAACCACGCAAAGCTGTTTATTTCTAGAGGACAAAATGGCTTCCCCATCCAAGCTCCTCTTGACAACGGAGAAAAAAGCGACCAATGAACGATAGTTGGCATGGTTCCAATTCAGTACCCTGGGAGGTCACCATTAGGCCAATTAATTCACATTTTGTAGGAATCGAAATATGGAATCAAATAAATTATATCATATCACATGAATTAAGTGCAGGAAAAGGTTGTATTTGATTCCTGATTCGAATCCCTCTTATTTGCCTGTTCACATGGAACTATCTCGAGGAAGTGAATGCAAAATGATAATAGGTTAGGTAGTCTCAATTAAAGGCACAGCAATGAGGAGCTTGATTTAAGCTATGCAACCATTATTCTCTCATTTCCTCTCACAGTATACATATATATATATATATATATATGTATATTTATAGAGAGAGAGAGAGAAAACAAAAATGATAGAGAGAGAGAGAGAAAGTGATAGAGAGAGAAAGTAATAGAGAGAGGGGTGCGAATGAATGCCTTTACTGGTCGGTAGCACCACGTTAAGTGTATATTTTTGCTTCAACTTTTTTTTTTGGTCAGGTAATCTGTAATTTTTCTCAATTGCTGTTTATAATTTTAAAAATTTGTTATGGTTAATTTCAATCTTAATTCTGTAAAGTTCTGAATCTGAGAACTATCGCATTCCATTTCACCTTATTCCTGTGTTGATATGATATCTTTTCCCCCTCATACTGAGTTAGCCCATAGAATGCCAGGTAGTGAGCACTTCGATTTTTTGATTTTTTCTTTTCTTTTCTTACTCAACACCCCCCCCCCCCCCTTGCATACGATCTCTCTCTCGAAGCAGTTCCCCAAAGTTGACATCCTTGATGAAACATAATGACATTCACGCACACCTTACCCTCATACACACCTTCACACACCACTGAACTCTAACACTATGTGGAATAGCCGTCACAGTTGACGGGCTGCGAGCATTAAGTCAGGGTGCCTCGTTTTGTCCGCCATTTTTTCCCCAGAGAGCATGGCCAGGGAAAAGCAGCCCTGCATACTTGTGTTGAAAAAAATGTGTTTATTTGTGTGTAAGGGAAGGGGTATGAGGTAATTATGCCATGATGACAAAAATGTATTGTTTTAGATTTTCATACATTATATCAATACATTAATTACATGTTTTAAGATTCATATGTGATTATATAAGAATGCATTCTAGATCGTCAGAGGCTTAGTTTGTTCAATAAATCCCAATAACCCGGCCACAATCATACAAGAAACTATTACACACAAACACACGAAATCACTACATACAAGTTCTATGCTGTAGTAGCCTACAATTTATGTTAACAAATTCCATTCTTCAGAGGCTTATTATTATTTTAATAAAAACTCAACTTGGACACAATGATACACCACCTCTGTATGTGTTTGAGAGAATATAACTTCATAAACGTCATCATAAACGTCATCATACATACAAGTATACAAATCATTGTCATTCATACACAAAGATACAGTCACACAGACACAACTTGCAAATCAACCATTCCATCTACCAACATTTTACAAAAAATTCACATGAAAATAGCACGCCACTAGGAGACAATTTTATACTCAGGTAAGCTGTATCATTGGCAAAAAGTGACCATAGTTGTACATGTTATTACAGAATTGCGCAATAAAGTTAACGAAGACAACTTTTTTAAATGACAAGGAAAAAAAAAGGGGTATTTCAAGTAATATTCGATATTTGTGACAATATAAAGGCTTTAACACTTTTTTGTGTGTGTGTAGTCTATGTTTTATTATAACAAACCATAAGTATAAAATATTTACAAGATTTGATAAAGTGAAGAAGAAAAACAATTACAAAATTCAAAAATCAATGTAAATGTACTGTGACTTGGCATTATTATGCATTTTCTCTACTATTTGTTTGATTTTTTTTTTTAAATGTCCACCATTCATTAATTAAATACTGCTTACATAAATAAACACATATTTATAATGATTGCGAAAAAGAACGCATAAATTATACTTATATCACAACATTAAAGGTAATACAAAGTTTTGGTATGGGTCATGAATTTGGTTCAAATGAATATATTGGAAGCATATATGCGATCCTACAATAGTCAGTGATCGTTATCGTGGTCGGAATCGAGTCTATAAGTCATGAAATTGTAAACAATAAAGACTTTATGTCGAAAAGCTCCCTCTCAAGGTCAATATATTAATTAAGCTATGAAACAATGTTTTTCGACTAAAATCGACCGTTTAGCTATTCTCGTTCGGAAATTATACATCACAACTACATATTCTGAGATTTTCATGGTCGCAGCTACCATTGTACGCTGGCAGGCGCTATTTGAAATTTATCAAAATTTAGCGGGAGCACCGGTAAATCTTTATATTCAATTTTTCTCGAAAACAGAAGTGTTTTAGGAGCTAAATTTTCTAGTGCTTTTAATACATCCACAGGGGCTTCCAAATATATCGAAATTGGAAAGAATCACTATCCACCCATTTTTCAAAATTTCCCAAAACTTTGTATTACCTTTAAGACTCATCAGTTTTTGGTTTAGACACATGAACACGACGTAGTCCGTGTCTTGTATTGTCTTAGTTTAGTTTGATTTGAGTGAACCAACGCCAGGCCAACAGCTATCAGAACAGGTATATACATTTTTTTTTACATAATAACATTATTTTTCCAGAGGTGATGCTTTTTAACATCTGTTCTCCATAATATTGCCTTTGAATACATTTCGAATATGTTTGTAAAATTATATTTTATTTTTGTGAACATATAAAACATAAGAAGCTAAATTGATTAATATATCTTTAAAAACTACATATTTTGAATGCATATAATCACATTGCTTGCCTAAAATTGTATCAATGTAGTCAATTTTTCATTATCAAGCAATACTTCTGTTTTTCTGAGCAAAATTAAGACCTTGTTCCAAAATATTTTTGAGTAATCACAATCATAAAAATGACTGATAATAATTTTCTGTGCTTTTGCACTTCAAAAAATAATCACGATCAGATTTTTTTAAACGATACAGATATTCTTCACATACTAATAAGTTATAGAGTAATTTGAAATTAAACTGTTTTAATCGTATTTCCTTGATGTACCCGATATGTTAAATTTATTTTCCATATTTTCCAAAAAAAAATTCCCTACTCTTAATACAACATACAATCATTTAATTTAGGAAATTGAAATTCATGAAACCTTAAAAATTCTAGATGTTACTTGAAAAATGCCTTAAGATTTTATGATACATTTTCATTCAAATATAATATATATATATATATATACATTATATTATAACACGATACATGTACATGTCAGTTCATATTTCATAGATGAGAAAATATATTTGGCAACTAAATATTGCGACAGTATTTTAGTATGGTATGACACATGAGACAGAAGGAAGCATAACAACTCATATCAGTGACTCATGGTGTAATGTTATTCCATTTATATGTTAAGTGAAAAATAAATAACGGCAACATGCATACAATAAACACAAACATAGAATGAATAATCACTGATGTGAAATCGTTTTCTTTCATTCATTTTGTTAAGTTGGATACCAATTTTAAACCTGTGGTGAACTAATCACTGTGGCTTAATTTTATACAAATGTTTTTCCCTATTTGGAAATCTGTGAAAACAACACAAACAAATATACAATTATACATTATTTACAATAATAGAACATTTCCATCTAGTACTCAATTGTGTAACTGATTGGAGACACATATTCGTTTAGCCATCATAAAAGAGCACAATAGTAATTCAACAACATTGATGTTGTGGTTCTCTTTCCTATGTGTTTCTAAAGTCACATATGGACACTTTAATTGATTATTATGGAAGATGATTATACAAGAGGTAAATTGGTACAATTATTTGCCTTACCTCTGATTACTCAAGCAAATTAAAGATATAAAGGCTATTAAGGTGTAAAATGTGCAACATTTCTAGAACAGGACTGTGGCACAACAGTAATACAATATAGAATCAATAATCTGTAGATGATAGTGAAATGTTGTAATTATTTGGTTAACATTGCTTATTTTCAATAAAATGATAGTCCAGAGTGATTGTCAATGAATACACAGTGATTAATCATCATGCAAGAAGGAAATGTACTGCTTAGACCACATCCATTATAAAGAGATAAGCGATAATCTATTACTAGCACATGAGCTAAATTGTGTAGCCATGCGCGATGGGCATCACATTTGCAGACGCTCTCGTAGTTTGGATACCCTTCCACTTTGACTATATCAGTCAATCCATGCCAGATAAATACATTCAAGAAGGTAAAAAATGCGGTGAGCTTATGGTAAACTAATCAGTGTGGATTACTTCACACTAATATTTTCCCCTATTTGAAAA
Source organism: Strongylocentrotus purpuratus (assembly GCF_000002235.5). Classification (NCBI taxonomy): domain Eukaryota; kingdom Metazoa; phylum Echinodermata; class Echinoidea; order Camarodonta; family Strongylocentrotidae; genus Strongylocentrotus; species Strongylocentrotus purpuratus. The sequence goes on along the minus strand of NW_022145599.1, from coordinate 24,890,529 downwards.
TCTGTTAGAAAAACACAAACAAAACAAGGGAGAATATATACCGTTTTTATTATTTCTGATCCTTGTTTTCATCTTATAGTGGAAAAACAAACTCAAGAATAGCAATGTAAGTTCAATAGGCAAGAGAATTGAGTGAATGATCACACATATGTTGGAGTTGCATTTTTTTGTATTAACCGGAATGGAGGACGTCACAGGGGAATAGTAATCACTTTGATTATTTTCTGTGAGAGTGGAAAGAGGAGGCATTGTTGTAATTTCTAAAGGAGGGCAAGGGTCATTGCTATCATCATCAGCATACAATGCAGTATCATTACATTCACATCTTTCTTTGTATTCATCCAAAGTAGAAGAACAACAAAATACTGGCTGTGACTTTTTAATGAGAATGGTCTGTTTCAATAAAGTGTCAGTATGAGTAGGATCGCTTAGGGGAAGCATCCATACACCACCCTGATAGCATTCAAACTCTCCTGATAGACTCCCAACATTAGCTGTACAGTCTATTGAGACCCATTCTCCACCCTTATCTTCACCCACGACACATGATGCCTTACCAGGAGGAAAATCAACCTGTAGCCAAATCCTGTATGTTTGTTCAACTATTATCTCCCCATCCTTGAATACAGACGAAATGTATGTCCCTTGATCAATGCTCAGTAGATTACCTATTGTAAACTCCAGAGCGCAATTCTCAGTGTCATTTCTATTCTGAACCTTGTATCTTTGTACCTGATCTTGTGACAAAGACAGTGACGACCCATCTGTAGAGCTATAGAATGGTATTCTGTACGAATGCTGTAATGTGACTTGTGTGCAGTCACATGGGTAAGGGAAAATCAAGTAAGCTTCTTGCCCTTGTATTTTAGATAATTGTGTGGATTCGCATCCATATAGACTTATGAGAATAATAGAAATGAATAATATTGGGATTTGAAATCCACCATTCAAGGAATGAAACGAAACTTGCAACATTTTGAACTACGGTTAAATTCTGATTTTCCCCCAAAATACCTCAATAGAACCTCCAGTAACTGCAAAGAGGAAAAAGTGATTGTCAGAACGTAATATAATTTGAAATCTATATCACGACCAGTAAAGTTTCACCTTTGACATCCAACTCAATAGAACATTTCGAGATGAAAATATTTTGACTAAAAGCTAACCAGTTAATTGAAATGCAAGCCTAAAGGCAATCTATTCTTCAGCTAGCATTAAAATGTTGTCTGGTTCTCTAACATTTACACAGGCATGAATCCTACAGTCACTGTAGCAGTAAATGTACTGTATTGTGTTCCAGCTTTTGTTTCTGATGGATTTGTCAACCAGATATTCTTACTTCTCAGCTTGTAACATTCATCAGATTGGACAATTAGAAACTCAGCAAAAGTTGATCTGTCAACCAGGACTGAATAATTCCCTTCTCAATCATCAGACTTGATTTCAATTTGATAGAACAGCGATAACTTGCAGACCATATCTCTGCATTCAGCATTCAGCTGTGGTATAGAAATGGCCATTAGAGTAGCTTCAGATGCACAAAGTGTCATATCCGTTACCTGGATGTGTTACAAGAAAAATTAGAGTAGGCGGATTGTACAACATAATTGTGGGGATAGTTTCTCTATGGTCACTAGCTCTATAGCTCTAACTTCGACCATGGGCCCAACACTATACCTATCCCTAATTAGCCTAACTCACCTAAAATATAACCTACATGTATAACTCTATAAAAACCCAATGTTTATGATATTCTTGTACATGCAATAATATAATCATTTTGTTTACCGGGAGAAGCCTCATCAGCATCAGTGTTGTTCCCTTCTGGATACCTGGATGTGTTAGAAGAAAAAATAGAGTAGGTTGATTGTACAACACATATTGTGGAGATAGTTGCTCTATGGTCACTAGCTCTTGCTAATTTACTAACTTTCACCCAGGACCCAACACTTTACCTATTCCTTAGCCTAACTAATTGAACCTAAAATATAACCTAAACCCGGTCAATACCCAATCTTTTACCATGTATTGGTACAATAATTTTCTTTACCCAGGGGAGCCTCATCAGCATTAGTGCTGTTCTACCTGCAGTTACTTTTATCCCATCAATTGCCAGGTACCAATTTACAATTACATCTGGGTAGAGATTGGCGAATATGGTTTAATCTCTTGACAAAGGAGGTTAGTGACAGGCTTGAATTCAAACCCTTAACCGTCGGATTGATATAGCCTATTCGGTGCTTTATGTTCAGAGCAAATATACTCTAACTTTAGTTTGATATAATTCTTTGTGAGTACCCGGTAGGTAGTATTATTTGCCCATGCAGCAGAGATCAAATTATACACTTACCTAACTCTTTTGTCTTCAGATCATTTGTTGCTTAAAGATTCTTCTTGTAAAACATGAAGTTATATGCAGCTCCAAATCCAATGAAAACCACACTCACAGCTGTTTACTTTTTAGAGAACAGTTTGCCTGCCCGCCTTCGAAGGTCCTCGACAACAGGGAATATAAATAGCATCCAATCAACGAAAGTTGGAATGGTTCAAAAATTCAGTACCCTGGGAGATCCATGTCAACATTAGGCCAATTCACACTTTGTATGAAATACGGATCTAAATAAATTAAATTAAATCAAATGAATCAAGCACTGGAAATGTATTTGATTCCTGATTTAAATCCCACTTATTTACCTGTACACATGTGAGATAAGTAAAATGTATGTACATAAGTGTTTTTACAACAACTCTTGTGGAAATAAATACAAACTCATAGAATAAAGGGGTAGCTCACATCAAAGTAGAGCAGTGAGGAACTTGATTTCAGCTATGCAACTATTATTCTCTCATTTCCTTTCACATTGTACATATATATATATATAGAGAGAGAGAGAGAGAGAGTTGCGAGTGAATGCCTTTACTGGTTGGTTGAACCATGTTAAATGTATATATTGCTTTGACTATTCTTGTCAGGTAATTGATACTTTTATGATTATGCTTTGCGTGTGAACATGTATGCAGCCCTTATGGTGTAAAGATCAAATTCTCTGTGCGCTTGAATGTCAGGTCCAAAGTCCATGCCATCACGCCTGCAGGATAGAATTATGATTTATGAAACGTAATGACATACACTCGAAGTCGCACACCTCACCCTCTCACACACACACACACCCTAAACAAAGGCCTACCGCTAATAAACAACAAAAAGGAAAGTTAACTGGCCAGAGGTTTGAAATTGAAATCAAAGAAAAGTATCCATGTACAACCACAAAAATATAATCATACTACATAACACAGTTTGCAAACCGGAGATGAAATGTATCAATCAAAATTGGTTTGTGAATATTAAGTTATGGTTTTCATTTTGATAACACATTTAATAATCTGCAGATACAACCTCTTAGGCTACAAATGTAGTTTAGAGACACCTTTAGGTTAAAGATACAAACATCACTGAGATTAAAGATCTTTAGGAGATTTGGAATTTTTGACCCCACTTTAAGAAATATACAGGAATTACATGAACTTACATTTACAACATATCAGAGAGACAGAGACAGAGACAGACAGAAGGGAATGAAAGAGGATATACATGTAGGTCGAGATGACAGGAAGAGAGGATTGTTGGACCACAGAGAAAGAACAAAATTCGAAGAAGATCAACTTACATGTAAATAGTCATGAACATATTTTAGAGGCTAAGTGATTTGTGTTACGTAACAACAGAGAAAAAAACAACAGAGAAACACTGTAGAAAACAAACAAGTACAATTAGTCTTGGTTAGTGTTACCAAGTGTTACTTAAAATGGCTCACTTTATGATTATTTGTAGAACTGGTAATCAATGAATATATCAATTGTACTTTTATTCACTTGTCAAGATTTAAAGAATGATAACCAATCGTGAAAGATGTTTGAAGGCATCTTATGTGGTATCTCCTTACCATTACTCAAATCCTTTACATTGTGAGAACAGCCACTGAAAGCCAAAGAGAGCTGTGAATAACTAGTGCTTTTAAATTGCCTCTTTTCATATTTGTGGAAGTCTTAGAATTTTCTAAATATTGCACATACTTCATATGATCAATAAATTTGTTTTCATTGATAATGAAGGCACTTTTGACCATCCTTGCTAAAACATATTACCGGTACCCTTCAAGTCCTCATACTCCTATATTTTGCAACTACATGTTCATGAGCACCTCTACCATCATCTTTCTTAAATATTTATTAATGGCTTTTATTTTCATTGATATAATTTGTTAATTTTGTACAACAATATTTCATGAGTCTCTGAATATTTGGTTGCCCCAGGTTGCTAAAATACAACATTTGGGAATATTACAATCATGAAATGCCAGACTCATGGCTGGTGAATATTTAGACAGTCAGATGAATTTTTAGTTCAAATTTCAATTCAAGTATTTACTAAATTGAGAATGGAAAAGACATTGTTTCTTCTTTTTGTCCATATAAAGTAAATAAACATCATATTAGATTTGGGAAATGTTGATTTATTTTGCATCACTATGAGAAACAATAAACACATTGTAATTAATGCTGATTTTGGGCCAACGGTATCTTAATTATTCCTCCCAAGTTAAAAAGAAGATAACATATAAACAGTGGTTATAAAACTATTGTAACATATTTCACTAAGTTTATTTAATGTTTTTATTTTCTAGGAGTTCATTATTAAATTGTGAGAAAATGATAGAACTACTGACATCATCCCACAACACTCAGTTAGTAAGTATTGCACAATTATTATGTTACTTTATTGCTTACATGTATTTCTTAGAGCATTCTTGTGTATGATAGAAACTTTATTAGAACAATTCTGTGATGATTTTCTCCAAGTTTCAAAATTGCTTTCTCTAGGAATTGTCTTGCAGAATTGTTTTCTTTCTTTCTCACTTAAATGTTGTTTTAAGTGTATATTGGAATTTAAAAAAAAATGAAATTCATTGTGGATGGTTTTTTATCGTAAAACAAAGCGATGTCTAAATAACTTCTACGCTTAACATGCATGGAGTTGTTCAGTTTTATTAATCTAAGAAAGTTCAGACAGCAAGACAGCTAGAACATATCAATGATCAAATTAACACATCAAATCACTTCTTTTATTTCCTATTTTGTTATCTTTGATAATCAATAACCTTGCTTTTATGATTAATCAGAGCTAAACCATAATTGTCCATTATACTCAAACAATTCTTATTGGGATTTTTCTGATAAACAAGGTGGGGTTCGTTACCATTTTATGTTTCCAATTTACAGTACATGTTAATTGACAATAAAACCAGACCCAAACAACAATATGGTATTTGGATATACCCTTTCATTAATGTATTTCAGTTTGTCATCTAACCACTATTCTCTCATTCATGTTTATATTTGTAAAAGTAAAGAAAAAAGAACAAGAAATTTGATATTATTACATTTGGGCCTAAATATTTTGCTTTGAAATTCTAATTGTTTATTGTTGTATTATTATATTTCCCAGCTTTGTTTGTTTGGCATCGAAGGCATTCTAAAAGAGGATTTAATCTCGTCCGACGTGGCTCTTAGTCTTCTCAGCTCTCACCTTACATCAATGCAGGGTAGTCAAGATAAAGCTATCAGGACAAAGTCTCTCAAGGTATGGATATTCATATCAATGCATATTCACACGGATGTCTATGAATATTCATGGTTATGTGGGTGGGTGTGGGTGTGTATATTTTTTGTTTTTTCGGCTTTGTATCAATCAGATCTCATATTTTTCATTTAAGAGGAACTGCCCTCCACTCTCAATGGCGTTCCCATTTTCTTGATAACGTGACGTCCTATAGTCATCTTTCAAGTAAATGCATTCAAATTTAGTGTGTGTAGTGATTGCATGTCATATTATAAAGAAAATGACTGCGCCCGTGTCATGCCAAAAGTCATTACATCATGCCATGTATATCTTCATTTGTATATCTCCTGTACATTTTCATAAGGAATTTTCTACATCAAATAGGCAGGAATAAATCAATAAATCTCAGCTTTCAGCATACCTACACTTATTCTTTGGGGTGAGGTTTCCTTTAATCACTGAGCACACTTACAAGTGAGGCACAGGAGAGAAATGCAGATGGTTCAGATATCCATGGAGATGTCTGTTTATCATATAAGAACAAATGCATGTGTAGTAAGATTCACTTTATAATACAAAAGCCTTTTGCTTGTCACCTAAGGAAGTTTGAAATTAGAAAATTGAAATGCTCATGGGGTATTTTTTCTTTCATTAAAGTCGTGTCTCAATTCTTTCTTTTTTCAGATTTTACGTCAGTTGGAGAGGCTTGAAGCTGACACCAGTCTAGATCAGCCACTGATGCCAGAGAGCAAGCTCATGTCCCAGTCAGTATTAGAGGCTGCTGAGGCTGAAATACCAGCATCCTTGGCTAACACAACTCCACTGAAAACTGTTCTGCCAAGAGATGCCTTTTCTTCCTCAGACGGAGCACCAAAATCATCTGGAGGATCTTTGTTCAGTGGTATGACCGTATCGACCAGATCGCCAGTAGCTCCTGGAGGGAAGACCTCAACAGGGATGTCTTCGAGTTCTGCCAGTAGGCACAAGGAAGCTAAAGAAGGACATTCAGTAGCTGATCTGCTAATAGACACCCAGTTCATGTCAAAGTCAGACTCGTCAGAAACAAACTTACTCCTTTCTGACACCAAGCCAAGTTCAGTAACAAATAATCGGACACAAGGAGAGTTCACACAGGTAATGAGTGCACCTGCTGCTTATAGCTTAAGTAATGGAAACCCTGGAGCAACACCAGTACACCAGAAATCTGTTGATCCAGAGGCATCTCAGCACAGTAGGATGGATCCTATAATGTCCAGAGAGGCAGGGTTCGCTGACCTGTGGAACACGGTGTCCCCCAAGGAAGCATCTTCTGACCCAAAGGCTTCATCAAACCAAGTTCTCTCACAGCTCAGTACAGCAACGCCACAGGTTGATATGCCTTCACAACATCCTCATCCTAGCATGACCTTACAACAGCCAGTCATGTCAGCACAGCATATTTCCCAGATGTACCCTCAGCTATCATCGATCACCCTGAGTGGGATGACCTCGACACCGATCAATCTTGCCAAAAAACCAACCACGGGTTTGGATTTGTTGTGGACAATGATGATGAGAAGCAGAAAGCAGGAGCAAGTAGAGATGCCTTTAGTTTCATCCAAGATGCAATGAAAAATAGCAAATCATGATGACTAATTAAAGAGGAAATTAACCTTCCATGAGATACCCGTACATGTAGAGACAACTGTAGTGATTGGCCTCCTATCAGTTTAGAATATAAGCCCCTTAAAAACAGTTTGAACACTCAAGTTGAATCAATTTTTAGCTCTCTCGTCGTGGCATAATTAATCATCACTTGATTATTATCATTAGATATTGTGTCTATTCCTCTTTAAAATTACGCCATATATTAACAATTTTCCAGCCAGAGAGTGAGTAGCACAACATAATATAGGGCGGGGTAAAGAGGTGATCACTGCATGGTATTGGTATGCATAGCACTCTTTTTTTTCTTTGACACAAGTGTGATTTTTGTTAATGACATTGAGGCTTTTGTTTCCCAACTGGTCATCCTTGAATGGCAAATTCTGAAGAATCTGATATTGAAATTCATGCATTATGGTGACATGTCAATTGTGTAAATCTGATATGAAAATCTGGTATTAAAAAATGTGCCAGACTCTATGCGATAAAGTCATGAAAGCTTGCAGCAAAAAAAAAACTCAATCGTATCATGGCAAGGGGTAGGGGGTGGAATCTGCCTCCCTCATCCCTTTTAGTTTAAAAGGGGAAGTCCACCCTGATATTTTTTTGGGGTTTTGATAAAAGCAGAAAAATGAGAGAGGCAAATTAGTGGAAGTTTGAGCAAAATTCAATTAAAATAGGAAAGTTATGAATTTTGAATTTGTTATCAGTTGCATATTTTGCGAGCTCCTCTCCAATTTTCTCTATACAGTAAATTTTATAAACTTCATTTCCTTAGATACTGGTGACAAAATGAATTTTCTCATATAGGCGATGTATAAAAACATATGTGAGATAATTTTATTTAGGGTTAATGACTGATTTAAAATTTTCATGAGGGAAACTAGACATTTTTAAAGTGTTTTAGTACTGGGCAAATGGGAGGGGAGCTCGCAAAGATTTGTCACAGAGTTGCCAATTTTGATTTGATTGATCACACCTTCAAAAATTCATAACATTCTAATTTTTAATCAGTTTTGGCTCAAGCTTTTACTGACCTGTTTCTCCCCTTTTTCTGCTTTTATTAAAACCAACTTAATAACAGGGTAGACTTTCCCTTTAGGTTAGTGTTAAGCATGTTCACACCCGTAAAAAGATGAGGGTAAAAATACTGTTAGCACTTTGGTCAGTTACATTTACGTTGTGACCCAAAAAAGCTTTATGAGAAACCATTGTTATTGTTAATCAGGTAGGCCTAGTTGTATTTCCGTTTATCTCTTTCAAGCATCTCATTTATTATTTGTCTTTCCAAATGTCTGTTTTTCTGCAATGTTTGTTTGGTGGGGGGGGGGGGGGGGGGTTCTTGGTCACAATGGTTCACGCCTTTCCACAATAGTAAATATCTCTTTTGTGTATAAAAGCATGATTGCCTTTTAACAAGTGCAATAAAGTAAATCCAACATTATTTTTCTTTTATTGTTGCTTTGATTTTTGTATGTTTGTGTGTATTTATTTTTACTGTATTCAATGTTAAGTCAAGTCTCTTTTTATTGTTTTTCTTTTGAGCCGTCTAATACCCCCTTTACATACATGGATGTTTCTTACGAGTCCTTACGGATCACCAACTCGTAGTCAATCGCAAGCATCCGTAAATAACTCGCTGGTATTCGTAAATGACTCGTAAAAACGATTCGTTACGGTTAGTTTACGGATTATTACGAGTGCTTACATGTTGTTTACGATTTCCTTCGGGTCGTGTTACGATGGCTTAACAGATTGTTACAGGTTATTACAGGCACTTTATGTGTAGTTACAAGTACTTTAGGGATAGACATGTTTACACTCTGTTTTCTTACGTATTGTTTATGATTTGGGGAAAGGTATAGAAGCTGCAATATCGTAATGACTCATAAATACTTTTAACAACACGTAAACGGGTTGTAATATGCTCCTAAGTTGCTCATAGTCATCCGTGACAACTCGTAACAAATCGTGGAATTTTGCCGTATAAATAAATAGCTCGTAATAACTCGTAACAACTCTTAAATCGGTTGTAAAAGAGGCCAAATCATAAGGATTTGTGAAAAATCTGTGAACTGGTGCGATCTTTAAGGACTCGTAAGAAAAATCTGTGTATGTGAAGGAGGTATCATAGTAGAACAGATAGGATCAGGAGGTTTTAAAAAAGAAATAAAAATAAAATCTAACTTCGAGTAGGAGTCGGCCAACTATATATACAATTTTGTCATGTAGCTGTGGTGGCATGACTTCAAATACAATTTTCAGAAGAATCCTGTTTTAGTTTTATTGGTGCATAATGCCCCCTTCACATACACAGATTTTTCTTACAATTCCTTACGGATCGCACAAGTTCATGGATCATCCACAGATCCTTACGATTTGGCCACTTTTGCGATCGATTTAAGAGTTGTTACAAGTTATTACGAGATATTTACGGTTTATCACAGTCTATTACGAGTTATTACGATGTATTTACGGCAAAAGTCCAAGGTTTGTTATGAGTTGACACAGATAACTATGAGCAACTGACGTATTAGTTACGAGTTAGTTACGGATATTTACGAGTCCTTATGATTTTTAGCCCAAAAATAATAGCTGAAAATGAAGTGTTCGAATTTGCAGCTTTTATACTTTTCCCCAAATTGTAAACAATTTGTAAGCATACGTAAAGTATACATATCTATTCGTAAAGTACTCGTAACTACACGTAAAGTGCTTGTTATAACCCGTAATGATACATAAAGCCATCGTAATACGGCCCGAATGAAATGGTAAACAACACGTAAGCACTCGTAAATAATCCGTAAATAAATCATAAACGAACCATAACAAATCGTTAAATTTTTTGGTTACGAGTCATCTATGGATTCTTACGAGCAGTTTACGGATGGTTACGTGTTGCGAGCGATTTACGATACTTAAGAATTTTTACGAGCTATTTACGGGAAAATAAATCCGTGGACAATCGTAAGAAGATTTTTGACATGTCAAAAAATTGCCTCTCCTTTCATGGATCCTTACGAGTTTTTACGAGTTGTGACGAGTTATTTACGAATACCAGTAAATCTACGGATGCTTGCGATTAACTACGAGTTGGCGATCCGTAAGGACTCGTAAGAAAAATCTGTGTATGTGAAGGGGGTATTAACCTGCAATGACACATTACCTTAAAAATAATTAAGATAGAGATGGTAATTTGTAACATCTCATTACCAAATTAAGTAGTGGACATGGATCCATGACCTCACAGACTTGACCACGTTGTCAATTGGATGCCCTTTGAGTAGAATGTTTGAAATTACATATATTTTTCCTCTCTCTCTCTCTCGCTCTCCCTTTGTGATTGTTCTGCTTTTAATCAAAGAGACATTGAAACAGGTTTGACTCTTCCTCAAGAGGCAAACTTGGTGTTCTTCCTAACATACAGGATATGTTACTGCCAACTTGCCCCAGTGTCGCAAACAATTCATATTTGCCAAACAGACTAGAGTGGGAACTTGTTATAACAAGGACAATGGGGCCATGAAAATTACCTTGTTATCAGTTTCTAACAAGTATCCCATCCAAGAATATGGATGTTCCACCTTCTGCTTTTAAAAATTGTCACTCACACACAGACACAGTCTTCCAGCAAAACTCTCAAATCAACCGGTCTATATCTACCAACTTTTTACAAAGAAGTTTTCCTCAAAAAAGCACTAGGAGACAATTTTTACTCAGTTATGCTGTATTTAATTCAACAGCACTTGCAATCCGGTGCAAAAGGTGAACATAATATGACATTTTTGGGCATTTGGCATCATTAAATATCTTTCCTACTCTTAATCATAATGCAATCATGTACAATCATTTTATTTAGGAAAGCGAAATTCATGAAACCTTAAAAATTCTAGTTTTTACTTGTATGAGTATAGCTTCATGCTAAAATGCATTGCGATATATTGTATGATACATTTACATTCAAATGGGAAGGAAATACAGGAAGCGTAAAATATATTTGTATAGTTCGGTTTTAAAAAAAGAAACTTTGACTTAGATATGAGACTCTTGAGTCATACATATTTCACCATTACTGTCGTCATTAATAGAATCAAAATAAACAGTCGGACAGGTATTTCAAACATTATGCTTAAGTCAGGAGAGTTACAGTTAAGAATTATGATAAAAGTAGGGTGGTTATAACAAGAAGTTTGTATCAATCTAACTTCATATTCCAGAGATGAGAAAATATATTTGGCAACAATGTTGCAACAGTTTTATGTTTTTCTCACTATGTTTTCTCACTATTTGTATTTGTATTTCTTACTTTGAGATGATGAGACATGGGTTTTGTTAGTCCCTATTTTACTGACTGCAAGGATTGAGAAAAGTAGATGACCAAATGGCCAAAACAGCATGAAAATTAATACAAATGCAGTAAACATGAAGCATATACGGCAAACATTCAAGTAGCCAGATATAATTCATGAGTTTATCTATCCAAAACATGGTACTGAATTTAATGACCTGCAACTTTATGAACATATTGCAAATACATGTACATGTACACTGTTTAACACTTACACACATCTTCCCAAATGGTTTGTGCAAAGGACATTCACAGCAAAGGTTACTTTCCTCTATCCATTTTCAGTATGGTATGAAATGAGACATAAAGGAGCATAACAACTCATATCAGTGACGTACGCATTGTGTAATGTAATTCCATTTATACATGGAGTGGAAAATAGAATTACAGCAGCATGACTACAATAAACACAAACATGGAATGAATAATCACTGATGTGAGATCGTTTTCTTTCATTCATTTTGTCGAGCTGGATACCAATTTCAAACCTGTGATTTAATTACTGTCATTAGGAAATCTGTGAGAAAAATAACGCAAACAAACATACAAAAAGACATTGTTTAATATAATAAAACATTTTCATCAAGTACTCCTTTTTGTAACCGGAGAGATATTCATTCAGCAATCATAAAGGAACACAATAGTAATTCAAAAACATTGAAGTACATGAAACTCAGTGTCCAAGTGTCTTAGGACAACAAAACGTGTATTTAAAATCATGACTCATTGAATGGAAGACATCATAAAAGAGCATAATAGTCATTCAAAAACATAGATGTACATGAAACTCAGTGTCCAAGTGTCTTTGGTCAACAAAAACTTGTATTTACAATCCTGACCTCATTGAATGGAAGACATCATAAAAGAACATAATATTAATTAAAAAACATTGAAGTTCATGTAACACAGTATGTAAGTGTCTTTGGACAACAGAAACTTGTATTTACAATCCTGACCTCGTTGAATGGAAGACATCATAAAAGAACATAATATTAATTCAAAAACATTGAAGTTCATGTAACACAGTATGAAAGTGTCTTTGGACAACAGAAACTTGTATTTACAATCCTGACCTCGTTGAATGGAAGACATCATAAAAGAACATAATAGTAATTCAAAAACATTGAAGTTCATGTAACACAGTATGAAAGTGTCTTTGGACAACAGAAACTTGTATTTACAATCCTGACCTCATTGAATGGAAGACATCATAAAAGAACATAATAGTAATTCAAAAACATTGAAGTTCATGTAACACAGTATGAAAGTGTCTTTGGACAACAGAAACTTGTATTTACAATCCTGACCTCATTGAATGGAAGACATCATAAAAGAACATAATATTAATTCAAAAACATTGAAGTTCATGTAACACAGGATGAAAGTGTCTTTGGACAACAGAAACTTGTATTTACAATCCTGACCTCATTGAATGGAAGACATCATAAAAGAAAATAATAGTGATTCAAAAACATTGAAGTTCATGTAACACAGTATGTAAGTGTCTTAGGACAACAGAAACTTGTATTTACAATCCTGACCTCATTGAATGGAAGACATCATAAAAGAACATAATATTAATTCAAAAACATTGAAGTTCATGTAACACAGTGTGAATGTGTCTTTGGACAACAGAAACTTGTATTTACAATCCTGACCTCATTGAATGGAAGACATCATAAAAGAAAATATTAGTAATTCAAAAACATTGAAGTTCATGTAACACAGTATGAAAGTGTCTTTGGACAACAGAAACTTGTATTTACAATCCTGACCTCGTTGAATGGAAGACATCATAAAAGAACATAATAGTAATTCAAAAACATTGAAGTTCATGTAACACAGTATGAAAGTGTCTTTGGACAACAGAAACTTGTATTTACAATCCTGACCTCATTGAATGGAAGACATCATAAAAGAACATAATTCAAAAACATGATGTAACACAGTATTAGAGTGTCTTTGATCAACAGAAACTTGTATTTACAATCCTGACCTCATTGAATGGAAGACATCATAAAAGAACATAATATTAATTCAAAAACATTGAAGTTCATGTAACACAGTATGAAAGTGTCTTTGATCAACAAAAACTTGTTTTTACAATCCTGACCTCATTGAATGGAAGACATCATAAAAGAACATAATTCAAAAACATTGAAGTACATGTAACTCAGTATGAAAGTGTCTTTGATCAACAAAAACTTGTATTTACAATCCTGACCTCATTGAATGGAAGACATCATAAAAGAACATAATTCAAAAAAACATTGAAGTACATGTAACTCAGTATGAAAGTGTCTTTGATCAACAAAAACTTGTATTTACAATCCTGACCTCATTGAATGGAAGACATCATAAAAGAACATAATTAAAAAAACATTGAAGTACATGTAACTCAGTATGAAAGTGTCTTTGATCAACAAAAACTTGTATTTACAATCCTGACTCACTGAATGGCAGCCATTCTGACATTTTTTTGTGCTGTGTTTTCTTTTGTTCATTCTAGATAAATCTGTCTCTGTAAACTATGGGTAATGTTATTTTAAAAAAATGAATTGTAATTCATCTTCCCCTAAAGGACATTACAATTTCTAATTTCTAACATTAACAGAATTCTAATTAGAAACAAATAATTTGTATACTCTATTACTTTTCTCAGAATTCAGTTCAATTAGAAATTTAGCTTAAAATCAGTATGAGGTTTTTATAATTTTCTTTGGAGTCTTCATTCAAGTATATTGAAGCATTTTCACTCAAGTTTAATGATATGTCGTACAACGTTCAATGCTCTTCAAAGTATTTTGTACTGATTAGAATTCATGCCGATTCTGTATTTTTTCTTGATCCATTTTTCATCAATCTATTTTTCATCATCTGAAGTAGTGGTGTATCCAAATGTAAAGGAATGGGAGGATCTTTAACATTTCTATTATTTCTGATCTTTGTTTTAATTTTATAGTGGAAAAACAAACTCAAGATTAGCACTATAGCATAGATAGGCAAGAGAATGGACTCAATGATCACCCATTTGTTGGAGTTGCATGTTTCCGTATTAATCGGAATGGAGGTCACCATACTAAAATAGTAAACACTCTGATTGCTTTGTGTGACAGTGGAAAGAAGAGGCATTGTTGTAATTTCTAAAGGAGGGCAAGGGTCATTGCTATCATCATCAGCGATATACAGACCAGTATCATTACATTCACATCTTTCTTTGTATTCATCTAAAGTAGAAGAGCAACAAAAAACTGGCAGAGATTTCCTGATGAGAATGGTCTGTTTCAACAATGTGCCAGTTTCACTGGGGTCAGTAAGGGAAGGCATCCATACACCATCCTGATAGCATTCAATCTTTCCTGATAGACTCCCAACATTAGCTGTACAGTCTATTGAGACCCAGTCTCTACCCTTTCCTTCACTCACAACACATGATGCCTTACCAGGAGGATAGTGTATTTGCAGTTCGACTCTTGTTGTGTGATCAACAATTGACTTCCCATCCTTGTAAACCAATGAGATGTATTTCCCTGCATCATTTCTCATTAGATTAGTTATTGTAAGATCCAGAGAGCAGTTTCCATTTTTGATTCTATTTTGCACATGGAATCTATGGAGTTGACTTCCAGGCAATGACAGCTGCGACGACCCGTCTGTCAAGCGATAAAATGGGGCTCTGCTTGAATGCTGTACTAAAGTGACTTCTGTACTGTCACATGGGTATGGGAAAATCAAGTTAGCTTCTTGCCCTTGTATTTTAGATAATTGTGTGGATTTACATCCATGTAGAATCGTGAGAATGATAGGAATTACTAATATTTGGATTTTAAACCCACCAGTCAAGGAATGAAACAAAACTTCAACCATTGTGATTTATGGTAGAATACCGTAGAGATTCTTCCCAAAATGTGGAGTAAAAGATTGTTACTTTGAACTGTAAGTAGGAGAAAGTGATCGTCAGTATTCTATATCATTCACAAATGATACTGCTTCACCTTTGACATCCAAGTCGTTCGAAAAAATGCAGATGAAAATGATTTGGCTAAAAGCCAGCCAGTTGTTCAAAATGTGTAAAAGTGCAATCTAATTTTCGGCTAACACATATTACATCGGCTTGTTCTGTCACATACCGGTATGCACAGACATGTATCATGCACAGTCATTGTAGGCTTGTAGCCGTAATCTACTGTATTGTGTTCCAGCTTTTGTTCCTGATGGATTAATGAAGATTGTTAGTGTGTAAAAATCATCAGATTGGACAATTAGACATACAGCAAGAGTTGATCCGTCAACCAGGACTGACTTATTCCCTTCTTAATCACCGAGCTTCATTTCACTTTGATAAATCACCAATAACCTGCAGACCATATCTCCCCATTTAGGATTCAGTGATGGTAGAGTAATGGCCATTAGAATAGCCCCAGATGCCAGATGTCCTAATCATTGCCTGGATGTGTTAGAAGAAAAAATAGAGTAGGTGGATTGTACAACATAAATTGTGGAGATAGTTTCTCTATGGTCACTAGCTCTATAGCTCTAACTTCCACCCTGGACCCAACACTATACCTACCCCTTAGCCGAACCAACCCAAAATACAACCTAAAACCCCATCAAAACCCAATGTTTACCATATTACTGGTAATCATATAATATTTTTGTTTACTCAGGGAAGCCTTATTAGTTCTGTTGTTCTTGTAGTAATCGCCAGCTACCCAATATACATCTTAGTAGAGAGGGCCATATGTGGATTAATTTCTTATCAAATAAGTTTATTGCCAGGCTGGGATTCATTTCATTTCATTTTTTTTTCATTCATTTATTTCACTCTCTTTTAAAAAACATCAAAAGTATATACATGTTCGTTCATTATCAACATAAGATAAAAGGAAGTGGGGAATCATGAAAGCCAAAATTAGCTTGATGAGAATTATCCCCAAATAAATACTTAGAATAAACAAGATATAAACTTATTTTATATTAAAAAAACATATATAGAACATACATTCACAACAACAGAGGAAAGATGAAGATAACATAAGGTAAAGACATTTACAGGAAGAAAAGAAGAAGGAAGTTACAGCTTGAATTTTACATTTTACATAATAAATGACAATTTCATTTTGTTCCGCTTAAATAACCCTTAGTTAGGTAGTTGTTCTAGGGGTAGTTGTCCGGGGTTTTTTGTCCTGGGGATAGTCGTCCTATATAGAGGGTGGTTGACCTAAGGGGTAGTTGTCCTAGGGGTAGTTGACTGGGGGTTATTATCCGGGGTGGAAGTCCAGGGGTTAAGTGTCCTAGAACCGTTTTATAGATAAAAACAGTAAACCTCGGAGGAAAAAATAGATCATCAAAGGTGCTTGAAGTTCAAAGCAGATATACTTTGACTTTATTTGTATGTAGGCCTACTTCTTTGTGAGTATGTAGTATCATAATTATGCTCATGCAGGAGAGATGACCTTGCTAGGAAATAAGGATTGATGAATTGTTCAGCTGTAGTCCTGAAAGAAAATTGCTAATTGAGCTGTTCTCTTTATGTAGGACATCTGGAACATTTTTCTTCAGATTTAAAATATATAATTATACAAAGCAATCAATAATGTTGTGGTTTTCACTTTAAATCAAAATACATTACATCATTATTTAACAGAGAGTATATATAAACAAATTATACACTTACCTAACTCCTTTGCATGTTGACATTGTTTAAAAACTGCGCTTGTGAAACATGAAGTTGTATGCAGCTCCAATGAAAACCATACATCCTAGGTGAAGCATGACTTTTCGCTTTCAAACTTCCTCTTGACAACAGAGAATATAAATAGCATCCAATCAACGAAAGCTGCAATGGTTCAACAATGTTGTACCTGTCCCTGGGAGGTACATGCCAACATTAGGCCAATTCACACTTTTTAAGAAATATGGAATCAAATAAATAAAATAAAATAGAAATAATTAAGTGCAGGAAAACGTTGCATTTGATTCCTGATTCAAATTTCATTTATTTGCCTGTTCGCATGTGGGATAAGTGAGATTATATATATATATATATATATATATATATATATATATATATATATCAGGCCTGATTATTTGCCCATTTAAATCGTTTTTTATTTAAAAAATAAATAAATCAAAATCCGGTTTGGAATTTGGAGGGTGAGGTGCCGTTTTTTCATGACTTGCTTGAACGCATGCAGGCGCTCGGGAAACTTGATTCGGTCTGATTTCTAAAACCCCTTTTTTTAATTTGTATTTCTCACTAAACGATTTCTTTTTTTAACTCTCACTATCACCCCTGATTTTAAAATATATATACATATACAAATAAATATACATACACCTGTAAGTGTTTTTACAACAACTCCCATGGAAATAAATACAAATGAGAAAATATAGTTTAGGGAGATTACATCAAAGTAGAGCAATGATCAGGGACTTGATTTAAGCCATGCAACCATTCATCTATCATTTCCTTTCACAGTATACATGTTTATACATATATATATATATATATATATATATATATATATACATTCAGAGAGAGAGAGAGAGAGAGATAGCTGCCAATGAAAGCCTTAGTTTACTGGTCAATGTAATTTTGCTTCAACTTTTTTGTCAGGTTATTGATAATTTTGCTAAATTTCTGTTTATATTTTAACATTTTCCTTTAGGGTTAATTTCACTCGTAATTTTGTTAAGTTTCTAATCTGAGAACTTTCAGATTCCATTTCACTAACCCAGCCTTATTCCTGTGTCGATATGTTATTCTTCATTTTCTTCGTACCCTATCATCGTACTCCGTTCGTCCATAGAATGCCGGGTAAATTATTGTTAGGTTGATTTTATTTTGTTGGGTGATAATTATGTACACTTTGAAAGTGAGGATGTGATTATGCTTTGTGTGTGAACACCCCTTATGGTGTACATATCACATCTCTCTGTGAAATTGAATGATAGGTCCAAAGTCCACACAATCAAGCCTGCAGGATAGGATTATGATTTATGGAACAAAATGACATACATGTGCACCTCACCCTCATACACAACTACTCACAAAACCCACACCCAAAACAAAGAACAATATGAAGTTGCAAATGGCACTTTAGGTTCAAATTTATAAGCAAATGTTTTTAATATGAATTCATTCACAGCAAGCAGTAAAATAGACAGAAATATAAAGTATTAAAATATAAATTGCTCACATATTGTAAATAATTCATTTTAATATTGTTTTGTATAGTGCCTTAAGTAATTTATTAGATAAGTGCGCTTTATAAGTATTTATTATTGTTATTATTATTATTATTATTATTATTATTATTAATACATAAATCTAGCTAGGAATACAGTTTGAAGTTGCTAAGTCATATTCTGCCCCTCAACAAAAAGGAAAGTTAACTGGTATTCTGGTAAGAGGTTGGAAACTGATATCAAAGTACAAAGTACCCATAAACAACCACAAAATTGTAATCAGAAAACATGATACGGTTTGCACACAATGATAATAATAATAGTAATAATAAAAACGTTACTTATAAAGCGCTTACCACCGAAGTCTCTAAGCGCTTTAACACCCAATATAGACTGATATACAGTAACATCTTAAACAAAACTAAAAATGCAAATAAACCTACAAATTACAATACATATGGAATACACATCAAAGTGAACAGAGTTAATTAATCATCGAACGCAATTTTGAATAAATGTGTCTTCATGGATGAAATGCATCGATGAAGTGCATATATAAAGTGGCTGAAAAATTGCCTTCTGAATATTTTGGTATGGTTTCATTTTAATTAAACATTTAATAATTTGCAGATACAACCCTCCACTTAGGCTCCAAATGTAGTGTAAAAGGAGCCCTTAGTGACCCATCGGATGGATGAGATGACATGGCAATATGATATCAACATGAATAAATGAAAAGATCTATAAAAGCACATGGCACTCCGAAATAAGCACCAGGAAATATTCTTTATACCTTAAATTGTTTGCACACTAGAGATGAAATGCATTAATCGAATACATATTAACTTGAGAAAAGCTACTTCTCAAAATTTCAGGTATATTGCTTCAGCTTGTTTGATAGAGAAAGACATGCAGTTACTTAAAAGTATACATATATATTTATGTTACTCATGTACATTATATTTATAAAGACTATTAAGGTGTACTATCTGTGGATGCTAGTGAAATGTCAGTGAATTTTTTTTCAATAAAATGCTTATCCAACGTGATTGTCAATGACCAGGCAAGGAGGGATTATACTTCTTTAACCTCATCCATTATAAAGAGATAAGACAATAAATCTACTACAAGTCCATGAGCAGTTGCTCTGGTGGTTTGGGTACCCATCCACTTTAACTAAATCATTTTATCCATGACAGAAAAAATGCACTAGGAAAGTAAATATTCTGATGAGGAATTTCTAAAGCAGGTTTTATATCTTGAAATTAGATTATAAAACAAAATAATTGTAATCCTGTGGTAAACTACTCACTTTGGTTTACTGTCATACAAATATTTGTCCCTATTTGGAAATCTGTGAGAACAACACAAACAAACGTATAAAAATACATTGTATGTAGTACTGCTTTTTTGTATAAGTTATTGGAGACATATTCATTCAGCCATCATGAAAGAGCATAGTAGTAATTCAAAAACATGTAACTCAGTATAAAATTGTCTTTGAAATGGAAGCCATCATAAAGAACATAATAGTAATTCAATAAACATTGAAGTAAGTGTAAGTCAGTATAAAAGTGTCTTTTGACATCAAACCCTGTATACAATCCTGACACATTGAATTGAAGCCATCATAAACGAACATAGTAGTGATTGACAAACATAGAAGTACATGTAACTCAGTATAGTGTCTTTTGACATCAAACCCTGTATACAATCCTGACACATTGAATTGAAGCCATCATAAAAGAACATAATAGTGATTTATAAACATTGAAGTTCATTAACTCAGTATTTCACTGTCTTTGGACAACACAAACTTGTGTTTACAATCCTAACTCATTGAATGGAACCAATTCTGACAATGCTAGTACTTTTGTGCAGTGTTCTTATTGTCCATTCTCAGTAAAGTATGGATAATTTTATTCAAATTTTTCAAATTGTAATTTATGCTCCTCTGTAGAATATTCTTTTTTTAAAGTGATATACAATTTTCTAGAATTAACAAAATTCTTATTAGATGCAAATAGTGTGTATATACTCTATCAATTTTCCCACAATTCAGTTCAATTCAAAATTGAGTTAAGAATCATTATGAGATCTCCATTATTTCATTTGGAGTCTTCATTAAAGTGTATTGAAGTATTTTCACAAGAGTTTAATGATGTCATACAAAATTGAATGTTCGTCAAAGAAATGTAGAATTTACGCAAACTCTTTATGTTCGCTTGATCCATCTTTCATCTTCTGACCGTTAAGTAGTGATGTATTCGATTCTAAAGGAATGGGAGGATCTTTACCATTATTATTATTTCTGATGTTTGTTTTAATTTTGTAGAGGATAAACAAATTCAAGACTAGCAGTATAATTTCAATGGGTATGGCAATTGAGTGAATGTTCACCCATTTTTTGGAGATGCAATGTTTCGTAATAATCGGAATGGAGGACGTCACAGTGGAATAGTAATCACTCTGATTGTTTTCTGTGAGAGTGGAAAGAAGAGGCATTGTTGTAATTTCTGATAAAGGAGGGCAAGGGTCATTGCCATCATCATCAGCTATATACAGACCAGTATCATTACATTCACATATTTCTTTGTATTCATCCAAAGTAGAAGAGCAACAAAATACTGGCTGTGATTTTCTGATCAGAATGGTCTGTTTCAATAAAGTGTCAGTATGAGTAGGATCAGTTAGGGGAGGCATCCATACACCATCCTGATAGCATTCAAACTCTCCTGATAGACTCCCCACATTAGCTGTACAGTCTATTGAGACCCAGTCTCCACCCTTTTCATCACTCACAACACATGATGCTTTACCAGGAGGATAGTCTACCTCTAGCCAAATTCTTGTTGTGTAGTCATCAAGTAGTTGTCCCTCCTTGTAGATAGTGGAAAGGTATGTCCCTTCATCACTTCTCATTAGATTACTTATTGTAAAATCCAGAAAGCAATAGTCAGTGTCATTTCTATTCTGAACTTGGAATCTATGGACCTGATCATCAGGCAATGACCCAACTGTCGAGCGATAAAATGGGTCTCCGTTCGAATGCTGTAATGTGACTTCTGTACTATCACATGGGTATGGGAAAATCAAGTTAGCTTCTTGCCCTTGTACTTTATTTAATGTTGTGGATTTACTTCCATCTAGATTCATGAGAATGAAAAAGACAAACAATATTGGAATTTTAAATCCACCAGTCAAGGAATGAAACAAAACTTTAACCATTGTGATTTATGGTAGAATAGAGATTCCCCCTAATATGTTAAGTAAGAGTTTGTTTCTTTGAACCGCAAGTAGGAGAAAGTGATCGTCAGTATTCTATATCATTCACAAATGATATTGTTCCAACTTTGACATCCAAATCTATCAAAAAATTCCAGATGAAAACGATGTGGCTATAAGCCAGTCAGTTGTTCAAAATGCAAGTGCAAAAGTGCAATCTATTTTTTAAGCTAGCATTCGTACATCGGCTTGTTCTGTCATATTTACACAGGCATGAATCCTGCACTAGTTGTCGCGGCAATGTACTGTATTGTGTTCCTGCTTTTGTTTCTGATGGATCAGTCAACTGTAGATTGTCAGCTTGTTAGAATCATCACATTGGGCAATTAGAAATACAGCAAAAGTTGATATATCAACCAGGATTGAATAATTCCTGTCTTAACCCTTCGCTTAGAGAAGCCTGGTGGTCTCCGTATTCAGCCTATATGAATTTCACAATGCAGTAGTCAACAGGTTAATCATCGACTTTGATTTTGATTTGATACAAAGGCAATAACCTCTTCATGTAGGATTCAGCGGTGATAAAGAAATGGCGTTTAGGGTAACTTGAGATGCACGAACTGTCAATCCGTTGCCTGGATGTGTTATAATAGAAGAAAAATAGAGTAGGTGGATTGTAGAACATACATTGTGGGTATATAGTTGCTATATGGTCATACTAGCTCTTGCTAATTTACTAACTTCCAACCTGAAATCAACATTATACCTATATCTATTCCTTAGCCTAACCAACCCAAAATATAACCCAAAACCTTATCAGAATCCAATCTATTACTATATACTGGTAATGATATAGTATTTTTGTTTACCTGAAGAAGCCTAATTATCAGCATCTGTGCTGTTCTTCCTGTAGGCTCTGCAATTACTTTTATTCCAGCAATTGCCAGGTACTCATTTAAAGTCCGGAGCAGATATTCTCTAACTTTTAAATAGTTTGATATACTTCTTTGTGAGTAGGTAGTATCAGTTATACAGTGCGACCCAGAAAAAAAATGAAACCGAGAATTATTGATGTTTTATCATAACTTAATCGCGATTATAATTATGACACATATTTGTAAGGCTTAGATCCTCCTCTTTCATTTGATGCAACTCATATGGTGCATATTTCATGCATGAGTCATTAAAAGCAATTTGAAGGAAAGAAACCAAAAAGTCATTTCAAAGAAAAATTCACATTTCTAGAAAGTTCATTTTCTGCCCTTTCATATTACACCTCAATCAGGAAAAATGAGCCAGGAATAACAAAGTTCTGTTTGTTTAAAGTAATGCTTGCATTTCCATAATTTGATTAAACGCTGTTAATCATGGCAGTCACAGTGTTTATCTTCTGCTGAAATACGTGACAAAAAAATGTTACTATATGTGCCACACTTGCCCCTGGAAAAGTTATGAAAAGTCATGGAAAGTCATGAAATTTTATTTGGCAAAAACTATACGAACCCTGAGTACATTATAATTTACTAGAGAATATATAAATAAACAAATTATACACTTACCTAAATATGTTGTTTCAGATTGCCTAAAAACTCTGCTTGTAAAACATGAACACGTACATGCAGCTCCAATGAAAACCACACAAAGCAGCTGTTTATACCGGCTACCGGCCTTTTAAGCTCGATCCTCGTCACAACAGAGAATATAAATAGCATCCAATCAACGAAAGCCTAAATGGTTCTAAAATTCAGTACTGTGGAGGTTTATGTCAACATTAGACCCATTCACACTTTTAGGAAAATCAAAACATATAAGTGCAGGAAAATTTGATTCCTGATTCAAATCCCTCTTATTTGCCTGTTCACATGTGGGATAAGTAATGTACATAAGTGTTTTTACAACAACTCTCTTGGAAAAAAAAAATGATAGAATAGAGGTTAGATAGTTTACATCATAGGGCAGCAATCAGGAGCTTGATTTAAAGGTAATACAAAGTTTTGGGAAATTTTGAAAATTGGATGGATAGTGATTCTTTTCAATTTTCATATATTCGAATGCCCATGTGGATGTATTATAAGCAATACAAAATTTAGCCCCTAAAACACTTCTGCTTTCGAGAAAAATTTTATATAAAAAATTACCGGTGCTCCCGGTAAATTTTGATAAATTTCAAATAGCGCCTACGGCCGTACAATGGTACCTGTGACCATGAAAATCTCAGAATATGTAGTTGTAAAATATATTTTCGAAACGGGATAGCAAATCCGTTGATTTTTTTGTGAAGAAACATTGTTTTATATCTTAATTATATTGACCTTGAGAGAGAGCTATACAACATAAAGAGTTTATTATTTACAATTTCAAAACTTAAGACTTGATTTCAACCGCGACAAAGACCACTGAATATTGTAGGATTCCACATGCTTCCAATATGTTCATTTGAACCAAATTCATGACCCCATACCAAAACTTTGTATTACCTTGAAGCTATGCAACCATTATTATCTCATTTCTTTTCACAGTATATTTGTGTGTATATATATATATAGAGAGAGAGAGAGAGAAAGTAAGAGAGAGAGAGAGAGAGGGGGGCGCAATACATGCCTTTTAAGGTAGAACCATGGATCTACTATGCTAGAACCATGTTCAGTGTATACAGCTCTTTTTGTCTGGTAATTTTAGTTTTGATATATTTCTGTTTATATTTAAACATTTTCCTTTATGGTTAATTTCACTCATAATTCTGTTGTGTTCTGAATCTGAGATCTATCACATTCCATTTCACTAACATAGCCCTATTCCTGTGTTGATATGATATTCTTTATTTGTCATACTGAGTTAGCCCATAGAATGCCAGGTAAGTTCTTGTTAAGTTGATTTTTATACACAAATTACTTTTTAAGTGTGATTATGCTTTGTGTGTGAACAGCCCATATTGTGTACATCTGCATTCTCAGTGTGCGCTTGAATGTTAGGTCCAAAGTCCATGCCATCAAGCCTGCAGGATAGCATGATGATGAATGAAACATAATGACATACCGATACATGCACATCTCACCCTCAAACACAATTACTCACACCCACCCACCCACCCACCCTAAAAAAGGTCCAAATCATATAGATATGAAATTGCAAATGTGCATTTTAGGTTCAAATTTATTACCAAACATTTCTAATATGAATTCATTTATAGCATTCAGTAAAAGAAGTATATCTTATCAAATTGAGCAAATCTTTGTTTATTATTTAGTATGTGCCCGAGTGAGAGCTTTGATAACATGCAAAAAGGGTAGGACATTTGATCTTGACTGTTTTGCAAATGAAAATAATGCCAAAATGACATGAAATACATGAATCCATCATGAATCTAGCTATGAATACAGTAGGTTGACGCCCAATACTTCTGCTTCTCAACAAAATGTAAATGACTTATTTTTCCTTCCGTATACCGGTAAAACAAATGAATGTCTTATTTATGTGTATCAGTACTTAAAATTTAGAAAATGTTGTTTGTTTTTGCGTCTCTATGAAAAGAAAAAATAAACAATTTGTAATTAATGCTGACTTGGGGCCAATGGTTGCTAAATTATTCCTTCCGAGTTAAAAAAAATTATAAGATATAAACAGTGGTTATAAAACTATTGTGAAACATCTCATTGATTTAATTTTATGTTTTTGTTTTCTAGGAGTTCATTATTAAATTGTGAGAAGATGATAGAACTACTGACATCATATCTAACATCATCCTACAACACTCAGTTAGTAAGTATCGCACAATTAATCTGTTTCTTTGTTTGTTGCTTATTTCTAAGAGCATTCTCGCGTATAATAGAACAATTATTCGAACAAATTTGTGATGATTTTCTCCATTTTGTTGCAAATTTATTTATTTATTTCTCACCTAAATGTTGTTTATATATTATTGGAATCAAAATCCATGAAATTCATTGTGGATGATTTTCATCGCGAAACAAAGTGACGCCTTAATAACTTCTATGCCTAACATGTAGAGTTGTTCAGTTTCATGAATCTTAAAAAGTTCAGCAGCAAGACAACTAGAACAAATCAATTATGACATTAACACATATTATATTTTTGATCAATGAAATCCTGTTCAGTGATTGATCAACATAGCAGCACGTGACCAAATATAACATTGCTATGATGTAACCGTGACGTCATCCATGATATAGTGCACTATACCATATGAGTGATAGTAAACAGCCAGTGACAGTAAACATTATTATAATAATTTTTATTTTTATGAAGGTTGGTTTGAAAATATAAAACAAATATATCATGCACTATTTCAAGCCACTAATGAAATTATGGACTACTCGGCGACATAAATAGTGGTATTCCTGCCACCTCGATCCATAATTTTAACTAGAGCCTCTCAGTGCATGGTGTATTTGTTTACTATCACTTATTTTATTTCCTATTGTTTATCCTTGATAATCAATAACCTTGCTTTTATGATTAATCGGAGCTAAACCATAATTGTCCTTTATACTCAAACAATTCTTATTGAGATTTTTTTCTGATAAACAATGTTGGGTTTGTTAACATATTATATTTTAAATTTACAGTACATGTTTATTGACACTAATACCAGACGCAAACTACCATATGGAATTTGGATATACAGTTTCAGTCTGTCATTTAACCTCTATTTCCTTAATATTCATGTTTATATTTGTAAAAGTAAAAAGTAAAGAAGAAGGGACAAGAACCTTAAAATTATTTCATCTGGGCCTAAAGATTTTGCTTTAAATTGTTTACTGTTGTATCATTAAATTTTCCAGCTTTGTTTGTTTGGCATCGAAGGCATTCTGAAAGAGGATTTAATCTCGTCCGACTTGGCTCTTAGTCTTCTCAGCTCTCACCTTACATCATTGCAGGGTAGCCAAGATAAAGCTATCAGGGCAAAGTCTCTCAAGGTATGAATATTCATACAATGCATATTCATACGGATGTCTATGAATATTCATGGTGTGTGGGTGGGTGTGGGTGTGTGTATTGCAGATTTGTATCGATCAGATCTCATAATATTCATTTATAGAGGAACTGCCCTCCACCCTCATTGTGTCTCTATTTTCTTGATAACGTGACGTACTATAGTCGTTTATCAAGTAAATGCATTCAAATTTATGGATGCTTCCTTTCCAAGTGTGTGTAGTGAACGCACGTCATATTATAAAGAAAATAGCTGCACCCATGTCATGCCAAAAGTCATTACATCATACCATGTATATCTTCATTTGTATATCTCCTGTATTTTCATAAGGAATATTCTACATCAATAGGCAGGAATAAATCTCAGCTTTCAGAATACCTACAGTTATTCTTTGGGGTGAGGTTTCCTTTAATCACTGAGCACAGGCTGAGCACCCTTCCAAGTGAGGCACAGGGTAGAAATGCAGATGGTTCGAATATCCATGGAGATGTTTATTTATCATAATTATCAGAACAAATGCATGTGTAGTAACATTCACTGTGTAATCTTAAAGCCTTTTGCTTGTCACCTATGGAACTTTAGATTTTAAAAATTGAAATGCTCATGGGGTATTTTTTTTTCTTTCATTAAAGTCCTGTCTCAATTCTTTCTCTTTTCAGATTTTACGTCAGTTGGAGAGGCTTGAAGCAGACACCAGTCTAGATCAGCCACTGATACCTGAGAGCCAGCTCATCTTCCAGTCAGTATTAGAAGCTGCTGAGGCTGAAATACCAGCATCCTCGGCTAACACAACTCCAGTGAAAACTGTTCTGCCAAGAGATGCCTTTTCTTCCTCAGACGGAGCACCAAAATCATCTGGAGGATCTTTGTTCAGTGGTATGACCGTAGCGACCAGATCGCCAGTAGCTCCTGGAGGGAAGACCTCAACAGGGATGTCTTCGAGTTCTGCCAGTAGGCACAAGGAAGCTAAAGAAGGACATTCAGTAGCTGATCTGCTAATAGACACCCAGTTCATGTCAAAGTCAGACTCGTCAGAAACAAACTTACTCCTTTCTGACACTAAGCCAAGTTCAGTAACAAATAATCGAACAGAAGGAGAGTTCACACAGGTAATGAGTGCACCTGCTGCTTATAGCTTAAGTAATGTAAACCCTGGAGCAACACCAGTACACCAGAAATCTGTTGATCCAGAGGCATCTCAGCACAGTAGGATGGATCCTATAATGTCCAGAGAGGCAGGGTTCGCTGACCTGTGGAACACGGTGTCCCCCAAGGAAGCATCTTCTGACCCAAAGGCTTCATCAAACCAAGTTCTCTCACAGCTCAGTACAGCAACGCCACAGGTTGATATGCCTTCACAACATCCTCATCCTAGCATGACCTTACAACAGCCAGTCATGTCAGCACAGCATATTTCCCAGATGTACCCTCAGCTATCATCGATCACCCTGAGTGGGGTGACCTCGACACCGATCAATCTTGCCAAAAAACCAACCACGGGGTTTGGATTTGTTGTGGACAATGATGATGAGAAGCAGAAAGCAGGAGCAAGTAGAGATGCCTTTAGTTTCATCCAAGATGCAATGAAAAATAGCAAATCATGATGACTAATTAAAGAGGAAATTAACCTCCCATTGGGATACCCTTACATGTAGAGACAACTGTAGTGATTGGCCTCCTATCAGTTTAGAATATAAGCCCCTTAAAAACAGTTTGAACACTCAAGTTGAATCAATTTTTAGCTCTCTCGTCGTGGCATAATTAATCATCACTTGATTATTATCATTAGAAATTGTGCCTATTCCTCTTTAAAATGACGCCATATGTTAACAATTTTCCAGCCAGAGAGTGAGTAGCACAACATGTATGCTCGTCTCAAGCGTCTCAATGCTTCGAAGGCCGCTCATCCGCATGATATTCCCGTCCGTTTAGTTAAAGAGTTTGCCTTAGAACTTTCCGCGCCCCTTACCAAGATCTTCAACCATTGTCTACGCTCCGGATGCTTTCCCCGAAAATGGAAGAATGCCTCAGTATGTGCAATCCCGAAGGTTCCTCGAGCGTCTGAATTTTCTCAACTCCGCCCGATATCCATCACTTCTGTTTTTGCTAGAGTCTTTGAGAGTTTTTTGGCGGACTGGATAATGTCAGATTTGAAATCCCACATAGATCCTTCTCAATTCGGAAATATTAAAGGTAGCTCTGTTAATCATTATTTGATAAGTATGTTAGACGTCATCCAAAGTAATCTTGACAAACAGGGATGTCATGTAAACCTTTGCACAGTAGACTTCATGAAGGCTTTTGATCTAGTTAATCACAGAATTGCAATTGAAAAGCTTATTGGAATAGGTGTAGACGCCTCTATCCTACCAACTGTGTGCAGCTTTCTCAGCGATCGCTCTCAAACAGTGAGGTACCAGAGTAAAGCCTCAACATCGTTGAACCTCACTTGCGGCGTCCCCCAAGGGACCAAATTGGGTCCGATCATTTTCCTCGTTATGGTGAACGATGTGGCCCTTACTACTGAGGATAGGTGGAAGTATGTGGATGACCTCAGTATGTTGGAAGTTGTTCATAAATCACAAGAAAGTTCCCTGCAAACCCACATCGATGCGTTGAGTGAATGGTGCAATGTGAATGATATGAAGCCCAAACCAGAGAAATGCAAAGTCATGCGATTTAGTTTCTTGAGAAATCCTCCACCGAAAGTACCGTTTACCATCAACGGAAGTCGCTTAGAATGGGTCGACTCACAAGTTCTTCTTGGAATCGCGATACAAGCAAATCTTAAATGGGATCGTCAAGTCCAGACCATGGTCTCTCGTGCTGCACGTAGATTGTTCATCCTAAGCGTCTTGAAAAAGAATGGTGCTAATGTAGAGGATTTATTGATCATCTACAAGTCCTATATTCGTCCATTGTTGGAGTTTGGATCACCTGTCTGGGGATCAAGTCTCACCAAGGCTCAGGTTGATGAACTTGAGCGGGTTCAAAAGCGTGTCCTCCGCTGCATAGCTTTCCCCAATGTTCTCTCGTATAGTAAGCAACTCATCCTGTATGGACTCACTTCCTTGGAACTAAGAAGGAATGAGCTTCTCCTTCGTTTTGGTGAAGGTTTGCTCCAGTCTGATCGTTATCGTAACTTTTTGCCCCCTACTAGACAATCACAGTCCCGTACGCGATTACAACTTCGGAACTCTCAAAGTCTTGACATTCCATTTTGTAGAACGCAGAGATATAGGCTATCAACTATCCCTCCTCTGTCAGTCCTTTTGAATTCCTCATTGTAATGCAGTAATGCAGTAATTTATCTTTCTCACCGTTCATAGCTGTGTTACTTTTGTGAGATTTCACGTAATATGCAATGATCTTCAATGATCATCTATAATGCAGTTCATTTTAATATGCAAACCTATTTATCATGGGTATTCCCTGTTCTTTGATCTTATTCTACACTATCTTTACTACCTTTATTCTTGTCTTCCCTCTCCCCCTCTCTTCTTCTATTCGTATCTGTTTCCTCTCTATTGTTTATAAGATGCATGATTTTTCTTTTCCTTGAATGCCATTAGTTTTGAATTCGTCATTGTAATGCAGCTATATCAACTATTTATTTATCTATTTATCTCTCTCACTGTTTATAGCTGTGGTACTTTGTTGAGATTACACGTTAAAATGCAATGATCTTCAATGATTATCTATAATGCAGTTCACTTTAATTTGCAAATTTATTTATCATGGATATTCCCTGTTCTTTGATCTTATTTTCACTTTTCTATACTCCCTTTTTTTCCTGTCTTCCGTCTTCCCCTCTCTTCTTCTATTCGTATCTGTTTCCTCTCTATCGTTTATAAGATGCATGATTTCTCTATTCCTTGAAATGTCAGTAGGGTCATCACAATTGTCTTTTTTCCTTTTTTTGTTTGTCTTTCTTCTTTCTTCCCCCTTATAAGCAAATAGTTTTACTGTTTATCACTATCCGTTTACATGCAAGTGTATTGCCTTATGGTGTATTCTCAATTCTTTACTTGTATAATTATTCTCTTTAACACATTGTTGACATATTGCACATTTCCTCTAATAACTTTGATTTTATTGTTCTTCAATGTAATATACCCATATTACTTTACCTCGTGCAATATCTTTTTGATAATATTATCCTTGTACTTTTAGGTTGTTACATTACGTGCTTTATCATGTTACTCATGCTTAGTGTGAAACCCCTTCTCCTTCCTCTTCTCTTAGGTCCTCATCTTTTTCTTTTTCTTTTCTTAACCCCTTTCCTCAGCTATTATCACCTTTTCCCTCTTTCTTCTTTCTTCACACAATACATTTCTAGTTTCGTCTTTCTCTTTCTCTTTTTCTCTCTCTCTCTCTCTCTCTCCCCCCTTTTTTTGATGACACAGAAGGTTTTTAAGGTTTTTAATGTTTTTAATATTTGTAATATATTTGAATTTTAACGTAATAATTGTAATATATCTCGAGTTTGATGTAATGTTCGTAATATATTTAGATTTTGACTTAATGTTTGTAATATATTTAGATTTTGATGTAATATTTGATTCTTATTTTGCATAATTTATAGTCGTACGTTTTAGTCATTCATATTTTGTTCGTTTATTGTGTTGTATATTGACTTTGTAAATTGAATTATTTCAGCTTCCCAGCTGCATGTTCTTTTATTTCAATAAACCGAATCAAATCAAATCAAATCAAATATAGGGCGGGATAAAGAGGTGATCACTGCATGGTATTGGTATGCATAGCACTCTTTTTTTCTTTGACACAAGTGTGATTTTTGTTAATGACTTGGGGCTTTTGTTTCCCAACTGGTCATCCTTGAATGGCAAATTCTGAAGAATCTGATATTGAAATTCATGCATTATGGTGACATGTCAGGCAAGATTCAATTTACTGATTGGTGATCAACTTTCTGAGTGTACAATACATAAGGGGTGCAGTATCTTTTCGGGTCTAAATTGTGTAAGTCTGATATGAAAAATCTGGTATTAAAAAATGTGCCAGACTCTATGCGATAAAGTCATGAAAGCTTGCAGCAAAAAAAAAAAAACCTCAATCCTATCATGGCAAGGGGTAGGGGGTGGAATCTGCCTCCCTCATCCCTTTTAGTTTAAAAGGGGAAGTCCACCCTGATATGTATTTGGTTTTGATAAAAGCAGAAAAATGAGAGAAGCAAATTAGTGGAAGTTTGAGCAAAATTCAATTAAAATAGGAAAGTTATGAATTTTGAATTTGTTATCAGTTGCGTATTTTGCGAGCTCGTCTCCAATTTTCTCTATACAGACAATTTTATAAACTTCATTTCCTTAGATACTGGTGACAGAATGAATTTTCTCATATAGGGGATGTATAAAAACGTATGTGAGATAATTTTATTTAGGGTTAATGACTGATTTAAAATTTTCACGAGGGAAACTAGACATTTTTAAAGTGTTTTAGTACTGGGCAAATGGGAGGGGAGCTCGCAAAGATTTGTCACAGAGTTGCCAATTTTGATTTGATTGATCACACCTTCAAAAATTCATAACATTCTAATTTTTAATCAGTTTTGGCTCAAGCTTTTACTGACCTGTTTCTCTCATTTTTCTGCTTTTATTAAAACCAACTTAATATCAGGGTAGACTTTCCCTCTAAGCTAGTGTTAAGCATGTTCACACCCGTAAAAAGATGAGGGTAAAAATACTGTTAGCACTTTGGTCAGTTACATTTACGTTGTGACCCAAAAAAGCTTTATGAGAAACCATTGTTATTGTTAATCAGGTAGGCCTAGTTGTATTTCCGTTCATCTCTTTCAAGCATCTCATTTATTATTTGTCTTTCCAAATGTCTGTTTTTCTGCAATGTTTGTTGGGTGGGGGGGGGGGGGTTCTTGGTCACAATGGTTCACGCCTTTCCACAATAGTAAATATCTCTTTTGTGTATAAAAGCATGATTGCCTTTTAACAAGTGCAATAAAGTAAATCCAACAATATTTTTCTTTTATTGTTGCTTTGATTTTTGTATGTTTGTGTGTATATATTTATTTTTACTGTATTCAATGTTAAGTCAAGTCTCTTTTTATTGTTTTTCTTTTGAGCCGTCTAATACCCCCTTCACAAACTTGGATGTTTCTTACGAGTCCTTACGGACCACCAACTCGTAGTCAATCGCAAGCATCCGTAAATAACTCGCTGGTATTCGTAAATGACTCGTAAAATTTGTTTAACGATTCGTTACGGTTAGTTTACGGATTATTACGAGTGCTTACATGTTGTTTACGATTTCCTTTGGGTCGTGTTACGATGGCTTAACGGATTGTTACAGGTTATTACAGGCACTTTATGTGTAGTTACAAGTACTTTAGGGATAGACATGTTTACACTCTGTTTTCTTACGTATTGTTTATGATTTGGGGAAAGGTATAGAAGCTGCAATATCGTAATGACTCATAAATACTTGTAACAACACGTTAACGGGTTGTAATATGCTCGTAAGTTGCTCATAGTCATCCGTGACAACTCGTAACAAATCGTGGAATTTTGCCGTATAAATAAATAGCTCGTAATAACTCGTAACAACTCTTAAATCGGTCGTAAAAGAGGCCAAATCATAAGGATTTGTGAAAAATCTGTGAACTGGTCCGATCTTTAAGGACTCGTAAGAAAAATCTGTGTATGTGAAGGGGGTATCATAGTAGAACAGATAGAAACAGGAGGTTTTAAAAAAGAAATAAAGAAAAAATCTAACTTTGAGTAGGAGTCGGCCAACTATAATTATGCAATTTTGTCATGTAGCTGTGGTGGCATGACTTCAAATACAATTTTCAGAAGAATCCTGATTTAGTTTTATTGGTGCATAATACCCCCCTTCACATACACAGATTTTTCTTACAATTCCTTACGGATCGCACAAGTTCATGGATCATCTACAGATCCTTACGATTTGGCCACTTTTGCGATCGATTTAAGAGTTGTTACGAGTTATTACGAGATATTTACGGTTTATCACAGTCTATTACGAGTTATTACGATGTATTTACGGCAAAAGTGCTGAATTATTCCTTCCGAGTTATAAAAAAAATTTAAGATATAAACCGTGTCAGAACTGGAGTTGGCCGCACACAATATTTCCTACATAAAATTGGAGCTGAATCATCACCAAACTGCGCCTGTGGAGAGATCCAAACTATGGATCATGTCATTGATGATTGTCCGATCTACAAATCCCCCCACGGCGCTTCCGGACTTCGTGAGCTCGATGATGAGACGATCTGTTGGCTCAATAAGGATCTTCCTATCTAGACGATGTACTCCCTGATATTCTTTGCACGAACGAACGAACGAAGATATAAACAGTGGTTATAAAACTATTGTGAAACATCTCATTGATTTAATTTTATGTTTTTGTTTTCTAGGAGTTCATTATTAAATTGTGAGAAGATGCTAGAACTACTGACATCATCTACAGATCCTTACGATTTGGCCACTTTTGCGATCGATTTAAGAGTTGTTACGAGTTATTACGAGATATTTATGGTTTATCACAGTCTATTACGAGTTATTACGATGTATTTACGGCAAAAGTGCAAGGTTTGTTATGAGTTGACACGGATAACTATGAGCAACTGACGTATTAGTTACGAGTTAGCTACGGATATTTATGAGTCCTTATGATTTTTAGCCCAAAAATAATAGCTGAAAATGAAGTGTTCGAATTTGCAGCTTTTATACCTTTCCCCAAATCGTAAACAGTTTGTAAGCATACTTAAAGTATACGTATCTATTCGTAAAGTACTCGTAACTACACGTAAAGTGCTTGTTATAACCCGTAATGATACGTAAAGCCATCGTAACACGGCCCGAATGAAATGGTAAACAACACGTAAGCACTCGTAAATAATCCGTAAATAAATCATAAACCATAACAAATCGTTCAATTTTTTGGTTACGAGTCATCTATGGATTCCTACGAGCAGTTTATGGATGGTTACGTGTTGCGAGCGGTTTACGATACTTAAGAATTGTTACAAGCTATTTACGGGAAAATAAATCCGTGGACAATCGTAAGAAGATTTTTGACATGTCAAAAAATTGCCTCTCCTTTCATGGATCCTTACGAGTTTTTACGAGCTTTGGCGAGTTATTTACGAATACCAGCAAATCTACGGATGCTTGCGATTAACTACGAGTTGGCGATCCGTAAGGATTGATAAGAAAAATCTGTGTATGTGAAGGGGTCTTAACCTGCAATGACACATTACCCTAAAAATAATTAAGATAGAGATGGTAATTTGTAACATCTCATTACCAAATCAAGTAGTAGACATGGATCCATGACCTCACAGACTTGACCACGTTGTCAATTGGATGCCCTGTGAGTAGAATGTTTGAAATTACATATATTTTTCCTCTCTCTCTCTCTCGCTCTCCCTTTTTGATTGTTCTGCTTTTAATCAAAGAGACATTGAAACAGGTTTGACTCTTCCTCAAAAGGCAAACTTGGTGTTCTTCATAACATACAGGATATGTTACTGCCAACTTGCCCCAGTGTCGCAAACAATTCATATTTGCCAAACAGACTAGAGTGGGAACTTGTTATAACAAGGACAATGGGGCCATGAAAATTACCTTGTTATCAGTTTCTAACAAGTATCCCATCCAAGAATATGGATGTTCCACCTTCCGCTTTTACAAATTGTCACTAGAACACAGACACAGTCTTCCAGCAAAACTCTCAAATCAACCGGTCTATCTACCAACTTTTTACAAAGAAATTTTCATCAAAAAAGCACTAGGAGACAATTTTTTGCTCAGTTATGCTGTATTTAATTCAACAGCACTTGCAATCCGGTGCAAAAGGTAAACATAATATGACATTTTTTGGCATTTGGCATCAATAAATATCTTTCCTACTCTTAATCATAATGCAATCATGTACAATCATTTTATTTAGGAAAGCGAAATTCATGAAACCTTAAAAATTCTAGTTTTTACTTGTATGAGTATAGCTTCATGCTAAAATGCATTGCGATATAGTATGATACATTTACATTCAAATGGGAAGGAAATACAGGAAGCGTAAAATATATTTGCATAGTTCGGTTTTAAAAAAAGTGACTGGGGAAACTTTGACTTAGATATGAGACTCTTGAATCATACATATTTCACCATTACTGTCATCATTAATAGAATCAAAATAAACAGTCGAACAGGTATTTCAAACATTATGCTGAAGTCAGGAGAGTTACAGTTAAGAATTATGATAAAAGTAGGGTGGTTATAACAAGAAATTTGTAACAATCTAACTTCATATTCCAGAGATGAGAAAATATATTTGGCAACAATGTTGCAACAGTTTTTGTTTTCTCACTATTTGTATTTGTATTTCTTACTTTGAGATGATGAGACATGGGTTTGGTTAGTCCCTATTTTACTGACTGCAAGGATTGAGAAAAGTAGATGACCAAATGGCCAAAACAGCATGAAAATTAATAAAAATGTAGTAAACATGAAGCATATACGGCAAACATTCAAGTAGCCAGATATAATTCATGAGTTTATCTATCCAAAACATAGTACTGAATTTAATGACCTGCAACTTTATGAACATATTGCAAATAAATGTACATGTACACTGTTTAACACTTACACACATCTTCCCAAATGGTTTGTGCACAGGACATTTACAGCAAAGGTTGCTTTCCTCTATCACAGTATGGTATGAAATGAGACATAAAGAAGCATAGCAACTCATTTCAGTGATTCATGGTGTATGTGATTCCATTTATATATGAAGAGGAAAATAAATAACAGCAGCATGACTACAATAAACACAAACACAGAATGAATAATCACTGATGTCAGATCGTTTTCTTTCATTCATTTTGTCGAGCTGGATACTAATTTCAAACCTGTGATTTAATTACTGTCATTAGGAAATCAGTGAGAAAAATAACGCAAACAAAAATACAAAAAGACATTATTTAATATAATAAAACATTTTCATCAAGTACTCCTTTTTGTAACTGGAGAGATATTCATTCAGCCATCATAAAGGAACACAATAGTAATTCAAAAACATTGAAGTACATGTAACTCGGTATTCAAGTTTCTTGGGACAACAACAACTTGTATTTACAAACCCGATGACTCATCGAATGGAAGCCATTCTGACAAAGCTAATATTTTTGTGCTGTGTTCCTGTCTTTGGGTTGCTATTTACACATATATCTATTACAATGAGAGAGTGTATCATGTCTATTTCTATATCCGTGTATCTTCTTCAAAGTATGATGTTTAAGTCATCGATTTGGTTCTTAAACTAAGCAGTTAATCAAATACTCATTAACTTATTATTACTTGATTTATATTGCCTCCTCTGTTACCATATTAATCTACAGTCCCGCCCACCCCCCTACTCCGGGGTCGGAGGGACCGCATGCGTGTTCCCAAAATGTCCGATAAAGGGGTACTTTTCCATGCACCAAAGTCCGGTTCGTAGTATAGTACACAAAAATCTGGCCCGTATTGACTTTACACACCGGACTTAGGGGGGTGTTTTCAAAAGGAGGGAACATGCATACGCGTACCCTAAAAACACTGAGGGGGGGGGGGGGGGGGGGGTCTACAGTCAAGGTTGTTATTGGAGTGAATGGACAACTTTCCTTCACTGATTTATAATGTGGATCTCTTTCTGAATTGTTTTCTAAATTCACATACGGACTCTTTTTAATCTTATCATTTAAACTCGGCAACATGTATAGTATAGTTGGTACTACAGTAATACAATATTGAATGGATTATCTGTGGATGCTATTGAAATGTTGTGGTCATTTGATTAACAGTGAACATTTTCAATAAAATGATTATTCAGAGTGACTATCAATGAATACACAGTGATCAATCACCAGGCAAAGAGGGATTCTACTACTTTAACCTCATCCATTATAAAGCTACTTTAACCTCATCCATTATAAAGAGATAAGGCAATGCATCTACTACTAGTCCATGAGCTAAATTGTGAAACCATTGGCATCACATTTGCAGCCTCTCTGTTGGTTTGGATACCCTTCCACTTGCATATTTACAATTCTGATTCATTGAATGAAAGCCATCATAAAAGAGCATTCATAATAATTCAAAACTTTAAAGTACATGTAACTCAGTGTCCGATTGTCTTTGGACATCAAAAAATTGTATTTACAATCATGACTCATTGAATGGAAGATATCCCAAAAGAGCATTTATAATAATTCAAAAACATTGAAGAACATGTAACTCAGTGTCCAAGTGTCTTTGGACAACAAAACTTGTATTTATAATCCTTATTCATTAAGTGGAAGCCATCACAGAAGAGCATAATAGTAATTCAATCACAATGTAATGTAGTACATGTAGCTCAATTTCAATTTCTTTTTAGATATATACGCAATATATATATATATATATATAACATATGTAATTAGATAAGAAGAAATACAACAACAAAAGTAACACTAAAACATAATTTATGTGTAGAGTAAGGATGTGAGGGACCAGAAAAGGCCATTGATCTATCTAGGCTGGTCCCCTTTTTCTACAAACCCATAAGTAAAATCTTCAGTAAAGCAAATATTGACAATATAGACTTATTGAATGGAAGCCATTCAAACCAAGCTAGTATTTTTGTGCAGTCTTTTTGTCTTTTTTTTCTAGTGGAACTTTATTAGTAAAGTATGGATAATTATATCAAAATGTTTCAAATTGTTATTTGTCTTCCTCTTAAGGAAATTATAATTTTAAGGTAATTTACGATTTTCTAGCATTAACGGGATTCTAATTAGATGTAAATAGAGTGTATACTTTATTACTTTTCTCGCAATTTAGTTCAATTCGAAACTGAGCTTGAAATCAGTATGAGATCTTGATTATTTCGTTTGGAGTCTTCATTAAAGCATATTGAAACATTTTCAGTTGAATGTTCCAAGTATTGTGTACGTACGTACAAATTAGAATTTACACAAATTCTTTATTTTTTTCTTGATCCATTTTTAATCGTTGGAAGTAGTGATGTATTCAATTGTAAAGGAATGGGAGGATCTTCAACATTATTATTATTTCTGATCTTTGTTTTAATTTTGTAGAGGAAAAACAAACTCAAGAATAGCAGTATAATTTCAATGGGTATGGCAATTGAGTGAATGTTCACCCATTTTGTGGAGATGCAATGTTTCGTATTAATCGGAATGGAGGACGTCACAGTGGAATAGTAATTACTCTGATTGTTTTCTGTGTGAGTGGTAGGGAGAGGCATAGTTGTAATTTCTGATAAAGGAGGGCAAGGGTCATTGCTATCATCATCAGCTATGTACAGACCAGTATCCTTACATTCACATCTTAATTTGTATTCAATCAGAGCAGATGAACAGCAAAATACTGGCTGTGATTTTCTGATCAGAATGGTCTGTTTCAATAATTTGTCTGTATGAGTAGGATCAGTTAGGGGAAGCATCCATACACCATCCTGATAGCATTCAATCTTTCCTGATAGACTCCCAACATTGGCTGTACAGTCTATTGAGACCCAGTCTCCTCCCTTTTCATTAATCTCAACACATGATGCCTTACCAGGAGGATAGTCTATTTGCAGCCCAACTCTGGTTGTGTAGTCATCAAGCAGCTGTCCGTCCTTGTAGATAGTGGAAAGGTATGTCCCTCGATCAACGCTCAGTATATCACTTATTGTAAGATCCAGAGAGCAGTTTCCATTTTCGATTCTATTCTGCACTATGAATCTATGGACCTGATCATCAGGCAATGACAGTGATGACCCGTCTGTAGAGCGATAAAATGGTGCTCTGGCCGAATGCTGTAACGTGACTTCTGTACTGTCACATGGGTATGGGAAAATCAAGTTAGCTTCTTGCCCTTCTATTTCAGATAATTGTGTGGATTTACATCCATATAGATTTATGAGAATGATAGAAATTAAAAATATTGGGATTTTAAATCCACCAGTCAAGGAATGAAACAAAACTTTCAACATTTTGAACTATGGTTAGATTCAGATTTCCCTCCAAAATACTTAAAGGTTCTTCAGTAACTGCGAAGAGGAGAAAATGATTGTCAGAATTCTATATAATTCACAAACAGTAATGTTGCAACTTTGACATCCAACTCAATAACAAACTTTCTGATGGTACGACGTGTCCAAAATGTAAACAATCTATTCTTGAGCTAGCATTATATACATCGTCTGGTTCTGTCACATACACAGGCAAGAATTCTGCAGTAACTGTAGCAACAATTTACTGTATTGTGTTCCAGCTTTTTTGTTGATCGATTCGTCAACTGACGATTCTGACTAATTCTCTTCCTTTACCATCGGGCACAATTTCAATTTCATGAAACAGCGATAACCTGCAGAACATATCTCTCCATTTAGGATTCAGATGTGGTATAGAAATGGCCATTGGAGTAGCTTCAGATGCACGCAATCAGTTGCCTGGATGTGTTAGAAGAAAAATTAGAGTAGGTGGATTGTACGACACAAATTGTGGTGGTACAGTTGGTCTATGATCACTAGCTCGTGTTAATTTATACATTTTTCAACCAGGACCCAACACTGTATACCTATCCCTTAGCTCTAGTCTTACCAACCCAAACTATAACCTAAAACCTAAAACCCTATCATAACCCAATGTATTACCATATGCTGGTGATATGCTGCAATTAATTTTATGCCAGCAATTGCCAGGTACGTGAAGAGTGGCACTTGTGATTTAATCTCTTGCCAAAAGATGTAAGTGCCAAGGTGGGATTCAAACCCTTAACCCCTTGGATTGAGATTCAAGGGAATGAACTACTGTACCATGACACCTCCATAAATATGTTTTTGAGATCAAATTAGAAGCTAAAGCTTGGAGTAAAGAATGGATCACCAATAGCCCAGTAGGTATACTTTAAGTTCAGAACAGATATACTCCGACTTTAGTTTGATATAATTCTTTGTGAGTAGGTAGTCACTGTGAACATGACTGACAAAGACTGACAAAATGTACAGTTCCTCAGGTAGACAAAGGAACATCCTTCACTGCTATTATGTAAAAATGTGTAGAACAGGTGTCACATGCATATTCACCTTTTTACATAATAACAGTGAAGGGATGTTCCTTTGTCTACCTGAAGAACTGTATATTTTGTCCGCTTTCTTTGTCACATTCATAGTGAGTATCATTCGCTCATGCAGCAGAGATGGTCAAGAAAAACAAATTATACACTTACCTAACTCTTTGTCTTCAGATCATTTGTTGCTTAATTAAAGATTCGTCTTGTAAAACATGAAGTTATATGCAGCTCCAATGAAAACCACACACACAGCTGTTTACTTTTGAGAGGACAGTACGCCTACCCGCCTGCACCTTCCAAGATCCTCATCACAACAGAGAAATTGAGCTTGCAATGAAAGTTGGAATGGTTCCAAAATACACGTCATCATTAGGCCCATTCACAAGTTGTATGAAATATGGATTTAAATAAATGAAATAAAATAGAATGAATTAAGTGCAGGAAAATGTTGTATATGATTGCTGTTTCAAATCCTACTTATTTACATGTACACATGTGAGATAAGTAATATGTATATACATAATCATTTTTAAAACAACTCTCGTGAAAATAAATACAAAATCATAAAATAAAGGTTGGGTAGCTTACACCAAAGTAGAGCAGTGAGGGACTTGATTTCAGTTATGCAACCATTATTCTCTTATTTCCTTTCACATTATACATGTATATTCATAGAGAGAGGGGGGGGGGCTGCAAGTGAATGCATTTACCGGTCGGAACCATGTACTGTATATATTTGCTTGGACTTTATTTGTCAGGTTATCAAAAAATTTTGTGTTTATGCTTTGTGTGTGAACAGCCCTTATCGTGTAAAGATGATGAAATTCTCTCTTCACTTGAATGTTTATAGGTCCAAAGTCCACACAAACAAACCTGCAGAATAGCATGATGATGTATGAAACATAAAGACATACGCGCGAGTTGCACACCTCACCCTCATGCACACCAGTGGCGGATCCAGAGGGGGGGGGGGGGGGGAACACGTGTAAAAAACACGTTAATTTTACTTTTTTGGGGAGATCCCCCCCCCCCCGGTGCTTAAGGGGGGGGGGCGCGATTTTCAAATTTTCGGGAGCAAAAAGAAAAAAATTGGGCCCCCACCCCTAAGAAATTCTGGATCCGTGTCTGATGCACACACATACACACACTCTAAACAAAGGCCTAAAGCTAATAAAAACAAACAAAAAGGAAAGTTAACTGCATGGTAAGAGGTTTGAAGTTGATATCAAAGAAAAGTATCCATAAACAACCACAAAATATAATCATACTACATAACACAGTTTGCAAACCAGAGATGAAATGTATCGATGAAGTGCATATATATATATATATATATTGAATTAGAAATTGCTTTGTGAATATTAAGTTATGGTTTCATTTTGATAACACATTTAATAATTTGCAGATACAGCCACTTAGGCTACAAATTTAGTTTAGAGACACCTTTAGGTTAAAGATACTACCGTAAGATCAAGATTAAAGATCTTTAGGAGATTCAGAATATTTGACCCCACTGTAAGATATTTACAGGAATTACATGTACTTTCATTTACAACAAATCAGAGAGAGAGAGAGACAGGCAGACAGACAGAAGGGAATGAAAGAGGATATAGGTCGAGATGACCGGAAGAGAGGATTGTTAGACCATAGAGAAAGAACAAAATTTATAGTCATGGACATATTTTAGAGGTTAAGTGATTTGTGTTACATAACAAGAGAAAGAAAAAAAAAAGAAAACACTGAAGAAAACAAACAAATGAAATAAGTCTTGGTTAGTGTTACTAAGTGTTACTTAAAATGGTTTAAGTACTCTATGATTATTTTTTAGAACTGGTGATCAATGAATATATCAATTGTACTCTAATTATTCACTTGTCAAGATACAAAGAATGATAAGCAATCGTGAAAGATGTTTGAAGGCATCTTATGTGGTATCTCCATAGCACTACTCATATACTTAACATTGTGAGTACAACCACAGAAAGAAGGGAGAGTTGTGAATAACTAGTGGCTTTAAATTGTCTCTTTTCATATTTGTGGAAGTCTTGGATGCAATCGATGTTGAGGAGTAGGAATATTGCAAATCCTTCATATGAGCAATATTAGAATTTATTTTCATTGATGATGAAGGCTTTTGAGACCATCTTTACTGTAAAGTATTACCCCTCAAGCCCTCATATTCCTATATCCTGCAAATCACTGTATATGAACACCTCTATCATCGTCTCTATTTATTTTTAAAAAATGGATTAATTTGTTAATTTTGTACAACAATATTTCATGAGTCTCTGAATATTTGGTTGCTCCAGGTTGCTAAAATACAACATTTGGGAATCTTGCAACCATGAAAAGCCAGACTCATGGCTGGTGAATATTTAGACAGTCAGATGAATTTTTAGTTCAAATTTCAATTCAAGTATTTACTAAATTGAGAATGGAAAAGACATTGTTTCTTCTTTTTGTCCATATAAAGTAAATAAACATCATATTAGATTTGGGAAATGTTGATTTATTTTGCATCACTATGAGAAACAATAAACACATTGTAATTAATGCTGATTTTGGGCCAATGGTATCTTAATTATTCCTCCCAAGTTAAAAAGAAGATAAGATATAAACAGTGGTTATAAAACTATTGTAACATATTTCACTAAGTTTATTTTATGTTTTTATTTTCTAGGAGTTCATTATTAAATTGTGAGAAAATGATAGAACTACTGACATCATCCCACAACACTCAGTTAGTAAGTATTGCACAATTATTATGTTACTTCGTTTATTGCTTACATGTATTTCTTACAGCATTCTTGTGTATGATAGAAAATTTATTAGAACTATTCTTTAGGAATTGTCTTGCAGAATTGTTTTCTCTCTTTCTCACTTAAATGTTGTTTTAACATGTATATTGGAATTTTAAAAAAAATGAAATTCATTGTGGATGGTTTTCATCGTAAAACAAAGCGATGTCTAAATAACTTCTACGCTTAACATGCATGGAGTTGTTCAGTTTTATTAATCTAAGAAAGTTCAGACAGCAAG
This sequence comes from Strongylocentrotus purpuratus, assembly GCF_000002235.5. NCBI lineage: Eukaryota > Metazoa > Echinodermata > Echinoidea > Camarodonta > Strongylocentrotidae > Strongylocentrotus > Strongylocentrotus purpuratus. The sequence goes on along the minus strand of NW_022145599.1, from coordinate 24,846,403 downwards.
AAAGCTAGAACATATCAATGATCAAATTAACACATCAAATCACTTCTTTTATTTCCTATTTTGTTATCTTTGATAATCAATAACCTTGCTTTTATGATTAATCAGAGCTAAACCATAATTGTCCATTATACTCAAACAATTCTTATTGGGATTTTTCTGATAAACAAGGTGGGGTTCCTTACCATTTTATATTTCCAATTTACAGTCACATGTTAATTGACAATAAAACCAGACCCAAACAACAATATGGTATTTGGATATACAGTTTCATTAATGTATTACAGTTTGTCATCTAACCACTATTCTCTCATTCATGTTTATATTTGTAAAAGTAAAGAAAAAAGGACAAGAAATTTGATATTATTACATTTGGGCCTAAATATTTTGCTTTGAAATTCTAATTGTTTACTGTTGTATTATTATATTTCCCAGTTTTGTTTGTTTGGCATCGAAGGCATTCTAAAAGAGGATTTAATCTCGTCCGACGTGGCTCTTAGTCTTCTCAGCTCTCACCTTACATCAATGCAGGGTAGTCAAGATAAAGCTATCAGGACAAAGTCTCTCAAGGTATGGATATTCATATCAATGCATATTCACTCGGATGTCTATGAATATTCATGGTTATGTGGGTGGGTGTGGGTGTGTATATTTTTTGTTTTTTCGGCTTTGTATCAATCAGATCTCATATTTTTCATTTAAGAGGAACTGCCCTCCACTCTCAATGGCGTTCCCATTTTCTTGATAACGTGACGTCCTATAGTCGTCTTTCAAGTAAATGCATTCAAATTTAGTGTGTGCAGTGATTGCATGTCATATTATAAAGAAAATGACTGCGCCCATGTCATGCCAAAAGTCATTACATCATGCCATGTATATCTTCATTTGTATATCTCCATAAGGAATTTTCTATGAGAGTAAGCTAATCACCGGAGCTGCTTTCGTTGATCTCTCTGCTGCCTACGACACCGTGAATCACAGAATCCTTACCAGGAAGATCTTTGAGCTGACAAAGGACGTGAGACTGACTGGACTCATCCAGACGTTGCTGTCCAATCGGCGATATTTTGTGGTTCTCAATGGGAATTGCAGCAGATGGCGCAGACAGAAAAATGGCCTACCACAAGGAAGTGTGCTCGCACCGTTACTCTTTAACGTGTACACGAATGACCAACCGATCCACCCAAACACCAGGAGCTTCCTCTACGCCGATGATCTCTGCATCGCCACCCAGAACCAGTCTTTTGTGAAGTTGGAGGAGTCCCTCAGTGATGCCCTGGCCGGTCTCATCCCATACTATGCGACCAACCACCTGAGAGCTAACCCTGATAAAACTCAGATAAGCGCATTCCACCTCAAGAACAGGGATGCCAACCATCAACTAAGGATCAGCTGGTATGGGAAAAGGCTGAAGCACACTCCCAACCCAGTCTACTTAGGCGTCACACTCGATCGCTCCCTTACCTACAAGAACCACATTGCCAACACAAAGGCAAAAGTTGGAGCCCGCAACAGCATCCTCAAGAAGCTAGCCAACACCAACTGGGGGACTGATGCCAGAACAATCCGGACGACAGCCCTCGCGCTTTGCTTCTCTGCTGCGGAGTATGCATCACCAGTATGGAGTAGGTCGGCCCATGCACCCAAGATTGACCCAGCTCTAAATTCAGCTTGTAGAGCGATCACTGGATGCCTAAGGCCAACTAAAGTAGAAGACATCTACCTGCTCTGCGGTATTGCCCCTCCACACGTCAGAAGGTTGGTCTTGTCCCAGAAAGAAAAGGACAAACAAGAAAACAATCCACTCCACCCACTCTTCGAACAACAGCCAGTGGGCAAGCGGCTCAAATCCAGACACAGCTTTCTGCACTCGGTAGAGCCTCTTAATACTAGCCCTCACAACCAAAGGATGACTTTGTGGTCTAACCACCTTCAGACAACTCCACATAAACTCTCCCTCAGCCCGAAGGAATCCCTCGCAACCGGCTCCAGTGAGACTTGGCCTACCTGGCTTAGCCTCAACCGCCTAAGAACTGGCTACGGTCGATGCAGAGTCCTAATGCAGAGGTGGGGTCTAGGAGACGAACAAACGGCATGTGAATGCGGCCAGGAACAGACAATGGAACACCTGCTAGTCTGCCCACTCCTGCCAGAGCCATGCACCCAAGATGACCTGGAAGCCGTTAATTGCCGTGCCAAAGCCTGTGTGGACCACTGGACGGGACTTGTGTAGTGACTCGATAAGAAGAAGAAGGAATTTTCTACATCAAATAGGCAGGAATAAATCAATAAATCTCAGCTTTCAGCATACCTACACTTATTGTTTGGGGTGAGGTTTCCTTTAATCACTGAGCACACTTACAAGTGAGGCACAGGATAGAAATGCAGATGGTTCAAATATCCATGGAGATGAACAAATGAATGTCTAGTAAGATTCACTTTATAATTCAAAAGCCTTTTGCTCGTCACCTAAGGAAGTTTGAAATTAGAAAATTGAAATGCTCATGGGGTATTTTTTCTTTCATTAAAGTCGTGTCTCAATTCTTTCTTTTTTCAGATTTTACGTCAGTTGGAGAGGCTTGAAGCTGACACCAGTCTAGATCAGCCACTGATGCCAGAGAGCCAGCTCATGTCCCAGTCAGTATTAGAGGCTGCTGAGGCTGAAATACCAGCATCCTTGGCTAACACAACTCCACTGAAAACTGTTCTGCCAAGAGATGCCTTTTCTTCCTCAGACGGAGCACCAAAATCATCTGGAGGATCTTTGTTCAGTGGTATGACCGTAGCGACCAGATCGCCAGTAGCTCCTGGAGGGAAGACCTCAACAGGGATGTCTTCGAGTTCTGCCAGTAGGCACAAGGAAGCTAAAGAAGGACATTCAGTAGCTGATCTGCTAATAGACACCCAGTTCATGTCAAAGTCAGACTCGTCAGAAACAAACTTACTCCTTTCTGACACTAAGCCAAGTTCAGTAACAAATAATCGGACACAAGGAGAGTTCACACAGGTAATGAGTGCACCTGCTGCTTATAGCTTAAGCAATGTAAACCCTGCAGCAACACCAGTACACCAGAAATCTGTTGATCCAGAGGCATCTCAGCACAGTAGGATGGATCCTATAATGTCCAGAGAGGCAGGGTTCGCTGACCTGTGGAACACTGTGTCCCCCAAGGAAGCATCTTCTGACCCAAAGGCTTCATCAAACCAAGTTCTCTCACAGCTCGGTACAGCAACGCCACAGGTTGATATGCCTTCACAACATCCCCATCCTAGCATGACCTTACAGCAGCCAGTCATGTCAGCACAGCATATTTCCCAGATGTACCCTCAGCTATCGTCGATCACCCTGAGTGGGATGACCTCGACACCGATCAATCTTGCCAAAAAACCAACCACGGGGTTTGGATTTGTTGTGGACAATGATGATAAGAAGCAGAAAGCAGGAGCAAGTAGAGATGCCTTTAGTTTCATCCAAGATGCAATGAAAAATAGCAAATCCTGATGACTAATTAAAGAGGAAATTAACCTCGCATGGGATACCATGGGTGTCGATCCCGGGGGGGGGGATGGGGGGATATATCCCCCCCCCCAATATTTCAGATGGGGGGGGGTGGCCTGTACAATCATCCCCCCAATAATTCACCATAAAAAAAAAATGAAGAGAAAAATTAAGGATTTAAGGATAAGAGCCCGATGAGAGTAGTTAATGGTTATTACTCGCAATATGACTACACCCTTTTTTAAAATTCACGTCATTGTATCTTTATTTTTGTTTTTTTCACTCATTTTATTTCCTGATATTTCCTAAAAGATTTTTCATTTTTGGAGAAAGATTATTATGTCACAACTTATTTGTAACACAAATTATTTTCAGTGGGGAAACTGAATTCAGACAAGGATTAATATAGAGAACAGTACAACGAATCGTCTTCTTTCTCTAATAATTCAGTGAAAAGGGCAAAGCTGTTAGGGGGCAACTGAATTCAGACGTGGATTAAGCGTAATAATCAAATGAAACGTCAAAGTACACGATACAACGAAGCGTCTTCTTTTACGAATAATTTAATGAAACGTGAAAGCTTCCGCGCTAAGCGCGGAATGGGCGAAAATGAATACAGACAAGGATTAAGAGTAAAATTTATTGAAACGTTAAAGCTTCCGCGCTTCGCGCGGTAGGGGGGAAACTGAGTTCATGAAGGACACGATACAACAAATCGTCTTCTTTCACTAATGTGAATGCTTCCGCGCTTCGCGCAGGAATGGGCGAAAATGAAATTTCAGAGCTTCCGCGCTACGCGCGGGGAAGGGGGAATTTGATTCAAATATTAAGGATTAAGAGTCGAGAATGGTACATCGAATCGTCTTCTTTCTTTAATAATCTGATGAAACGTCAGAGCTTCCGCACTACGCGCGGAGGAAGGGGAACTTGATTCAAACAAGGATTAAGAGTCGAGAACGGTCCAACGAATCGTCTTCTTCCTCTTATAATTTAGTGAAACGTCAAAGCTGAAAACTGAATTCATGAAGGATTAAGAGACGAGAATGGTACATAGGATCGTCTTCTTTCTTTAATAATCTAATGAAACGTCAGAAGGGGAAGGGGAACTTGATTCAAACATTAAGGATTAAGAGTCGAGAATGGTACATCGATCGTTTTCTTTCTTTAACAATCTGATGTAACGTCAGAGCTTCCGCGCTATGCGCGGAGGAAGAGGAACTTGATTCAAACAAGGATTAAGAGTCGAGAACGGTCCAACGAATCGTCTTCTTTCTCTAATAATTTAGTGAAACGTCAAAGCTTCCGCGCTTCGCGGGGGGGGGAACCCCCCCCCCCCCTCCCTGCACGCAACCCCCTAAGGACCGCGCTTCGCGTGCTCACTACCGCCCCCTAAAATGAAATCCTGGCTACGCGCTTGGGAGGGGTGCAACTTGCCACACGCTTCTACCTCTTGATTGCTTTGATCCATTGCCGAAAATATTTTGGCACCTATCATCCCCCCAACCACGGATACCAATCGACACCCTTGCCCTTACATGTAGAGACAACTGTAGTGATTGGCCTCCTATCAGTTTAGAATATAAGCCCCTAAAAAACAGTTTGAAAACTCAAGTTGAATCAATTTTTAGCTCTCTCGTCATGGCATAATTAATCATCACTTGATTATTATCATTAGAAATTGTGTCTATTCCTCTTTAAAATGACGCCAAATGTAAACAATTTTCCAGCCAGAGAGTGAGTAGCACAACATAATATAGGGCGGGGTAAAGAGGTGAGCACTGCATGGTATTGGTATGCATAGCACTCTTTTTTTCTTTGACACAAGTGTGATTTTTGTTAATGACATTGAGGCTTTTGTTTCCCAACTGGTCATCCTTGAATGGCAAATTCTGAAGAATCTGATATTGAAATTCATGCATTATGGTGACATGTCAGGCAAGATTCAATTTACTGATTGGTGATCAACTTTCTGAGTGTACAATACATATGGGGTGCAGTACCTTTTCGGATCTTAATTGTGTAAATCTGATATGAAAAATCTGGTATTAAAAAATGTGCCAGACTCTATGTGATAAAGTAATGAAAGCTTGCAGCAAAAAAAAACCCTCAATCGTATCATGGCAAGGGGTAGGGGTGGAATCTGCCTCCCTCATCCCGTTTAGTTTAAAAGGGGAAGTTCACCCTGATATTTTTTTTTTGGTTTTGATAAGAGCAGAAAAATGAGAGAGGCAAATTAGTGGAAGTTTGAGCAAAATTCAATTAAAATAGGAAAGTTATGAATTTTGAATTTGTTATCAGTTGCACATTTTGCGAGCTTCTCTCCAATTTTCTCTATACAGAAAATTTTATTAACTTAATTTCCTTAGATATTGGTGACAGAATGAATTTTCTCATATAGGGGATGTATAAACATGTATGTGAGATAATTTTATTTAGGGTTAATGCCTGATTTAAAATTTTCATGAGGGAAACTAGACATTTTTAAAGTGTTTTAGTACTGGGAAAATGGGAGGGGAGCTCGCAAAGATTTGTCACAGAGTTGCCAATTTTTATTTGATTGATCACACCTTCAAAATTCATAACATTCTAATTCTTAATCAGTTTTGGCTCAAGCTTTTACTGACCTATTTCTCTCATTTTTCTGCTTTTATTAAAACCAACTTAATAACAGGGTAGACTTTCCCTTTAGGTTAGTGTTAAGCATGTTCACACCCGTTAAAAAATGAGGGTAAAAATACTGTTAGCACTTTGGTCGGTTACATTTACGTTGTGACCCAAAAAAGCTTTATGAGAAACCATTGTTATTGTTAATCAGGTAGGCCTAGTTGTATTTCCATTCATCTCTTTCAAGCATCTCATTTATTATTTGTCTTTCCAAATGTCTGTTTGTCTGCAATGTTTGTTTGGTGGGGGGGGGGGTTCTTGGTCACAAGGGTTCACGCTTTTCCACAATAGTAAATATCTCTATAAAAGCATGATTGCCTTTTAACAAGTGCAATAAAGTAAATCCAACATTATTTTTCTTTTATTGTTAGCTTTGATTTTTGTATGTCTGTGTGTATTTATTGTTACTGTATTCAATGTTAAGTCAAGTCTCTTTTTATTGATTTCTTATGAGCCGACTAATACCCCCTTCACATACGTGAATTTTCTTACGAGTCTTTACGAATCGCCAACTCGTAGTCAATCGTAAGCATCCGTAAATGACTCGTAAAATGTTTAACGATTTGTTACGGTTAGTTTACGATTTGTTTACGGATTATTTACGGATTATTACAAGTGCTTATGTGTTGTTTACGATTTCCTTTGGGTCGTGTTACGATGGCCTAACGGATTGTTACAGGTTATCACAGGCATTTTATGTGTAGTTACAAGTACTTTATAGATAAATACGTTTACACTCCGTATTCATACGTATTGTTTACGATTTGGGGAAAGGTATAGAAGCTGCAATATCGTAAGGACTCACAAATACTTGTAACTAACTCGTAAGTATTTGTAACAACACGTAAACGGGTCACAAGATGCCCGTAAGTTGCTTGTAGTCATCCGTGACAACTCGTAACGAAATCGTGGAATTTTGCTGTAAATACATCGTAATAATCCGTAATCAATCATAAATAGCTTGTAATAACTCGTAGCAACTCCGTCTTATCAGTCGTAAAAGTGGCCAAATCATAAGGATTTGTGAAAAATCAGTGATTTTTGTGCGATCTGTAAGGACTCGTAAGAAAAATCTGTGTATGTAAAGGGGATATCATAGTAGAACGAACAGATAGGAACAGGAGGACTTAAAAAGAAAGAATTAAGAAAGAAAAAAATCTAACTTTGATTCGGAATCAGCCAATACATGCCAATTTTTCATGTAGCTGTGGTGTCATAACTTCAAATACAATTTTCATAAGAATCCTGTTTCAGTTTTATTGGTGCATAAACCTGCAATGACACATTACCCTAAAAATAATTAAGATAGAGATGGTAATTTGTAACATCTCATTACCAAATCAAGTAGTGGAAATGAATCAATGACCTCACAGACTTGACCACGTTGTCAATTGGATGCCCTTTAAGTAGAATGTTTGAAATAACAACAAAAAATCTTTATCTCTCTATCTCTCTCTTACTCCCCCCACCCCCTCTCCTCCCCTCTCTCTCTCTCTCTCTCTCTCTCTCTCTCCCTTTGTGATTGTTCTGCTTTTAATCAAAGAGACATTGAAACGGGTTTGACTCTTCCTCAAAAGGCAAACTTGGTGTTCTTCCCAACATACGGGGTGTTACTGCCAACTTGCCCCAGTGTCGCAAACAATTCATATTTGCCAAACAGACTACAGTAGAAACTTGTTGCAACAAGAACACTGGGGCCAAAAAATTACCTTGGTATCAGGTTCTAACAAGTATCTCATCCAAGAATATGGATGTTCCACCTTCTGCTTTTAAAAATTGTCACTCACACACACAGACACAGTCACACAGCAAACTCTCAAATCAACCAGTCCATCTACCAACTTTTTACAAAGAAATTTTCATCAAAAAAGCACTAGGAGATAATTTTGTACTCAGTTATTCTGTATTTAATTCAACAGGACTTGCAATCCGGTGCAAAAGGTGAACACAATCTGACATTTTTTGGCATTTTCTCATTATTAAACATCTTTCCTACTCTTAATCATAATGCAATCATGTACAATCATTTTATTTAGGAAAGCGAAATTCATGAAACCTTACAAATTCTATTTTGTACTTGTATGAGTAGCTCTATGCTAAAATGCATTGCGATATAGTATGATACATTTACATTAAAATGGGAAGGAAATACAGGAAGCGTAAAATATATTTGCATAGTTCGGTTTTTAAAAAAGTGACTGGGGAAACTTTGACATAGATATGAGACTCTTGAGTCATACAGATTTCACCATTACTGTCATCATTAATAGAATCAAAATAAACAGTCAAACAGGTGTTTCAAACAGTATGCTGAAGTCAGGAGAGTTACAGTTAAGAATTATGATAAAAGTAGGGTGGTTATAACAAGAAATTTGTATCAATCTAACTTTATATTCCAGAGATGAGAAAATATATTTGGCAACAATGTTGCAACAGTTTTTGTTTTCTCACTATTTGTATTTGTATTTCTTACTTTGAGATGATGAGACATGGGTTTGGTTAGTCCCTATTTTACTGACTGCAAGGATTGAGAAAAGTAGATGACCAAATGGCCAAAACAGCATGAAAATTAATAAAAAATGTAATAAACATGAGGCATATACGGCAAACATTCAAGTAGACAGATATAATTCATGAGTTCATCTATCCAAAACATAGTACTGGTTTTAATGACCTGCAACTTTATGAACATATTGCAAATAAATGTACATGTACACTGTTTAACACTTACACACATCTTCCCAAATGGTTTGTGCAAAGGACATTTACAGCAAAGGTTGCTTTTCTCTATTACATTTTCAGTATGGTATGAAATGAGACATAAAGAAGCATAGCAACTCATTTTAGTGATTCATGGTGTATGTGATTCCATTTATATATGGAGAGGAAAATAAATAACAGCAGCATGACTACAATAAACACAAACATGGAATGAATAATCACTGATGTCAGATCGTTTTCTTTCATTCATTTTGTCCAGTTGAGTACCAATTTCAAACTTATGGTAAGCTAATCACTGTGGTTTTTTTTCCTATTTGGAATCTGTGAGAAAACACAAACAAACATACAAAACGACATTATTTACAATAATAGAAAATTTCCATCTAGTACTCCATTTCGTAACTCATTGTATTCATATTCATTCAGCCATCATAAAAGAGCACAGTAGTAATTAAAAAACATTGAAGTACATGTTACTCAGTTTCCAAGTGTTTTGTTACATTAAAAACTTGTGTTTATAATCCTGATTCATTGAATGGAAGACATCATAAAAGAGTATAATAGTAATTCAAAAACATTGAAGTTCGTGTAACTCGGTATCCAAGTGTCTGTGGACAACAAAACGTGTATCTACAACCCTGACTTATTGCTGTGTTCTCGTCTTTCATCTAGAGTAACTTGTTTCATAAGATTATAGAAAAATTAAACATTTTTTTCCTCTTATCCTCAAGCGAGGTTATTTTTTTGTCCATACTTTCAATACATATTTACATTGATTACTCAATGATTGATTGAAACATAACAAATTAAAGTATATTATTTTCTTTGCTGACACATAAAAAATTATCTTTAAAATAATCTTAGCAACGACTTGAAATAAAAAAACAAAGTATGTGGGTAATAAACAGAAGCATTAGCAATCTTGTTAACGTAACATTTATACATTGCATATTGCGCATAATTAAAAATAATGTTCAGGAGAGAATATTTCTTGTTTTCAATGTCCTTACCAACAACTAATATCTTTTGGTTGGTTTATACATTTTTTTTTAATAGGTTAAATATCAAATTAAATATTTTTTTCCGAAACAAAGTTACATCCTTGCAATATAACATAAAGAAAAGAAGTTGATTCAACTTGTCCACAAGAGTAGCATAAATTATTATTCACAATTTGCCATTTATATCAGTTTTCTTTTGAGGCAATAAACATATGAATCATCTTGAAATTAGATTGCTTAACTTTATTATTACGAATTTGCTTTAACTTAAAGCTTATCTGCCATAGTTTACAGGAGGGATTAGACCGCCCTACAAGGTCATTGGACAGGTGGTTATCTCATCAACTCAGCTCTCAGTTAACATAAGAAAAAGAGGATCATGGGGGACCAATGGTCACCGATTAAGCATTGTTTGTTATATAGAGGGCGCAAGTAGCTACAAGTAGTGCAGTGGGCCTTTATATGAAAATAAATCTTTTCAAACAAAGTCATTATCCAAATCTAAAAAGAAATTCCAAAAATAAATGACATTTGGTTCACTAGACTTTTAACGTATTAACAAACGATAGTAATCTTTCACTTTCCTAACAAAATCATTCACTTTATCCCCTGTTTCTATTTCTATAAGATTCGAAATATCACATTCGTGTTCAAAATCATTAACATAGCTTAATCTATCTAACCAACACTGCGGAAATGCTTTCTTTAATTTTGTATATTTAAAATCAAATAAGAGCTGTTGTGCTTTCAATTTTTTATTCATCAATGTAGAGTCATTCAAAATAATATTTGTAATCAAATTATGAATTTTCAATAAACCGGCATCTTGCTATTCTCGATAAACCAATATTTTTTATGAAAGGTAATGTTACTATTTTCCAAATAATTTTATTTTGAATATTTCTTACTTTAAACATATAAATGAAAATAGTTCTGACCAAGAAATAAAAAGATCTACATTACATTTTCGCAAAATATGTTAAGAGCATAATACATTCATATATTTTATGTTACAATTGAAATGTAAGCAAGTGGCAAACCCCCTATTTTGTTAGGCCAGTATCTAAATATTTTTCCAATTAGAGCCATTATCATTAAAAAACGAGATATCCATGCCAGACGAATTGAAGATATTTTACTAGCAATATCAATCATATTCAATCCACCATTTTCAATATCACTTATAATTACATTACTTTAAATTTTGGGGAATTCCATAAGAAACAAATATTAGTCTATTCAATATCTGTAAAATATGTTTTGGTACTGGTACAACAGTTGCGGTATATACAATGTGTGACGCCGCTAACATTTTCAAAGCAATTATTCTACCATCTCTCTTTTTCCACATATTCAAATATTTCGAATTTTATGTATTTTTATGTTCCGGTTTACATCTTGTAACAATTTCTTATTTTCGCCTACATATACTCCTAGATATTTAACAGGTTGATCAGTATATATAATGGCATTATCATCAACAAAATTATCTACATTATTCAGTTTCATAACTTCTGTCTTATTCCAATCTATTTTTGGACCTGCATAGTCTCCTAAATCGTTAATTTCATTCCTAATATATTGTATATCATTGAGAGATTCCACAAATAATGTACGTCGTGTCATCTGCAAATTGGAAAATGTTTAAACTATCCATACCCAGGCGCGTACGCAGGGGGGGGGGGGTTTGGGGGGTTAAACCCCCCCCCTTTGGAATTTTTTGTGTGTAAACCCCCCTAAAAAAAACCTAAAACCCCCCCCCCCCCCCCCCCCCCCCCCCCCTTTTTGGATTTTTTTTTTTTTTTTTTTTTTTTTTTTTTTTTTTTTTTTAATTATTAAAAAAAAAAAAAAAAAAAAAAAATTATTCCCATGGCCGACCTAAAAAAGGTGACCTTACCCCCCCCCCAACGGAGCAAAATGTCAAATTTCCAAATTTCGAGACCAAAAAAAAAAAAAAAAAAGTGTCCTCTTACCCCCCCCCCCCCCCCCCCCCCCCCCCCCCCCCCCCCCCCCCCCCCGCTTATTCAGCGGCTGGCTGAGTCGTTGCGAAATTTTCGGACCGATTTATAAATGTTAAAACCCCCCCCTTGAAAAAATCCTGCGTACGCGCCTGTCCATACCTAAATCAACACTGAGTATATCAATCCCTTTAATGATCTTATTTTATCTTATTTTGCATGGCAATATCTCCACTCCTATGTTAGAAAGTAATGCCGAAAATTGGCAACCCTGGCGAACTCCTCTGTCAGTGATCAACTTGTTTGAAATCCATTCATAATTTATCACACGACCAATGGCGTCAGTATAAAAGGTCTTTATCCTGGTGATAAAAGACTCTTTAAATTGAGTTTACGCAGTACATTTAATAGGAAAAAGTGGGATACATTGTCGAATGCTTTTTTTAAATCCCAAAAGAATAATAATCCCAGAACCATTGGATGTCTTTAAAAAGTCGATCACATCTTGTACTAATCGTATGTTTTCTGCTGCGGATCTTTTCTTTATGAAACCTCTTTGATCAGTTGAAATGATACTTGATAAAACACGTTAAAGTCTTTTAGACAGTACTCTTGCCGCAATTTATAATCATTATTTGATAATTAAATAGGTCTCCAATTGTCTAAACAACCCCTATCCCCTTCTTGAATAACAATGTAACAAGACCCTGCCTTTGGGAAGAAGATAAATAAATCAAATAGTGGGTTCTTTCATTTCATTTATCTTCCTCTAAAGGGGGTAATATTTACGTCACACTTTATCAGATAAATAATTCTCTGGAATAACTACATGAATGAAAAAGAAGGACAAAGGCCACCTTTTTACTACTTCAATACAATTGATCAAAAAATACTCTACATCATACAGCTGCACAGCTCAGGGATACAAGTTTAGAACGGTAGATTCGAAATTTAACTCTGAATTGCTCAAGATGTGCTCATGACAAAACTACAAAGATTACACAGAGAAAGTTTCACTCGTTCTATAGAAAGTATCAATAATATAGGCTAGCATTTACACTGATAATAAAGCCATAGCAAGCATACTTTTCTGTGTTTCAATTCGTTGTGAAATCATTACTTCATCCGGGATAAATGGAAAATTATCAAATGACAGACATCAGTACGTCAGTGTTTCCATTACTAAAAAAATAAATTGCCAAATACTATCTACCCCAATTCAAAATCTTCCCTTTGAATTATATTCCAACATTACATTTTAGGTTTCAAACATTAGGCAAATTTGTTGAAGAGTTTTGTAATGCATAGGTCCTGAATATGGGATAGAATGCCAGATATTTTAGATTGAAAACTAATACTTGATCTCGATTCCATGTTAACGATTAATCATTCAGCCAAATCAGTCAAATGAGATATCTAGTTTTGTCATACATAATGAACAAATGTTGTTCAGTAAAGGAGTTATATACATTGTATCAGCTTCTGTGATGATTTACAAAACTAAAAGTTTATCCAGTTAACCCACTATGATTTATTTGCCGAATCAAATAATATGATTTCCATGTTGGGCCTACTTAAGTTCTATATCGTGATAATCAACCCTTCCAATTAGTACTGATTGAGAAGACCTTTGCTGGTCATCAACGTAAGTTCTTACATTTTTTCTCCGTATGCATATGGAGTGGAAAATTAATAACAGCAGCAGAACTTCAATTAACACACAAACGGGATGAACAATCACTGTGAGAGTGCGATAGTTTTCTTTCTTTGATTTTGTTATGTAGGATACCATGTTTGATTGAATTTCTGTGGTTTCTGTGATATCATTCACAGTTCTTGTTGTAGAAGTTGATGTAAAAAGACTTGGGTCTATGCTATTGTTACCAGATAAATACAATACAGTATCATTACATTCATTTCTTTCTTTGTATTCAATCAGAGTTGAAGAACAACAAAATACTGGCTTTGATTTTCTGATAAGAATGCTCTGTCTTAATAATGTTCTAGTTTCAATAGGATCACTTAGGGGAGGCATCCATACACCATTCTGATAGCATTCAATCTCTCCTGATAGACTCCCAACATTAGCTGTACAGTCTATTGAGACCCAGTCTCCACCCTTTTCTTCACTCACAACACACGATGCCTTACCAGGAGGATAATCAACCTGTAGCCAAATCCTGTGTGTTTGTTCAACTAGTATCTCCCCATCCTTGTATACAGACAAAATGTATGTCCCTTGATCAATGCTCAGTAGATTACTTATTGTAAACTCCAGATAACAATGCTCAGTGTCATTTCTGTTTTGAACCTTGTATCTTTCTACCTGATCTTGTGACAAAGACAGCGATGACCCGTCTGTAGAGATATAGAATGGGACTCTGTACGAATGCTGTAAAGTGACTTCTGTACTATCACATGGGTATGGGAAAATCAAGTTAGCGTCTTGCCCTTGTATTTTAGATAATTGTGTGGATTAACATCCATAAAGATTTGTGAGAATGATAGAAATTAATAATATTTGGATTTTAAACCCACCAGTCAAGGAATGAAACAAAACTTCAACCATTGTGATTTATGGTAGAATACCGTAGAGATTCTTCCCAAAATGTGGAGTAAAAGATTGTTACTTTGAACTGTAAGTAGGAGAAAGTGAGGGTCAGTATTCTATATCATTCACAAATGATACTGCTTCACCTTTGACATCCAAGTCGTCCGAAAAATTTGAGATGAAAACGACTTGGCTAAAAGCCAGCCAGTTGTTCAAAATGTGTAAAAGTGCAATCTAATTTTCGGCTAACACATACATCGGCTTGTTCTTTCACATACCGGTATACAAAGGCATGAATCATGCAGTCATTGTAGGCTTGTAGCCGTAATCTACTGTATTGTGTTTCAACTTTTGTTCCTGATGGATTCGTTAAATGAAGATTGTCAGTGTGTAAAAATCATCAGATTGGACAATTAGACATACAGCAAGAGTTGATGCGTCAACCAGGGCCCCGTCTTACAAAGAGTTGATATCAATCGTAACTTATTTGCGATTGATATCAATCGTAACTATGTACATAAGAGATAGGAGACTGCAAACTTGCGATTGATTGGAGGACTTACGATTGATTTGGATCGATCGTAACTCTTTGTAAGACGGGGCCCAGGACTGACTTATTCCCTTTTTAATTACCGAGCTCCATTTCACTTTGATCAAACACCAATAACCTGCAGACCATACCTCTCTATTTAGGATTCAGTGATGGTAGAGTAATGGCCATTAGAATAGCCCCAGATGCCAGATGTCCTAATCATTGCCTGGATGTGTTAGAAGAAAAAATAGAGTAGGTGGATTGTACAACATACATTATATTGTGGGGATAGTTTCTCTATGGTCACTAGCTCTATAGCTCTAACTTCCACCCTGGACCCAACACTATACCTATCCCTTAGCCGAACCAACCCAACATATAACCTAAAACCCCATCAGAACCCAAGGTTTAACATATTACTGGTAATCATATAATAATTTTGTTTACTCAGGGAAGCCTCATTAGTTTTGTTGTTCTTGTAGTAATCGCCAGCTACCCAATATACATCTTAGTAGAAAGGGCCATATGTGGTTTAATTTCTTATCAAATGAGTTTATTGCCAGCTGGGATTCATTTCATTTCATTTTTTCATTTATTTATTTCACTCTCTTTTAAAAAACATCAAAAATATATACATGATCGTTCATTATCAACATAAGATAAAAGGAAGTGGGGAATCATGAAAGCCAAAATTAGCTTGATGAGAATTATCCCCAAATAAATACTTAGAATAAACAAGATATAAACTTATTTTATATTAAAAAAACATAGAACATACATTCACAACAACAGAGGACAGAGGAAAGCTGAAGATAACATGAGGTAAAGACATTTACAGGAAGAAAAGAAGAAGGAAGTTACAGCTTGAATTTTACATTTTACATAATAAATGACAATTTCATTTTGTTCCGCTTAAATAACCCTTAGTTAGGTAGTTGTCCTAGGGGTAGTTGTCCGGGTTTTTTTTGTCCCGGGGATAGTCGTCCTATATAGAGGGTGGTTGACCTAGGGGGTAGTTGTCCTAGGGGTAGTTGACTGGGGGTGGTTATCTGGGGTGGATGTCCAGGGGTTCAGTGTCCTAGAACCGTTTTATAGATAAAAACGGTAAAACTCGGAGGAAAAAATAGATCACCGAAGGTGCTTCAAGTTCAGAGCAGATATAATTTGACTTTATTCGAGTGTAGGCCTACTTCTTTGTGAGTATGTAGTATCATAATTATGCTCATGCAGGAGAGATGACCTTGCTAGGAAATAAGGATTGATGAATTGTTCAGCTGTAGTCCTGAAAGAAAATTGCTAATTGAGCTGTTCTCTTTATGTAGAACATCTGGAACATTTTTCTTCAGATTTAAAATATATAATTATACAAAGCAATCAATAATGTTGTGGTTTTCACTTTAAAACTTAAAAACTGCGCTTGTGAAACATGAAGTTGTATGCAGCTCCAATGAAAACCATACATCCTAGGTGAAGCATGACTTTTCGCTTTCAAACTTCCTCTTGACAACAGAGAATATAAATAGCATCAAATCAACGAAAGCTGGAATGGTTCAACAATTTTGTACCTGTCCCTGGGAGGTACATGCCAACATTAGACCAATTCACACTTTTTAAGAAATATGGAATCAAATAAATAAAATAAAATAAAAATAATTAAGGGCAGGAAAACGTTGCAATTGATTCCTGATTCAAATTTCACTTATTTGCCTGTTCACATGTGGGATAAGTGAGATATATATATATATATATATATATATATATATATATATATATATATATCAGGCCTGATTATTTGCCCATTTAAATCGTTTTTTATTTAAAAAATAAATAATTCAAAATCCGGTTTGGAATTTGGAGGGTGAGGTGCCGTTTTTTCATGACTTGCTTGAACGCATGCAGGCGCTCGGGAAACTTGATTCTGTCTGATTTCTAAAACCCCTTTTTTTAATTTGTATTTCTCACTAAACGATTTCTTTTTTTAACTCTCACTATCACCCCTGATTTTAAAATATATATAAATATACAAATAAATATACATACACCTGTAAGTGTTTTTACAACAACTTCCATGGAAATAAATACAAATGAGAAAATATAGTTTAGGGAGATTACATCAAAGTAGAGCAATAATCAGGGACTTGATTTAAGCCATGCAACCATTCATCTCTCATTTCCTTTCACAGTATACATGTTATATATATATATATATATATACATTCAGAGAGAGAGAGAGAGATAGCTGCCAATGAAAGCCTTAGTTTACTGGTCAATTGAAACAAGTTAAATGTAATTTTGCTTCAACTTTTTTGTCAGGTTATTGATAATTTTGCTAAATTTCTGTTTATATTTTAACATTTTCCTTTAGGGTTAATTTCACTCATAATTTTGTTAAGTTTCTAATCTGAGAACTATCAGATTCCATTTCACAAACTCAGCCTTATTCCTGTGTCGATATGTTATTCTTAATTTTCTTCGCACCCTATCATTGTACTCCGTTCGCCCATAGAATGCCGGGTGAATTATTGTTAGGTTGATTTTACTTTGTTGGGTGATAGGTACACTTTGAAAGTGAGGATGTGATTATGCTTTGTGTGTGAACACCCCTTATGGTGTACATAACACATCTCTCTGTGAAATTGAATGATAGGTCCAAAGTCCACACAATCAAGCCTGCAGGATAGGATTATGATTTATGGAACATAATGACGTACACGTGCACCTCACCCTCATACACAATTACTCACAAAACCCACACCCAAAACAAAGAACAATATGAAGTTGCAAATGGCACTTTATGTTCAAATTTATAAGCAAATGTTTTTAATATGAATTCATTCACAGCAAGAAGTAAAACAGACAGAAAATATATAGTATAAAAATAAATATTTCTCACATATCGTAAATGATTCGTTTTAATATTGTTTTGTATAGTGCCTTGAGTAAGTTATTAGATAAGTGCGCTTTATAAGTATTTACTATTATTATTAATACATGAATCTAGCTAGGAATACAGTTTGAAGTTGCTCAGTAATATTCTGCCCCTCAACAAAAAGGAAAGTTAACTGGTATTATGTTAAGAGGTTGGAAACTGATATCAAAGTACAAAGTACCCATAAACAACCACAAAATTGTAATCAGAAAAAAATGATACGGTTTGCACACAATGATATTAATAATAATAATAATAATAATAAAAACGTTACTTATGAAGCGCTTACCACCGAAGTCTCTAAGCGCTATAACACACAAAATAGACCGATATACAATTACATCTTAAACAAAACTAAAAATGCAAATAAACCTACAAATTACAATACATTATGGAATGCACATCAAAGTGAACAGAGTTAATTAATCATCGAACGCAATTTTGAATAAATGTGTCCTCATGGATGAAATGCATCGATGAAGTGCATATATCAAGTGACTGAAAAATTGCCTTCTGAATATTTTGGTATGGTTTCATTTTGATTAAACATTTAATAATTTGCAGATACAACCCTCCACTTAGGCTACAAAATGTAGTGTAAAAGGAGCCCTTAGTGACCCATCGGATGGATGAGATGACATGGCGATATGACATCAACATGAATAAATGAAAAGATCTATAAACGCACATGGCGTTCCGATATAAGCACCAGGAAATATTCTATATACATTAAATTGTTTGCACACTAGAGATGAAATGCATTAATCAAATACATATTAACTTGAGAAAAGCTACTTCTCAAAATAAAAAAAGACATTTCAGGTATATTGCTTCAGCTTGTTTGATAGAGAAAGACATGCAGTTATTTAAAAGCATACATATATATTTATGTTACTCATGTACATTATATTTATAAAGACTATTAAGGTGTACTATCTGTGGATGCTAGTGAAATGCCAGTGATTTTTTTTCAATAAAATGCTTTTTCAAAGTGATTGTCAATGACCAGGCAAGGAGGGATTATACTTCTTTAACCT
Organism: Strongylocentrotus purpuratus; assembly: GCF_000002235.5. Lineage (NCBI taxonomy): Eukaryota > Metazoa > Echinodermata > Echinoidea > Camarodonta > Strongylocentrotidae > Strongylocentrotus > Strongylocentrotus purpuratus. Next base: position 24,827,514 of record NW_022145599.1, on the reverse strand, counting down.
CATCCATTATAAAGAGATAAGACAATAAATCTACTACTAGTCCATGAGCAGTTGCTCTGGTGGTTTGGGTACCCATCCACTTTAACTAAATCAGTTAATCCATGACAGAAAAATGCACTAGGAAGGTAAATATTCTGATGAGGAATTTCTAAAGCAGGTTTTATATCTTGAAATTAGATTATAAAACAAAATAATTGTAATCCTGTGGTAAACTAATCACTTTGGTTTACTGTCATACAAATATTTGTCCCCATTTGGAAGTCTGTGAGAACAACACAAACAAACATATAAAAATACATTGTATGTAGTACTGCTTTTTGTATAAGTTATTGGAGACATATTCATTCAGCCATCATGAAAGAGCATAGTAGTAATTCAGCAACATTGAAGTACATGTAACTCAGTATAAAAGTGTCTTTTGACATCAAACCCTGTATACAATCCTGACACATTGAATTGAAGCCATCATAAAAGAACATAATAGTGATTAACAAACATAGAAGTACATGTAACTCAGTATGAAAGTGTCTTTGGTCAACAAAAACTTGTATTTACAATCCTGACTCATTGAATGGAAGCCATCATAAAACAGCATAATAACATTAAAGTACATGTAACTCAGTATAAAAGTGTCTTTTGACATCAAACCCTGTATACAATCCTGACACATTGAATTGAAGCCATCATAAAAGAACATAATAGTGATTAACAAACATAGAAGTACATGTTACTCAGTATAAAAGTGTCTTTTGACATCAAACCCTGTATACAATCCTGACACATTGAATTGAAGCCATCATAAAAGAACATAATAGTGATTAATAAACATAGAAGTACATGTAACTCAGTATATAAGTGTCTTTTGACATCAAACCCTGTATAAGATCCTGACACATTGAATGGAAGTCAGGATAATAAAGCATAACAGTATCATTAAAAAAACATGTAAGAAAATTTAACTCCGTGTCCAAGTGTCTTTGGACATCAAACCCTGTATACAATCCTGACACATGGAATGGAAGCCATCGTAATAAAGCATAACCGTATCATTCAAAAACATTTAAGTAAATGTAACTCAGTGTCCAAGTGTCTTTGGACATCAAACCCTGTATATGCAATCCTGACACATTGAATGGAAGCCATCGTAATAAAGCATAACAGTATCCTTAAAAAAAACATCTTAGTAAATGTAACTCAGTGTCAAAGTGTCTTTGGACATCAAACCCTGTATATACAACCCTGACTCATTGAATTGGAGCCATTCTGACAAAGCTAGTATTTGTGTGCAGTGTTCTCGATTTCCTTCTAGAGAAACTTGTCTCATTAAACTATACATAATTTAAATAGGTGGTTCTTTCAATTTATCTTCGCACTTTATCAGATAAAGAATTCTTTGGAACGGAATACAGGAATGAAAAAGAAAAAAAAATACAACTTCAAAACAATTCATCGAAATTTTCTCTACATCATACAGCTGCACAGTTCAGGGATAATGGTTTAGAAAAGTAGATGGCAACTAGCTCCGTATTGCCCAAGGTGGGCTCATGGCAAAAACTACAAAGATTGCCCAGTGTTCAGAGAAAGTTACACTCTTTCTATAGAAAATATTTAAAAATTCCCAATTCATACCAATAAAGAAGATTGGCTATGATATACACTGCATATAAACTCTGTTGTGAGATCACCAATTAGTTGCATATCCTTGTAAACAAATGTATATATTTCCTACATCACTTCTCATTAGATTACTTATTGTAAAATCCAGGAAGCAGTTTTGTTGTTTCTATTTTGCACTTGGAATCTATGGAGCTGACCTCCAGGCAACGACACATTGATCTATCTGTCAATCGATAAAATGAGAATCTGTACAAATGCTGTAATGTAACTTTTGCACCATCACATAGGTATGGGAAAAATCATGAGAGCTCCTTGCCCTTGTATTTGAGATAATTGTGTTGACTTACATCCGTATAGACTAATAATAGAAATTAAAGAAAAACTTGAGTTCTGGTAAAAAAAAAAAAAAAATTCTCACAGATTCAAGCGATACTTACACTGAATGTTCAAGAGTACAAATAAATGTCGTTTGCCAAACACTTTTGGTAGAAAATGTATACTGGCTGAGTAATGAGCATAGAAAGATAAGGAAATCAAGGTTAGTAGCCCCGACACCATTTGTGTAGTCCCATATACATCTTTCTGTGTACAGTGCTTGTTACTTTACCAAGACTGGCAAAAATTTATTATTATTTTGATGACTCTAGAACCTTGCTTACACCAATACTTACATGCTACATGATCACATTTTTCTGACCCATTCAACACCTTTTCTTCACAATGCAATCGCATGACCAGAACTCATTATCTGTAATAATATTGGGATTTGAAATCCACCATTCAAGGATGAAATGAAACTTGTTACATTTTGAATTACGGTTAGATTCAGATTTTTGCCTAAATACAGAGGTTTTTCAGTAACTGCAAAGAGGATAAAGTGATCGTCATATCTATATATCCGTGTGAGTCAAAAAAAAGTTTACACCTAGAAAGTTGCTAATTATTTTAAAAATCATCGATGAAAAGTAAATTATTATACATCTTATGAAAAAGTATTTTATCTCAAATCATTTGGTATCATTTTTGTGTGGTATGTGTTCACGCTTGGGAGAACAGGAGGCATTGTTTGCGAGAGTGCAAGAATCGACTTGCGCCAAAGTGATGCCTACAGTATGTATTATGTTGGGATTAGCGGAGTAAGAGAATGAATTGAATGTATCAAATGAAATGCATTGCATATGCTTTTGCAAAGGGCAAAGTCACACACACCCACACACGCGCGCACAAAAGTTCGTTGATATTTGATATTCGATATTTGATATGTGTGGCATTATTAAATTTGTTAGGGATGTTATTTAGATCTGCAAAGATTGAATTAATACCCAAATCCCAATTGTTTTATTCATACATCACATAAGCAACCTTGGCGCAAGTCGATTTTTGCACTCTCGCAAACAATGCCTCCTGATCATCCAAGCGTGAACACATATCACACAAAAATGTTACAAGATGATTTGGGATAAAACACTCTTTCATAAGATGTATAATAATGTACTGTTTATCGATTATTTTACAAATAATTAGCAATTTTCTAGGTGTAAACTTTTTTTGACTCACACTGTATTTCACAAACAGTAATATGTTACACCTTTGACATCCAACTCAATAAAAAAAATTCAGATGGAAATGGTGTGGCTAAAAGCTAGCTAGTTATTCAAAATGCAAGCGTAAATGCAATCAATTATTAAGCTAGCATTCATACATCGGCTGGTTCTCTGACATTCAAAGACATACACAGGCATGAGTAATTAGTAAGTAGTAATTGTAGTAATTAAATTATCAAACCTGTGGTAAACTAATAACTGGTTTAATTTCAATCAAATCGTTTCCGTTATTGGAAGATTTGGGCCAACAACACAAAGTAAGAGGAGTATATTGTCTACATTCAGAATTTCTCACCCTTTTTATCATTTTATACACCATAACAAAAACCAAGATTAGCACTATAGATTCAATAGTTACGGAAATTATAAACAGGATGCTATCAAAGTTGCATGTTTCCATATTAATTGGAATAGAGGACGTCATATTGGAATAGTAATCACTTTGATCGTTTTCTGTGAGAGTGGAAAGAAGAGGCATTGTTGTAATTTCTAAAGGAGGGCAAGGGTTATTGCTATCATCATCAGCTATATACAGACCAGTATCCTTACATTCACATCTTTCTTTGTATTCATCCAAAGTAGAAGAACAACAAAATACTGGCAGAGATTTTCTGATGAGAATGGTCTGTGTTAATAAAGTGACAGATTCACTGGGGTCAGTTAGGGAAGGCATCCATACACCACCCTGATAGCATTCAATCTTTCCTGATAGACTCCCAACATTAGCTGTACAGTCTATTGAAACCCAGTCTCCACCCTTTCCTTCACTCTCAACACATGATGCCTTACCAGGAGGATAGTCTATTTGCAGTTCGACTCTTGTTGTGTGATCAACAATTGACTTCCCATCCTTGTAAACCAATGAGATGTATTTCCCTGCATCATTTCTCATTAGATTAGTTATTGTAAGATCCAGAGAGCAGTTTCCATTTTTGATTCTATTTTGCACATGGAATCTATTGACCTGAACTGGAGGCAATGACAGCGCTGACCCGTCTGTCGAGCGATAAAATGGGGCTGTGCTTAAATGATGTAATAAAGTGACTTCTGTACTGTCACATGGGTATGAGAAAATCAAGTTAGCTTCTTGCCCTTGTATTTTAGATAATTGTGTGGATTTACATCCATATAGATTCGTGAGAATGATAGAAATTACTAATATTTGGATTTTAAATCCACCAGTCAAGGAATGAAACAAAACTTCAACCATTGTGATTTATGGTAGAATACCGTAGAGATTCTTCCCAAAATGTGGAATAAAAGATTGTTACTTTGAACTGTAAGTAGGAGAAAGTGATCGTCAGTATTCTATATCATTCACAAATGATACTGCTTCACCTTTGACATCCAAGTCGTTCGAAAAATTTCAGATGAAAACGACTTGGCTAAAAGCCAGCCAGTTGTTCAAAATGTGTAAAAGTGCAATCTAATTTTCGGCTAACACATACATCGGCTTGTTCTGTCACATATACACAGGCATGAATCATGCAGTCATTGTAGGCTTGTAGCCGTAATCTACTGTATTGTGTTCCAGCTTTTGTTCCTGATGGATTCGTCAAATGAAGATTGTCAGTGTGTAAAAATCATCAGATTGGACAATTAGACATACAGCAAGAGTTGATCTGTCAACCAGGACTGACTTATTCCCTTCTTAATTACCGAGCTCCATTTCACTTTGATCAAACACCAATAACCTGCAGACCATATCTCTCCATTTAGGATTCAGTGATGGTAGAGTAATGGCCATTATAATAGCCCCAGATGCCAGATGTCCTAATCATTGCCTGGATGTGTTAAAAGAAAAAATAGAGTAGGTGGATTGTACAACATACATTATATTGTGGGATAGTTTTTCTATGGTCACTAGCTCTATAGCTCTAACTTCCACCATGGTCCCAACACTATACCTATCCCTTAGCAGAACCAACCCAACATATAACCTAAAACCCCATCAAAACCCAATGTTTAACATATTACTGGTTATCATATAATAATTTTGTTTACTCAGGGAAGCCTCATTAGTTCTGTTGTTCTTGTATTAATCGCCAGTTACCCAATATACATCTTAGTAGAGAGGGCCATATGTGGATTTATTTCTTATCAAATAAGTTTATTGCCAGGCTGGGATTCATTTCATTTCATTTTTTCATTCATTTATTACACTCTCTTTTTAAAAAACATCAAAAGTATATACATGTTCGTTCATTATCAACATAAGATAAAAGGAAGTGGGGAATCATGAAAGCCAAAATTAGCTTGATGAGAATTATCCCCAAATAAATACTTAGAATAAACAAGATATAAACTTATTTTATATTAAAAAAACATAGAACATACATTCACAACAACAGAGGACAGAGGAAGGATGAAGATAACATAAGGTAAAGACATTTACAGGAATAAAAGAAGAAGGAAGTTACAGCTTGAATTTTACATATTACATAATAAATGACAATTTCATTTTGTTCGGCTTAAATAACCCTTAGTTAGGTAGTTGTCCTAGGGGTAGTTGTCCGAGGTTTTTTGTCCCGGGGATAGTCGTCCTAGAGGGTGGTTGACCTAGGAGGTAGTTGTCCTAGGGGTAGTTGATCGACTGGGGGTGGTTATCCGGGGTGGATGTCCAGGGGTTAAGTGTCCTAGAACCGTTTTATAGATAAAAACAGTAAACCTCGGAGGAAAGAATGGATCACCAAAGGTGCTTCAAGTTCAGAGCAGATATACTTTGACTTTATTCGAGTGTAGGCCTACTTCTTTGTGAGTATGTAGTATCATAATTATGCTCATGCAGGAGAGATGACCTTGCTAGGAAATAAGGATTGATGAATTGTTCAGCTGTAGTCCTGAAAGAAAATTGCTCATTGTCCTGTTCTCTTTAGGTAGAACACTTTGATCTGGAACATTTTTCTTCATATTTAAAATATATAATTATACAAAGCATTCAATACTGTTGTGGTTTTCACTTTACATCAAAATACATTATTTACTAGAGAGTATTTATAAACAAATTATACACTTACCTAACGCCTTTGCATGTTGACATTGCTTAAAAAGTTGTATGCAGCTCCAATGAAAACCATACAAATATGAATATTCCTAGATTAAGCTTTCGAACTTCCTCATGACAACAGAGAATATAAATAGCATCCAATCAACGAAAGCTGGAATGGTTCAACAATTTTGTACCTGTCCCTGGGAGGTACATGCCAACATTAGGCCAATTCACACTTTTTAAGAAATATGGAATCAAATAAATAAAATAAAATGAAAAGAATTAAGTGCAGGAAAACGTTGCATTTGATTCCTGATTAAAATCTCACTTATTTGCCTGTTCACATGTGGGATAAGTGAGATTACATATATATATATATATATATATATATATCAGGCCTGATTATTTGCCGATTTTAATCGTTTTTTATTTAAAAATAAATAAACCAAAATTCAGTTTGGAATTTGGAGGGTGAGGTGCCGTTTTTCATGACTTGCTTGAACGCATGCAGGCGCTCGGGAAACTTGATTTGGTCTGATTTCTAAAACCCCTTTTTTTAATTTGTATTTCTCACTAAACGATTTCTTTTTTTAACTCTCACTATCACCCCTGATTTTAAAATATATGTACATATACAAATAAATATACATACACCTGTAAGTGTTTTTACAACAACTCCTATGGAAATAAATACAAATGAGAAAATATAGTTTAGGGAGGTTACATCAAAGTAGAGCAATGATCAGGGACTTGATTTAAGCCATGCAACCATTCATCTCTCATTTCCTTTCACAGTATACATGTTTATATAATATTACATTCAGAAAGAGAGAGAGAGAGAGAGATGCCGATGAAAGCCTTAGTTTACTGGTCAATTGAAACAAGTTAAATGTAATTTTGCTTCAACTTTTTTGTCAGGTAATTGATAATTTTGCTAAATTTCTGTTTATATTTTAACATTTTCCATTATGGTTAATTTCACTCATAATTTTGTTAAGTTTCTAATCTGAGAACTATCAGATTCCATTTCACGAACTCAGCCTTATTCCTGTGTCGATATGTTATTCTTCATTTTCTTCGTACCCTATCATCGTAGTCCGTTCGTCATTAGAATGCCGGGTAAATTATTTTTAGGTTTTAGATTTTATTTTGTTGGGTGATAGGTACACTTTGAAAGTGAGGTTGTAACTATGTTTTGTGTGTAAACAGCTCTTATGATGTACAGAGCAAATTCTCTGTGCACTTGAATGTTAGGTCCAAAGTCCACATCATCAAGCCTGCAGGATAGGATTATGATTTATAAAACATAATGACATACACGCACACCTTACCCTCATACACAATAACTCACAAAACCCACACCCAAAACAAAGAACAATCTGAAGTTGCAAATGGCATTTTAAGTTCAAATGTATAAGCAAACGTTTTTAATATGAATTCATTCACAGCAATCAGTAAAATAGACAGAAAATATATAGTATAAAAATAAACACTTCTCACATATTGTAAATAATTCATTTTAATATTGTTTTGTATAGTGCCTGGAGTAAGTTATTAGATAAGTGCGCTTTATAAGTATTTATTATTATTATTATTATTATTATTACTAATAATACATGAATCTAGCAAGGAATACAGTTTGAAGTTGCTCGGTAATATTCTGCCCCTCAACAAAAAGGAAAGTTAACTGGTATTCTGGTCAGAGGTTGGAAACTGATATCAAAGTACAAAGTACCCATAAACAACCACAAAATTGTAATCACAAAACATAACACGATTTGCACACAATGGATGAAATGCATCGATGAAGTGCATATTTAAAGTGACTGAAAAATTGCCTTCTGAATAATTTGGTATGGTTTCATTTTGATTAAACATTTAATAATTTGCAGATACAACCCTCCACTTAGGCTCCAGATGTAGTGTAAAAGGAACCCTTAGTGACCCATCGGATGGATGAGATGACATGGCGATATGATATCAACATGAATAAATGAAAAGATCTATAAACGCACATGGCGCTCCGAAATAAGCACCAGGAAATACTCTATATACATTAAATTGTTTGCACACTAGAGATGAAATACATTAATCAAATACATATTAACTTGAGAAAAGCTACTTCTCAAAATAAAAAAAAAGAAATTTCAGGTATATTGCCTCAGCTTGTTTGATAAAGACATGCACTTATTTAAAAGCATACATATATATTTATATTACTCAAGTACATTACAGTTATAAAGACTATTAAGGTGTACTATCTGTGGATGCTAGTGAAATATCAGTGAATTGTTTTCAATAAAATGCTTATCCAAAGTGATTGTCAGTGACCAGGCAAGGAGGGATTATACTTCTTTAACCTCATCCATTATAAAGAGATAAGACAATAAATCTACTACTAGTCCATGAGCAGTTGCTCTGGTGGTTTGGGTACCCATCCACTTTAACTAAATCAGTTAATCCATGACAGAAAAATGCACTAGGAAGGTAAATATTCTGATGAGGAATTTCTAAAGCAGGTCTTATATCTTGAAATTAGATTATAAAACAAAATAATTGTAATCCTGTGGTAAACTTATCACTTTGGTTTACTGTCATACAAATATTTGTCCCTATTTGGAAATCTGTGGAAACAATACAAACAAACATATAAAAATACATTGTATGTAGTACTGCTTTTTGTATAAGTTATTGGAGACATATTCATTCAGCCATCATGAAAGAGCATAGTAGTAATTCAAAAACATTGAAGTACATGTAACTCAGTATAAAAGTGTCTTTTGACATCAAACCCTGTATACAGTCCTGACACATTGAATAGAAGACATCATAAAAGAACATAATAGTGATTAACAAACATAGAAGTACATGTAACTCAGTATATAAGTGTCTTTTGACATCAAACCCTGTATACAATCCTGACACATTGAATAGAAGACATGATAAAAGAACATAATAGTGATTAACAAACATAGAAGTACATTTAACTCAGTATATAAGTGTCTTTTGACATCAAACCCTGTATACAATCCTGACACATTGAATAGAAGACATCATAAAAGAACATAATAGTGATTAACAAACATAGAAGTACATTTAACTCAGTATATAAGTGTCTTTTGACATCAAACCCTGTATACAATCCTAACTCATTGAATGGAACCAATTCTGACAAAACTAGTACTTTTGTGGGGTGTTCTTATCGTTCAGTCTCAGTAAACTATGTACATCTTTGTTCAAATCCTTTACATTGTAATTTATGTTTCTCCATAGAATATTCTATTTTTTTAAGTGATACCGGCATACAATTTTCTAGAATAAGCAGAATTCTAATTAGATGCAAATAGTGTGTATACTCTATTAATTTTCTCACAATTCAGTTCAATTCAAAATTGAGCTAAGAATCATTATGAGATCTCCATTATTTTGTTTGGAGTCTTCATTATAGTGTATTGAAGCATTCTCAATTTAGTTTAATGATGTCATACAAAGTTGAATGTTCTTCAAAGAAATGTAGAATTTACGCAAACTCTGTATGTTTGCTTGATCCATTTGTCATCTTATGACCGTTAAGTAGTGATGTATTTGATTTTAAAGGAATGGGAGGATCTTTACCATTATTTTTTCTGATCTTTGTTTTAATTTTATAGTGGAAAAACAAACTCAAGATTAGCAGTATAACTTCAATAGGTACGGCAATCGAGTGAATGACTACTGGTACACATTTGTTGGAGTTGCATTTTTTTGTATTAAGGGGAATGGAGGACGTCATTGTGGAATAATAATTACTTTGATTGTTTTCTGTAAGAGTGGAAAGAGGAGGCATTGTTGTAATTTCTAAAGGAGGGCAAGGGTCATTGCTATCATCATCAGTTATAAACAGGCCAGTATCATTACATTCACATCTTTCTTTGTATTCATCTAAAGTAGAAGAGCAACAAAAAACTGGCAGAGATTTCCTGATAAGAATAGTCTGTTTCAACAATGTGCCAGTTTCACTGGGGTCAGTAAGGGAAGGCATCCATACACCATCCTGATAGCATTCAATTTTTCCTGATAGACTCCCAACATTAGATGTACATTCTATTGAGACCCAGTTTCCTCCCTTTTCTTCACCCACATCACATGATGCCTCACCAGGAGGATAGTCAACCTGTAGCCAAATCCTGTGTGTTTGTTCAACTAGTATGTCCCCATCCTTGTATACAGACAAAATGTATGTCCCTTGATCAATGCTCAGTAGATTACTTATTGTAAACTCTAGAGAGCAATTCTCAGTGTCATTTCTATTCTGAACCTTAAATCTTTGTACCTGATCTTGAGACAAAGACACTGATGACCCATCTGAAGAGCGATAAAATGGGACTCTGTACGAATGCTGTAATGTGACTTCTGTACTATCACATGGGTATGGGAAAATCAAGTAAGTGTCCTGCCCTTGTATTTTAGATAATTGTGTGGATTTACATCCATATAGATTCACGAGAATGATAGAAATTACTAATATTGGGATTTTAAATCCACCAGTCAAGGAATGAAACAAAACTTTCAACATTTTGAATTATGGTGAGATTTAGATCCCCCCCAAGGAGAAATACCTAGAGGTTTTTCAGTGAGTAACTGCAAAGAGGAGAAAGTGATTGCCAGAATTCTATATCATTCTCAAACAGTAATATCCAACTCAATAACAAAATTTCAACTCAATAACAAAATTCCAGATGGATACGCTGGGGCTAAAAGCCAGCCAGTTGTTTGAAATTCAAGCATACCGGTACATGTTTTCTATTCTTAAGCTCGCATTTATACATCATCTGGTTCTGTGACATTTACACAGGCACAAATGCTGCACTAATTGTAGCCGCAATGTACTGTAGTGTGTTCCAGCTTCTGTTTCTGATGGATCAGTCAACTTTAGATTGTCAGCTTGTTAGAATCATCACATTGGGCAATTAGAAATACAGCAAAAAATGATCTATCAGCCAGGACTGAGTAATTCCCGTCTTCACCCTTCGCCTACAGGAACCTGGTGATTTCCGTATTAAGCCTATAGGGATGTCACATTCCAGTAGTCAATAGGTTAATCATCAGGCTTGATTTCAATTTGATACAACAGCAACAACCTCTTCATGTAGGATTCAGCGTTGGTAAAGAAACGGCCTTTAGAGTAACTTGAGATGCACGAACTGTCATATATTCGTCTCCTGGATGTGTTAGAAGAAAGAAATAGAGTAGGTGGAACGTACGACATAAACTGGGTGACATTTGCTCTATGGACACTAGCTCTTACTAATTTACTAACTTCCACCTAATATTGTATAGGGGAGACTCAGGTTAGTTGAGCCACTTTTTATTCAAGGTCACCTGGTGCCGTTGGGTAATGTTTTGTAAGGCTGTTTGGGGGTGGGATTGAAAGAGCAGTATGTTAGGCATATTATATCTGTATATTATGGAGAAAAAAACTTTTGATTTTAGAGCCAGGGGAGACTTAAAAAAAGTGGTCAAGTGGCTCAATTAACACCAACACGTAGGTTAGGTGAGCCAGGGTGTCAGCATAGTTGAGCCATATGTAGATCAGTGGCATAAATACAAATGACTTTTTTTATTTTATAGTAATTTTGTTTTATTCCTCCAAAAGTGTAATACAAACAAAAACATACAATTGAATAAAATAAATACACACACTTGCAAACACACACACACACACACACACACGCACCCACACAATTTCATACAAACACATACATACATGTACAAACACACTTGCAAATACTGGCTCAACTATAAACCACATACACATCAGCTCAACTACCACCACACCCACCATTTCGAATCCATCGTGGTGAAAAGTGAAAGTCTTACTAGACACAAATCAAATAATAAGGTTAAAATGATATACAATGATAATCCTTTCAACTGTATTATGATAGTCAGTTAATTATATAAGGTGTAGAAAATATAAGGACATGTCCACTTTTCACGGAATTCACTTTGAATAGCAAATTCAAATTTTGTTGATTTACACAAGCTTGTATAGTCTGCATCATTATGTGTGTTCCTTGTACCATAAGGTAACACCAGATAGCAGCATTATTTTTAATGGTTATGGTTTATTTTAGAGGGGGTGGCTCAACTAACCAACTGGCTCAACTAAACTGAGTCTCCCCTACCTATTCCTTATTCCAACCAACCCAAAATACTACCTAAACCAGTGGCGGATCCAGGGGGGCCGAAACGGCCGCGGCCCCCTATTGGCGGCGCAAAAAAAAGGAAGAAAAAAAAAGAGGAAGAAAAGAAGAGAAAAAAGAAAGGAGAAGAGGAGAAAAAAAAGGAGAAGAGAAAAGAAAGGAGAAGAGAAAGGAAAAAAGAAGAGAAAAGAAAAGAGAAGAGAAAAGATAACGAAATTATTGAATAGAGGGGGGCCGGGCCGGCCGCATAAAATCTCGAGCCGCGGGTTCAAAGTTAAACGTTAAGAACAGCCCCTGCGCTACAAAGGTCATCACTCTTTAGTGAGAAATTTGAAAAGGGCACAATATTTTGGGTGTCTTTTAAATAGAAGTTATATACTCAACAGTCAAATTTTAAATTAACGGTAGGGCCGCTTCACAACTCTTATTTTGCCCTTCATTTGGATTCAGCTCATATACCAACTCGCTTGTGCTTGTATTTGAACTCATGTTGGTAGTAATCATGGACAGGGGCGGCAATCCTGGGCCCGATAGGGGGACACGTCCCCCAGGAAATTTAGAAATATAGCTAGAAAGAAATATAGCGGAAAGAACGTACATATTGGGCTCAGGGATTTTCTAGAATGCATAATTTCAGCATTCAGCATTGCAAAATCTCGCTTGGTCGCTACGCCCCGGCCCTCGCCCGATAACACAAAACTATGACGCTCCCGGCCGTGATTTATCCATGGTTGTTGTAATAGATTTTTTTTCCATTTCATTTCTACTAACCTAATTGTGTGCCATCACAATCATGATTGTTTCATTTTCCCTTTAAAGCAGGCGCGTAGCCAAGGGCGGTAGGGGCAGTAAGATGACATAGGATGAAAAAGGAGCAGACAAAGAAACATTTTTGAAAATTCTGACAAGTCGAGAACGGTACAACGAATCGTCTTCTTTCTCTAATAAATTAATGAAATGTCAAAGCTTCCGCGCATCGCTGGGGAGGCCGGAGGGGGGGGGGGACTGAATTCAGACAAGGATTGGGAGTCGAGAAAGGTAAAACGAATCGTCTTCTTTGTCTAATAGTTTAATGAAACGTCAGAAGTTTACGCGCTACGCGCGGGCCGGGAAAAACTGAATTCAGACAAGGATTTTAGAGTCGAGAATAGAACAACGAATCATCTTCTTTCTCTAATAATTTAATGAACGTCAAAGTTTCCGCGCTTCGCGTGGGAGGGGAAAAAACTGAATTCAAACAAGGACTAAGAGACGAGAATGGTACAACGATTCGTCTTCTTCCTCTAATAATATAATGAACCGTCATAGCTTACGCGCTACGCGCGGGCAGCGCAGGGGAAAATTGAATTTAGACAAGGAGTCGAGAATGGTACAAAGAATCGTCTCCTTTCCCTTATAATTTAATGAAACGTCAAAACTTCCGTGCTTCGCGCGGGAGGGGGGTGGGAACTCAATTAAGACAAGGATTAAGAGTCGAGAATGGAACAACGAATCATCTTCTTTCTCTAATTATTTAATGAAACGTCAAAGCTTCTGCGCTTTGCGCGGGGGGGGGGGGGAACTCATTTCAGACAAGGATGCAGAATTGATGGCGGTACAACGAATAGTCTATTTTCTCTAATAATTTAATGACACGTTAAGCTTCCGCGCAAAGCGCAGGAGGGGGATACTGAATTCAGACAAGGATTAAGAGTCGAGAATGAAACAACGAATCATCTTCTTTCTCTAATAATTTCATCAAACTATCAAAGGTCAAAGCTTCCGTGCTTCGCGGGGGGGGGGGAGGGGGGAGGACGGCGGCTGAAATTAGTCAAGTTATAAGAGTCGAGAATGGTACAACAAATCTTCTTTCTCAAATAATTAATGAAAGGTCAAAGCTTCCGCGTTTCGCGCGGGAGGGGGAAAACTGAATTCAGACAAGGATTAAGAGTCGAGAATGTTACAACGATTCGTCTTCTCTCTCTAATAATTTCATCAAACTATCAAAGGTCAAAGCTTCCGTGCTTCGCGGGGGGGGGGGGGGGAGGGGGGAGGACGGCGGCTGAAATTAGTCAAGTTATAAGAGTCGAGAATGGTACAACAAATCTTCTTTCTCTAATAATTAATGAAAGGTCAAAGCTTCCGCGTTTCGCGCGGGAGGGGGAAAACTGAATTCAGACAAGAAATAAGAGTCGAGAATGTTACAACGATTCGTCTTCTCTCTCTAATAATTTAATGAAACGTCAAAGCTTCCGCGTTTCGCGCAGGAGGGGGAAAACTGAATTCAGACAAGGATTGAGAGTCTAGAACGGTACAACGAATAGTCTTCTTTCTCTAATAATTTAATGAAAGGTCAAAGCTTCCACGCTTCGCGCGGGAGGAGGGGGGGGGGGAGAACTGCATTCAAACAAGGATTAAGAGTCGAGAATGTTTCAACGATTCGTCTTCTTTCTCTAATAATTTAATGAAACGTCAAAGCTTCCGCGCTTTGCGCGGGAGGGGGAAAACTGAATTCAGACAAGGAATACAAATCGTCTTCTTCCTCTAATATTTAATGAAACGTCGAAGATTCCGCGCTTCGCGCGGGAGGGGAAAACTGAATTTAGACAAGGATTAAGAGTCTAAAACGGTACAACGAATCATCTTTCTCTAATAATTTCATTAAACTATAAAAGGTCAAAGCTTTCGCGCTTTGCGCGGGAGGGGGAAAACTGAATTCAGACAAGGAATACGAGTCGAGAATGGTACAACAAATCGTCTTCTTCCTCTAATATTGAATGAAACGTCGAAGATTCCGCGCTTCGCGCGGGAGGGGAAAACTGAATTTAGACAAGGATTAAGAGTCTAAAACGGTACAACGAATCATCTTTCTCTAATAATTTCATTAAATTATAAAAGGTCAAAGCTTTTGCGCTTTGCGCGGGAGGGGGAAAACTGAATTCAGGCAAGGAATATGAGTCGAGAATGGTACAACGAATAATCTTTCTCTAATAATTTTAATTCAAACTATAAAAGGTCAAAGCTTCCGCGCTCTGCGCGGGAGGTGGAACACTGAATTCAGACAAGGAATACGAGTCGAGAATGGTACAACAAATCGTTTTCTTTCTCTAATAATTTAATGAAACGTCAAAGCTTCCGCGCTTCGCGCAGGAGGGGGAAAACTGAATTTAGACAAGGATTAAGAGTCTAGAACGGTACAACGAATAGTCTCCTTTCTCTAATAATTAATGGAAGGTCAAAGCTTCCGCGCTTCGCGCATAATGGGGGAGGGGGGGTGGCAGCGAGCTGCCCGAATATGCGTTTTTGATATCTTTTCTCGTTTATTTTGGTGATAAATAACACTTTCACATTATAATGCTCAAATTGTTGCTCGCTCACTAGCCGAATTGTGAAATCAGAAAATTACTTTTTCAGGCAAGAGGCTATAGCCCCCCCCCCCCCCCCCCCTGATGAAAATGTCAAAAATTGTACCGGTATGGTGCTTCTAATATGACCTTGAAAAACGGTCTGCGCAATTTTCAAATGTCCGGCCCCCTCTATTGGAAAATCCTGGATCCGCGCCTGCTAAACCTCTATCAAAACCCAATCTTTTACCATACTTCTTTGTGAGTAGGTAGTACATGTATCATTTATATGATATCAGATTTTTTAGATTGCTTTAAATATAATTATATAAAGATATCACTGTTGCTGTGATCCCATTCAATCATAATACATTAAATGTACATCATTATTAACTAGAGGTTTTATATAAACAAATGATACACTTACCTTCCTATGTTGTTTTCAGGTTGCCTTTAAATTCTGCTTGTAAAAAATGAAGTTATATGTAGCTCCAGTGAAAAATCATGTTTCCCGCCTACCGCGTTCAGCTTGACAACAGTGAATATAGCATGCAATCAACGAACAGTTGGAATGGTGCCAACATTCAGTACCATATGGCAGGTGCATATCAACATTAAGCCCATTCACACTTTGTAGGAAATATGGATTCACATAAAGAAAAGAAAATGAAATGAATTAAGTGCAGGAAAATATTGTATTTAATTCCTGATACGAATCCCCCATAATATTTGCCTGTTCATCTGGGGGATAAATAATATAATTATATAAGTGTATTTAAAACAACTCGTGAGAAAGTGAATGCATAATTATATAATTAAGGTTGGGTAGCTTGCATCAAAGGAGAGCAGTGACCGAGGAACTTAATTGTAGATAATGAACCATCATTCTCTATTTTACTGTTCACACAATATGTTTATATATTTATATACCGGTAGGTACATAATTAGAGAAAGAGAGAGAGAGAGAGAGAGAAAGGGAGAGAGAAAGAGATAAACAGAGAGCGCAAGAAAGAAAGGGAAAGAGGGAGAGAGAGAGAGAGAGAGAGAGAGAGAGGAAGAGAGAGGTACAAAAGAATGCCTTTACAGTTCGGTAGAACCATGTTAAGTGTATATTTTTGCTTCAACTTTTTTTTGTCAGGTAATCTGTAATTTTGCTCAATTTCTGTTTATATTTTAACATCTTCCATTATGGTTAATTTGACTCCTAATTCTGTAAAGTTTTGAATCTGAGAACTATCACATTCCATTTCACTAACCCAGCCTTATTCCTGTGTTGATATTATATTCTTTAATTTTCTTCACACTGAGTTATAGCCCATAGAATGCCAGGTAAGTTTTTGTTAGGTTGATTTTATACGTTCTAGCTGTATGCAAATTATTTTTTTAAGGTTATAAGTACACTTTGAAAGTGAGGATGTGATTATACTTTGTGTGTGAACAGCCCTTATGATGTACAGAGCAAATTCTCTGTGCACTTGAATGTAAGGTGCAAAGTCCACACAATCAAGCTTGCAGGATAGCATGATGATGTATGAAACATAACGACACACCTCACCCTCACACACAGTTACACACACGCATACACACAGTCTGTCTGTCTGTTTTTTGTAATGACCTGGGGGTGTTTCATAAAGCTGTTCGTAAAGTTACGCATGACTTTATAAACGACTTGTGTATGAAGTGCCAGATAGGATGCCCATATTTTTTTCTGATATTTTCAATAACCTCGTCCTCAATTAAATTATGGCAAAAAATATACTTGGCATTAAAAGTGTTTGTTATCATAAGAATGTTAATCTACATCTGCACAGTTCAACTTTAGTTTTTAATAATGATTGAGCATCCCATTTGGCTTTCATACAAGTCGTTGGAAAAGGTCTAGATCAAATCATCCAGCAGTAAAAAGGAAATTATAGACAGAACTTCATGGAGAATTTAGCGACGTTAAGA
Organism: Strongylocentrotus purpuratus; assembly: GCF_000002235.5. Taxonomy (NCBI): domain Eukaryota; kingdom Metazoa; phylum Echinodermata; class Echinoidea; order Camarodonta; family Strongylocentrotidae; genus Strongylocentrotus; species Strongylocentrotus purpuratus. The sequence goes on along the minus strand of NW_022145599.1, from coordinate 24,809,846 downwards.
AAGTTTCTAAACTAAATAATGTATTAGCACATGATCTATCCCTCAATTACTGCATATAATGCACACCCACACACACACATACACCAACCTTGATTTGCCTTGTCTCACTTGACACACACAAACACACACACACACACGCATCCAGACTCACCCCACATTTAAAGGTAAAGACCAGTTATGGTCATGCGATTGCATTGTGAAAGAAACGTTGTGGAATCGATCAGAAAAGGTTGATCATCTAGCATCTAGCATCTGCAAGGTTCTGGAATCATCAAAATGATAAGAAATTTGGCCCATTCTTCGTAAAGTTACAAGCACTATACACAGAAAGATGTATATGGGACTACCCTATATCTCTCACAGACCATGAGAGAAACAAATTTACCAAATATATGAATTAGTAGGCGGTTTCCCGGCAATTTTTTTATCATCATGTATTAGTCAAAACATATTCTTTCACATGATTGGTATTGAGAGCTTCCATTTCATTTTTTGAAATTGGGGCGTTTCCAATACTGGTCTTTACCTTTAATAGCAACCACATGCTTTCACAAACTCACAAATTTACACACACCCTCACACACACACAACCACATAACACACACTCACATTTACATGCCACCCTCATCCACATCTTTTTGACATATTTATCTTTTTTTAAATATTTTATTATGTGTCTGATCATGGGGTCTCATTTTTATGTCTTGTTTAGCAGAACCTCATGTCCATGGTTTTCTATCAATGTGTCCCAGAAAAAAATATTAGATGATCTTCGCACTCGTACTGGACGTGTATGCTCTTGTGGCACCATGGGTGATTTGAAATTTTCTCTTGTGACAATTGCTCCAGTACTTTTGCGTTGGTCAAATGTAGATGTATAGAGTTAGAATTGTGAATTCAATTGGGTTTCAGTTCAGGATTAGAGCTGAGTTTGGTGTTAATTTTGTATAGAATTATGTCCAGGTTTAAAGCTACAAATTCAGTGATTGTAGAAAATTGACTACAGAACGAATGTCGCAGGAGCGTGTGGCGTACAGCTGCAATAATGAGCTTCAGATAATCTCTCGTAGCTAAGAAAGCCCATTCATATGTCTAGTAAAGTACAGTGTTTTTTAGAAGGCATAATTTGTTTGTTATCTCTTCCACCGTGTGATCTCTCTTCATGACATGACTGAGACACAGAAAGACAAAAGGACACGTCTGATTTGGTCAAACTACAGATACAGAATGGTCTTTATTATTAGATGGATGATCACTAAACGGCGTCTTTACATAATTATTACATTGACATCTTGACGTTCATCTCATCTTACCCCTTAAGACAAACTGTCAATGAAGGTCAAGACATTAAGTTATGGTCAGATATCGAATATACCTGTAGCTGAATGGAATTAAAAAACTCACAGAACATATATATATATCTATATATGAGTACGTGGGTTGCTATTTACAAATGCATATAGCAGGCGCGGATCTACGGGGGGGGGGTTTAGGGGGTTCAAACCCCCCCCCCCTTGGGCGGCCCAAAAAAAAAAAAAAAAAAAAAAAAAAAAAAAAAAAAAAAAAGAAAGAAAAAAGAACGCACGCTGGAGAGAAACCCTTTCAAGTGCAAATATTGTGAGAAGATATTCAACTCATCTGGTAACTTAATCAAACACATGATAAAAAGGCTGGATATAACTGTGTATTAAGCTGTTACTTGATTTAAAAAGACGTTATCATGCACTGCTTTTTATGGTCTCCATTTTGTTAATAGATGCCAGGAAAACATCACTTACGGGGTTCAAATAAACACCCCCCAAAAAATCGGCTCGCCGCTACGCGGCTCGTGGACGATGCTCTGCATCGTCATTATTTTGGTCAAACCCCCCCCTTAGCAAAAAGCTAGATCCGCCCCTGTATAGTACAATGAAGGAGTGTATCACTATCATGTCTAATTCGTGATTTTTTTCTTGTTTAAGCAGATATGGGCATGGGCATATATACATATACACAAGTGTTTCTGCTTCAAAGGATGATGGGTTGATTAAGTCACGAATTAGGTTCTTTATTTAAGCAGTTCATTAAATACCCGTTACTTTATTATTACTCGTTTTCTCTGCCCCATACCCTTTCCTTTTCTCCTCTGCCTTTGTTTACCTTTATACTAACCTACCATCAAATTTTATGATTTGTTTAATTAATATTCACATCACGGACACTTTTTATTGTGACTATTGCAGAGGATGATGTATGTATATAAGAGGTAAATGGCCTCTGATTACTCCAGCACATTAACGTTTTAAAGACTATTATTTAAGTGTAAAAAGGGCAACATGTATAATATAAGTGGTAGAACATCAAGACAATATAGAATCAGTAACCTGTGGATGCTAGTAAAATGTCGTCGTTATTGGGTTAACACTTAACAATGCTTATTTAAACAAAATAATAATCCAGAGTTATTGTCAATTGATACACAGTGATTAATCATCATGCAAGAAGGACATGTACTACTTAGACCTCATCCATTATAAAGAGATAATTAGGCAATAAATCTACTACTAGTACATGAGCTAAATTGTGTAACCATGGGCATCACATTTGCAGTTGCTCTGGTGGTTTGGGTACCCATCCACTTTGACTTAATCAGTTAACCCATGACAGAAAATGCACTAGAAGGTAAATATTCTGGTGAGGAATTTCTAAAGCAGGTATTGTATCTTGAAATTAGATTATAAAACAAACTATTTGTAGTCCTGTGGTAAACTAATCACTTTGGTTTACTGTCATACAAATATTGTTCCTATTTAGAAATCTGTGAGAGCAACACAAACAAACCAACTAAAAGACATGATTTACAGTAAAAGAACATTTCCATCTGGCAATGCTTTTTGTTGGAACTAATTGGATTCATATTTATTCGGCCAACACAAAAGAGCATTATTATAATTAAAAAAACATTGAAGTTCATGTAACTCAGTTTCCAAGTCTGCCTTTGGGCAACAAAAAACTTGTATTTACAATCCTGACTCATTGAATAGAAGCCATCATAAAAGATCATAATAGTAATCTAAAAAAGCATAATTGGCAGTATATGTAACTTATTATCCAAGTGTGGTTGGACAACACAAACTTGTATATACAATCCTGACTCATTGAGACATCATAAAAGAGCATAATAGTTATTCAAAAACACTGAAGTTCATGTAACTCAGTGTCCAAGTGTCTTTGGACAAAACAAACTTGTATTTACAATCCTGACCTCATTGAATAGAAGACATCATAACAGATCATAAAAGTGATTAACAATCTTTGAAATTAATATAACTCAGTGTCCAAATGTTTTTGGACAACAACAAAATGTGTATTTACAATCCTAACTCATTGAATGGAACCAATTCTGACAAAGCTAGTATTTTTGTGCAGTGTTCTTATTGTCCACTTTCAGTAAACTATGGAATTTTATTCAAATTTTTCAAATTGTAATTTATCTTCCTCCATAGAATATTCTAATTTTAAAGTGATTTACGATTTTCTAGAATTAAGAGGATTCTAGTTAGATACAAATAGAGTTTATACTCCATTAATTTTCTCACAATTCAGTTAGATTCGAAATTGAGCTAAGAATCATTATGAGATTTCCATTATTTTGTTTGGAGTCTTCATTAAAGTGTATTGAAGCATTTTCACTTTAGTTTAATGATGTCATACAAAGTTGGATGTTCTTCAAAGTATTGTAGAATTTACACGAACTCTGTATGTTTGCTTGATCCATTTGTCATCTTATGACCGTTAAGTAGTGATGTATTCGATTCTAAAGGAATGGGAGGATCTTTACCGTTATTATTATTTCTGATCTTTGTTTTAATTTTATAGTGGAAAAACAAACTCAGGATTAGCAGTATAACTTCAATAGGTACGGCAATCGAGTGAATGACTACCGGTACACATATGTTGGAGTTGCATTTTTTTTATAAATCGGAATAGAGGACGTCATTGTGGAATAATAATTACTTTGATTGTTTTCTGTAAGAGTGGAAAGAGGAGACATTGTTGTAATTTCTAAAGGAGGGCAAGGGTCATTGTCATCATCATCAGTTATATTCAGGCCAGTATCATTACATTCACATCTTTCTGTGTACTCAGTCAAAGTAGAAGAACAACAAAATACTGGCACAGATTTCCTGATGAGAATGGTCTGTTTCAACAATGTGCCAGTTTCACTGGGGTCAGTAAGGGAAGGCATCCATACACCATCCTGATAGTTAATTAATCATCGAACGCAATTTTGAATAAATGTGTCTTCATGGATGAAATGCATCGATGAAGTGCATATATAAAGTGACTGAAAAATTGCCCTCTGAATATTTTGGTATGGTTTCATTTTGATTAAACATTTAATAATTTGCAGATACAACCCTCCACTTAGGCTCCAAATGTAGTGTAAAAGGAACCCTTAGTGACCAATCGGAAGGATGAGATGACATGGCGATATGACATCAACATGAATAAATAAAAAGATCTATAAACGCACATGGCACTCCGAAATAAGCACCAGGAAATATTCTATATACATTAAATTGTTTGCACACTAGAGATGAAATGCATTAATCAAATACATATTAACTTGAGAAAAGCTACTTCTCAAAATAAAAAAAGACATTTTAGGTATATTGCTTCAGCTTGTTTGATAGAGAAAGACATGCAGTTATTTAAAAGCATACATATATATTTATGTTACTCATGTACATTATATTTATAAAGACTATTAAGGTGTACTATCTGTAGATGTTAGTGAAATGTCAGTGAATTGTTTTCAATAAAATGCTTATCCAAAGTGATTGTCAATGACCAGGCAAGAAGGGATTATACTTCTTTAACCTCATCCATTATAAAGAGATAAGACAACAAATCTACTACTAGTCCATGAGCAGTTGCTCTGGTGGTTTGGGTACCCATCCACTTTAACTAAATCAGTTAATCCATGACAGAAAATGCACTAGGAAGGTAAATATTCTGATGAGGAATTTCTAAAGCAGGTTTTATATCTTGCAATTAGATTATAAAACAAAATAATTGTAATCCTGTGGTAAACTAATCACTTTGGTTTACTGTCATACAAATATTTGTCCCTATTTGGAAATCTGTGAAAACAAACAAACATATAAAAATACATTGTATGTAGTACTGCTTTTTGTATAAGTTATTGGAGACATATTCATTCAGCCATCATGAAAGAGCATAGTACTTATTCAAAAACATTGAAGTACATGTAACTCAGTATAAAAGTGTCTTTTTACATCAAACCCTGTATACAACATGACACAATGAATTGAAGCCATCATAAAAGAACATAATAGTGATTAACAAACATAAAAATACATTTAACTCAGTATATAAGTGTCTTTTGACATCAAACCCTGTATACAATCCTGACACATTGAATTGAAGCCATCATAAAAGAACATAATAGTGATTAACAAACATAAAAGTACATTTAACTCAGTATATAAGTGTCTTTGACATCGAACCCTGTATACAATCCTGACAAAATGAATTGAAGCCATCATAAAAGGACATAATAGTGATTAACAAACATAGAAGTACATGTAACTCAGTATAAAGTGTCTTTGAAATTGAAGCCATCATAAAAGAACATAATAGTAATTCAAAAACATTGAAGTAAATGTAACTCAGTATAAAAGTGTCTTTTGACATCAAACCCTGTATACAATCCTGACACATTGAATAGAAGACATCATAAAAGAACATAATAGTGATTAACAAACATAGAAGTACATGTAACTCCGTGTCCAAGTGTCCTTGGACATCAAACCCTGTATACAATCCTGACACATGGAATGGTAGCAATCGTAATAAAGCATAACAGTATCATTCAAAAACATTTAAGTAAATGTTACTTAGTGTCTAAGTGTCTTTGGACATCAAACCCTGTATATACAATCCTGACACATTGAATGGAAGCCATCGTAATAAAGCATAACAATATCATTAAAAAAACATGTAAATAAATGTAACTCAGTGTCCAAGTGTCTTTGGACATCAAACCCTGTATATACAACCCTGACTCATTGAATTGGAGCAATTCTGAAAAAAGCTGGTATTTGTGTGCAGTGTTCTCGATTTCCTTCTAGAGAAACTTGTCTCATACATAATTTAAATAGGTGGTTCTTTCAAATTATCTTCGCACTTTATCAGATAAAGAATTCTTTGGAACGGAATACAGGAATGAAAAAGAAAAAAAAATACAACTTCAAAACAATTCATCGAAATTTTCTCTACATCATACAGCTGCACAGAATAGACTAATAATAGAAATTAAAGATAAACTTGAGTTCTGGTAAAAAAAGAAAATAAATTCTCACAGATTCAAGCGATACTTACACTGAATGTTCAAGAGTACAAATAAATGTCGTTTGCCAAACACTTTTGGTAGAAAATGTATACTGGCTGAGTAATGAGCATAGAAAGATAAGGAAATCAAGGTTAGTAGCTCCGAGACCATTTTGTGCAGTCCCTTATACATCTTTCTGTGTACAGTGCTTGTTACTTAAAGGCCCACTGCACTACTTGTAGCTACTTGCGCCCTCTATATAACAAACAATGCTTAATCGGTGACCATTGGTCCACCATGATCCTCTTTTTCTTATGTTAACTGAGAGCTGAGTTGATGAGATAACCACCTGTCCAGTGACCTTCTAGGGCGGTCTAATCCCTCCTGTAAACTATGGCAGATAAGCTTTAACCAAGACTGGGCCAAATTTATTATGATTTTGATGGCTCCAGAACCTTGCACTACACACCAATACTTACATGTTACATGATCAAATTTTCTGATCCATTCCACACCTTTTCTTTCACAATGCAATCGCATGACCAGAACTCACCTTTATCTTTAATAATATTGGGATTTGACATCCACCATTCAAGGATGAAATGAAACTTGTTGCATTTTGAATTACGGTTAGGTTCAGATTTTTGCCCCAAATACAGAGGTTTTTCAGTAACTGCAAAGAGGATAAAGTGATCCCTGTCTACATATATTTCATAAACATAAATGTTACACCTTTGACATCCAACTCAATAAAAAAATTCCAGATGGAAATGGTGTGGCCAAAAGCTAGCCAGTTATTTAGAATGCAAGCGTAAATGCAATCAATTATTTAGCTAGCATTCATACATCGGCTGGTTCTCTGACACACTAGACATACACAGGCATGAGTTCGGCAGTAATTGTAGCCGTGATGTACTCTATTGTATTCTAGCCTTTGTTTCTGATGGATTCATAAACGATATATTCTTAGCTTGTAAAATTCATCAGGACTGAATAGTCTTCTTAATCATCCGGCTTGATTTCAATTTGATAAAACCGCGATAACCTGCAGACCAGGCGCGTACGCAGGATTTTTTCAAGGGGGGGGGGGGGGGTTTAACATTTATAAATCGGGCCCAAAATTTCGCAACGACTCAGCCAGCCGCTGAATAAGCGGGGGAGGGGGGGGGGGGGGGGGGGGTAAGAGGACACTTTTTTTTTTTTTTTGGTCCCAAAAAAATCGCAACGACTCAGCCGACCGCTGAAAAGGCGGGGGGGGGGGGGGGGTAAGAGGACATAACAAAATAAAAAAATCCAAAAGGGGGGGGGTTCGGGAATATTTAGGAGGGGTTTACACACAAAAAATTACCAAAGGGGGGGTTTAACCCCCAAACCCCCCCCCTGTGTACGCGCCTGCTCGAAGATACAGTCTGCAGCATTCAGCTAACCGTGGGCATCACATTTGCAGTCGCTCTGGTGGTTTGGATAATGGATACCTATCCACTTTGACTAGACTGTACATCAGTCAATCCATTAGAGAAAATGGATTCAAAAAGGTAAATAGTCCGGTGTGAAATTTGTAAAGCAAGTATTGTATCTTGAAATTAAACTATCAAGCCTCTGGTAAACTAATAACTGGTTAAATTTCATTCAAATCGTTTCCTATGTTGGAATATTTGGGGCAACAACACGAAGTAAGAGGAGTATAATTTCTAAATTTAGTATTTCTCACCCTTTTATCATTTTATACACCATAACAAAAACCAAGATTAGCACTATAGATTCAATAGTAACGGAAATTATAAACTGAATGCTATCAAAGTTGCATGTTTCCATATTAATTGGAATGGAGGACGTCATATTGGAATAGTAATCGCTCTGATTGTTTTCTGTGAGAGTGAAAAGAAGAGGCATTGTTGTAATTTCTAAAGGAGGGCAAGGGTCATTGCTATCATCATCAGTTATAAACAGACAAGTATCCTTACTTTCACATCTTTCTTTCTTTTCATCCAAAAAAGAAGAACAACAAAATACTGGCAGAGATTTTCTGATGAGAATGGTCTGTGTTAATAAAGTGACAGTTTCACTGGGGTCATTTAGGGAAGGCATCCATACACCATCTTGATAGCATTCAATCTTTCCTGATAGACTCCCAACATTAGCTGTACAGTCTATTGAAACCCAGTCTCTACCCTTTCCTTCACTCACATCACATGATGCCTTACCAGGAGGATAGTCTATTTGCAGTTCGACTCTTGTTGTGTGATCAACAATTGACTTCCCATCCTTGTAAACCAATGAGATGTATTTCCCTGCATCATTTCTCATTAGATTAGTTATTGTAAGATCCAGAGAGCAGTTTCCATTTTTGATTCTATTTTGCACATGGAATCTATGGAGTTGACTTCCAGGCAATGACAGCTGCGACGACCCGTCTGTCGAGCGATAAAATGGGGCTCTGCTTGAATGCTGTACTAAAGTGACTTCTGTACTGTCACATGGGTATGGGAAAATCAAGTTAGCTTCTTGCCCTTGTATTTTAGATAATTGTGTGGATTTACATCCATGTAGAATCGTGAGAATGATAGGAATTACTAATATTTTTATTTTAAACCCATCAGTCAAGGAATGAAACAAAACTTCAACCATTGTGATTTATGGTAGAATACCGTAGAGATTCTTCCCAAAATGTGGAGTAAAAGATTGTTACTTTGAACTGTAAGTAGGAGAAAGTGATCGTCAGCTAGTATTCTATCTCATTCACAAATGATACTGCTCCACCTTTGACATCCAAGTCGTTCGAAAAATTTCAGATGAAAACGATTTGGCTAAAAGCCAGCCAGTTGTTCAAAATGTTTAAAAGTGCAATCTAATTTTCTGCTAACACATACACCGGCTTTTTCTGTCACATAATCGGCATGAATCATGCAGTCATTGTAGGCTTGTAGTCGTAATCTACTGTATTGTGTTCCAGCTTTTGTTCCTGATGGATTCGTCAAATGAAGATTGTCAGTGTGTAAAAATCATCAGATTGGACAATTAGACATACAGCAAGAGTTGATCCGTCAACCAGGACTGACTTATTCCCTTCTTAATCACCGAGCTCCATTTCATTTTGATCAAACAGATATAACGTACCTGCAGACCATATCTCTCCATTTAGGATTCAGTGATGGTAGAGTATAGTAATGGCCATTAGAATAGCCCCAGATGCCAGATGTCCTAATCATTGCCTGGATGTGTTAAAAGAAAAAATAGAGTAGGTGGATTGTACAACATACATTATATTGTGGGGATAGTTTCTCTATGGTCACTAGCTCTATAGCTCTAACTTCCACCATGGACCCAACACTATACCTATCCCTTAGCCGAACCAACCCAACATAATAACCTAAAACCCCATCAAAACCCAATGTTTAACATATTACTGGTAATCATATAATAATTTTGTTTACTCAGGGAAGCCTCATTGGTTCTGTTGTTCTTGTATTAATCGCCAGTTACCCAATATACATCTTAGTAGAGAGGGCCATATGTGGATTAATTTCTTATCAAATAAGTTTATTGCCAGGCTGGGATTCCTTTCATTTCATTTTTTCCATTCATTTATTACACTCTCTTTTAAAAAACATCAAAAGTATATACATGTTCGTTCATTATCAACATAAGATAAAAGGAAGTGGGGAATCATGAAAGCCAAAATTAGCTTGATGAGAATTATCCCCAAATAAATACTTAGAATAAACAAGATATAAACTTATTTTATATTAAAAAAACATAAAACATACATTCACAACAACAGAGGACAGATGAAAGATGAAGATAACATAAGGTAAAGACATTTACAGGAAGAAAAGAAGAAGGAAGTTACAGCTTTAATTTTACATTTTACATAATAAATGACAATTTCATTTTGTTCCGCTTAAATAACCCTTAGTTAGGTAGTTGTCCTAGGGGTAGTTGTCCGGGGATTTTTGCCCGAGGATAGTCGTCCTAGAGGGTGGTTGACCTAGGGGGTAGTTGTCCTAGGGGTAGTTGACCGGGGGTTGTTATCCGGGGTGGATGTCCAGGGGTTAAGTGTCCTAGAACCGTTTTATAGATAAAAACAGTAAACCTCGGAGGAAAGAATGGATCACCAAAGGTGCTTCAAGTTCAGAGCAGATATACTTTTACTTTATTCGAGTGTAGGCCTACTTCTTTGTGAGTATGTAGTATCATAATTATGCTCATGCAGGAGAGATGACCTTGCTAGGAAATAAGGATTGATGAATTGTTCAGCTGTAGTCCTGAAAGAAAATTGCTAATTGAGCTGTTTTCTTTATGTAGAACATCTGGAACATTTTTCTTCAGATTTAAAATATATAATTATACAAAGCAATCAATAATGTTGTGGTTTTCACTTTAAAACTTAAAAACTGCGCTTGTGAAACATGAAGTTGTATGCAGCTCCAATGAAAACCATACATCCTAGGTGAAGCATGACTTTTCGCTTTCAAACTTCCTCTTGACAACAGAGAATATAAATAGCATCAAATCAACGAAAGCTGGAATGGTTCAACAATTTTGTACCTGTCCCTGGGAGGTACATGCCAACATTAGACCAATTCACACTTTTTAAGAAATATGGAATCAAATAAATAAAATAAAATAAAAATAATTAAGGGCAGGAAAACGTTGCAATTGATTCCTGATTCAAATTTCACTTATTTGCCTGTTCACATGTGGGATAAGTGAGATTATATATATATATATATATATATATATATATATATATATATATATCAGGCCTGATTATTTGCCCATTTAAATCGTTTTTTATTTAAAAAATAAATAAATCAAAATCCGGTTTGGAATTTGGAGGGTGAGGTGCCGTTTTTTCATGACTTGCTTGAACGCATGCAGGCGCTCGGGAAACTTGATTCTGTCTGATTTCTAAAACCCCTTTTTTTAATTTGTATTTCTCACTAAACGATTTCTTTTTTTAACTCTCACTATCACCCTTGATTTTAAAATATATATAAATATACAAATAAATATACATACACCTGTAAGTGTTTTTACAACAACTTCCATGGAAATAAATACAAATGAGAAAATATAGTTTAGGGAGATTACATCAAAGTAGAGCAATAATCAGGGACTTGATTTAAGCCATGCAACCATTCATCTCTCATTTCCTTTCACAGTATACATGTTTATATATATATATATATATATATATATATATATACATTCAGAGAGAGAGAGAGAGATAGCTGCCAATGAAAGCCTTAGTTTACTGGTCAATTGAAACAAGTTAAATGTAATTTTGCTTCAACTTTGTCAGGTTATTGATAATTTTGCTAAATTTCTGTTTATATTTTAACATTTTCCTTTAGGGTTAATTTCACTCATAATTTTGTTAAGTTTCTAATCTGAGAACTATCAGATTCCATTTCACAAACTCAGCCTTATTCCTGTGTCGATATGTTATTCTTCATTTTCTTCGCACCCTATCATTGTACTCCGTTCGCCCATAGAATGCCGGGTGAATTATTGTTAGGTTGATTTTACTTTGTTGGGTGATAGGTACACTTTGAAAGTGAGGATGTGATTATGCTTTGTGTGTGAACATCCCTTATGGTGTACATAACACATCTCTCTGTGAAATTGAATGATAGGTCCAAAGTCCACACAATCAAGCCTGCAGGATAGGATTATGATTTATGGAACATAATGACGTACACGTGCACCTCACCCTCATACACAATTACTCACAAAACTCACACCCAAAACAAAGAACAATATGAAGTTGCAAATGGCACTTTATGTTCAAATTTATAAGCAAATGTTTTTAATATGAATTCATTCACAGCAAGAAGTAAAACAGACAGAAAATATATAGTATAAAAATAAACATTTCTCACATATCGTAAATGATTCGTTTTAATATTGTTTTGTATAGTGCCTTGAGTAAGTTATTAGATAAGTGCGCTTTATAAGTATTTACTATTATTATTAATACATGAATCTAGCTAGGAATACAGTTTGAAGTTGCTCAGTAATATTCTGCCCCTCAACAAAAAGGAAAGTTAACTGGTATTCTGTTAAGAGGTTGGAAACTGATATCAAAGTACAAAGTACCCATAAACAACCACAAAATTGTAATCAGAAAAAAATGATACGGTTTGCACACAATGATATTAATAATAATAATAATAATAATAAAAACGTTACTTATGAAGCGCTTACCACCGAAGTCTCTAAGCGCTATAACACACAAAATAGACCGATATACAATTACATCTTAAACAAAACTAAAAATGCAAATAAACCTACAAATTACAATACATTATGGAATGCACATCAAAGTGAACAGAGTTAATTAATCATCGAACGCAATTTTGAATAAATGTGTCCTCATGGATGAAATGCATCGATGAAGTGCATATATCAAGTGACTGAAAAATTGCCTTCTGAATATTTTGGTATGGTTTCATTTTGATTAAACATTTAATAATTTGCAGATACAACCCTCCACTTAGGCTACAAAATGTAGTGTAAAAGGAGCCCTTAGTGACCCATCGGATGGATGAGATGACATGGCGATATGACATCAACATGAATAAATGAAAAGATCTATAAACGCACATGGCGTTCCGAAATAAGCACCAGGAAATATTCTATATACATTAAATTGTTTGCACACTAGAGATGAAATGCATTAATCAAATACATATTAACTTGAGAAAAGCTACTTCTCAAAATAAAAAAAGACATTTCAGGTATATTGCTTCAGCTTGTTTGATAGAGAAAGACATGCAGTTATTTAAAAGCATACATATATATTTATGTTACTCATGTACATTATATTTATAAAGACTATTAAGGTGTACTATCTGTGGATGCTAGTGAAATGCCAGTGATTTTTTTTCAATAAAATGCTTTTTCAAAGTGATTGTCAATGACCAGGCAAGGAGGGATTATACTTCTTTAACCTCATCCATTATAAAGAGATAAGACAATAAATCTACTACTAGTCCATGAGCAGTTGCTCTGGTGGTTTGGGTACCCATCCACTTTAACTAAATCAGTTAATCCATGACAGAAAAATGCACTAGGAAGGTAAATATTCTGATGAGGAATTTCTAAAGCAGGTTTTATATCTTGAAATTAGATTATAAAACAAAATAATTGTAATCCTGTGGTAAACTAATCACTTTGGTTTACTGTCATACAAATATTTGTCCCTATTTGGAAGTCTGTGAGAACAACACAAACAAACATATAAAAATACATTGTATGTAGTACTGCTTTTTGTATAAGTTATTGGAGACATATTCATTCAGCCATCATGAAAGAGCATAGTAGTAATTCAGCAACATTGAAGTACATGTAACTCAGTATAAAAGTGTCTTTTGACATCAAACCCTGTATACAATCCTGACACATTGAATTGAAGCCATCATAAAAGAACATAATATTGATTAACAAACATAGAAGTACATGTTACTCAGTATAAAAGTGTCTTTTGACATCAAACCCTGTATACAATCCTGACACATTGAATCGAAGCCATCATAAAAGAACATAATAGTGATTAATAAACATAGAAGTACATGTAACTCAGTATATAAGTGTCTTTTGACATCAAACCCTGTATAAGATCCTGACACATTGAATGGAAGTCAGGATAATAAAGCATAACAGTATCATTAAAAAAACATGTAAGAAAATTTAACTCCGTGTCCAAGTGTCTTTGGACATCAAACCCTGTATACAATCCTGACACATGGAATGGAAGCCATCGTAATAAAGCATAACCGTATCATTCAAAAACATTTAAGTAAATGTAACTCAGTGTCCAAGTGTCTTTGGACATCAAACCCTGTATATACAATCCTGACACATTGAATGGAAGCCATCGTAATAAAGCATAACAGTATCCTTAAAAAAACATCTTAGTAAATGTAACTCAGTGTCAAAGTGTCTTTGGACATCAAACCCTGTATATACAACCCTGACTCATTGAATTGGAGCCATTCTGACAAAGCTAGTATTTGTGTGCAGTGTTCTCGATTTCCTTCTAGAGAAACTTGTCTCATTAAACTATACATAATTTAAATAGGTGGTTCTTTCAATTTATCTTCGCACTTTATCAGATAAAGAATTCTTTGGAACGGAATACAGGAATGAAAAAGAAAAAAAAATACAACTTCAAAACAATTCATCGAAATTTTCTCTACATCATACAGCTGCACAGTTCAGGGATAATGGTTTAGAAAAGTAGATGGCAACTAGCTCCGTATTGCCCAAGGTGGGCTCATGGCAAAAACTACAAAGATTGCCCAGTGTTCAGAGAAAGTTACACTCTTTCTATAGAAAATATTAAAAAATTCCCAATTCATACCAATAAAGAAGATAGGCTATGATATACACTGCATATAAACTCTGTTGTGAGATCACCAATTAGTTGCATATCCTTGTAAACAAATGTATATTTTCCTACATCACTTCTCATTAGATTACTTATTGTAAAATCCAGGAAGCAGTTTTGTTGTTTCTATTTTGCACTTGGAATCTATGGAGCTGACCTCCAGGCAACGACACATTGATCTATCTGTCAATCGATAAAATGAGAATCTGTACAAATGCTGTAATGTAACTTTTGCACCATCACATAGGTATGGGAAAAATCATGAGAGCTCCTTGCCCTTGTATTTGAGATAATTGTGTTGACTTACATCCGTATAGACTAATAATAGAAATTAAAGATAAACTTGAGTGCTGGTAAAAAAAAAAAAAAAAATTCTCACAGATTCAAGCGATACTTACACTGAATGTTCAAGAGTACAAATAAATGTCGTTTGCCAAACACTTTTGGTAGAAAATGTATACTGGCTGAGTAATGAGCATAGAAAGATAAAGAAATCAAGGTTAGTAGCCCCGACACCATTTGTGTAGTCCCATATACATCTTTCTGTGTACAGTGCTTGTTACTTTACCAAGACTGGCAAAAATTTATTATTATTTTGATGACTCTAGATCCTTGCTTACACCAATACTTACATGCTACATGATCACATTTTTCTGACCCATTCAACACCTTTTCTTTCACAATGCAATCGCATGACCAGAACTCATTATCTGTAATAATATTGGGATTTGAAATCCACCATTCAAGGATGAAATGAAACTTGTTACATTTTGAATTACGGTTAGATTCAGATTTTTGCCTAAATACAGAGGTTTTTCAGTAACTGCAAAGAGGATAAAGTGATCGTCATATCTATATATCCGTGTGAGTCAAAAAAAAGTTTACACCTAGAAAGTTGCTAATTATTTTAAAAATCATCGATGAAAAGTAAATTATTATACATCTTATGAAAAAGTATTTTATCTCAAATCATTTGGTATCATTTTTGTGTGGTATGTGTTCACGCTTGGGAGAACAGGAGGCATTGTTTGCGAGAGTGCAAGAATCGACTTGCGCCAAAGTGATGCCTACAGTATGTATTATGTTGGGATTAGCGGAGTAAGAGAATGAATTGAATGTATCAAATGAAATGCATTGCATATGCTTTTGCAAAGGGCAAAGTCACACACACCCACACACGCGCGCACAAAAGTTCGTTGATATTTGATATTCGATATTTGATATGTGTGGCATTATTAAATTTGTTAGGGATGTTATTTAGATCTGCAAAGATCGAATTAATACCCAAATCCCAATTGTTTTATTCATACATCACATAAGCAACCTTGGCGCAAGTCGATTTTTGCACTCTCGCAAACAATGCCTCCTGATCATCCCAGCGTTAACACATATCACACAAAAATGGTACAAGATGATTTGGGATAAAACACTCTTTCATAAGATGTATAATAATGTACTGTTAATAGATTATTTTACAAATAATTAGCAATTTTCTAGGTGTAAACTTTTTTTGACTCACACTGTATTTCACAAACAGTAATATGTTACACCTTTGACATCCAACTCAATAAAAAAATTCCAGATGGAAATGGTGTGGCTAAAAGCTAGCTAGTTATTCAAAATGCAAGCGTAAATGCAATCAATTATTAAGCTAGCATTCATACATCGGCTGGTTCTCTGACATTCAAAGACATACACAGGCATGAGTTCGGTAGTAATTGTAGTAACTAAATTATCAAACCTGTGGTAAACTAATAAACTGGTTTAATTTCAATCAAATCGTTTCCATTATTGGAAGATTTGGGCCAACAACACAAAGTAAGAGGAATATATTGTCTACATTCAGCATTTCTCACCCTTTTTATCATTTTATACACCATAACAAAAATCAAGACTAGCACTATGGATTCAATAGTAACGGAAATTATAAACTGAATGCTATCAAAGTTGCATGTTTCCATATTAATTGGAATGGAGGACGTCATATTGGAATAGTAATCACTTTGATTGTTTTCTGTGAGAGTGGAAAGAGGAGGCATTGTTGTAATTTCTAAAGGAGGGCAAGGGTCATTGCTATCATCATCAGCTATATACAGACCAGTATCCTTACATTCACATCTTTCTTTGTATTCATCCAAAAAAGAAGAACAACAAAATACTGGCAGAGATTTTCTGATGAGAATGGTCTGTGTTAATAAAGTGACAGATTCACTGGGGTCAGTTAGGGAAGGCATCCATACACCACCCTGATAGCATTCAATCTTTCCTGATAGACTCCCAACATTAGCTGTACAGTCTATTAAAACCCAGTCTCCACCCTTTCCTTCACTCACATCACATGATGCCTTACCAGGAGGATAGTCTATTTGCAGTTCGACTCTTGTTGTGTGATCAACAATAATTGACTGCCCATCCTTGTAAACCGATGAGATGTATTTCCCTGCATCATTTCTCATTAGATTAGTTATTGTAAGATCCAGAGAGCAGTTTCCATTTTTGTTTCTATTCTGCACTTGGAATCTATTGACCTGAACTCGAGGCAATGACAGCGCTGACCCGTCTGTCGAGCGATAAAATGGGGCGCTGAGGGAATGCCGTAAAGTGACTTCTGTACTGTCACATGGGTATGGGAAAATCAAGTTAGCTTCTTGCCCTTGTATTTTATTTAATGTTGTGGATTTACTTCCACCTAGATTCATGAGAATGAAAAAGACAAACCATTTTGGAATTTTAAATCCACCAGTCAAGGAATAAAACAAAACTTCAACCATTGTGATTTATGGTAGAATACCGGCCGTAGAGATTCTTCCCAAAATGTGGAGTAAAAGATTGTTACTTTGAACTGTAACTAGGAGAAAGTGATCGTCAGCTAGTATTCTATCTCATTCACAAATGATACTGCTCCACCTTTGACATCCAAGTCGTTCAAAAAATTTCAGATGAAAACGACTTGGCTAAAAGCCAGCCAGTTGTTCAAAATGTGTAAAAGTGCAATCTAATTTTCGGCTAACACATACATCGGCTTGTTCTGTCACATATACACAGGCATGAATCATGCAGTCATTGTAGGCTTGAAGCCGTAATCTACTGTATTGTGTTCCAGCTTTTGTTCCTGATGGATTCGTCAAATGAAGATTGTCAGTGTGTAAAAATCATCAGATTGGACGATTAGACATACAGCAAGAGTTGATCCGTCAACCAGGACTGACTTATTCCCTTCTTAATTACCGAGCTCCATTTCACTTTGATCAAACAGCAATATCCTGCAGACTGTATATCTCCATGTAGGAGTCAGATGTGGTGTAGAAATGGCCATTGGTGTAGTTTTAGATGCACGAAATGTCAAATCCACTGCCTGGAGGTGCTAGAAGAAAAAAAGAGTAGGTGGATTGTATGACATACAACATATGGAGGTACGATAGCTCAGTCGGTAGAGCAGTGGTCTTGAATCTGGTGACCCGGGTTCGAAACCAAGTCGATGCCCTATAGTGCCCTTTGGTTAGGCATTAATCCTCATTACCAGGTCCCTCGGAGAGGACCTAAAGCCGTCAGCTGTCTGGTTGCAATTACTAACAAGCATGTATGCTTTCTTAGCAGTCAGGTAAAATAACCACCACTACAAATACGGGCCCCTCATTTCATTTCGACATAAATTGTGGTGATAGCTGCTCCATGATGGTCACTAGCTCTTGCTAATTTTAATACTAACTTCCACTTTGAACCCAACACTTTACCTATTAGCCTAACCAACCCAAGATATAAAACCTAAAGCCCTATCAAAAGTTCAAAACCCAATCTCATTAGCATCAGTGCTGTTCTTCCTGGAGCTGTGCAATTACCTTTAAGCCATGCAGATACCCATTTACATCTGGGTCACTGGGTGGAGAGTGTCAAATATCTTGCCAAATGGGGTTATAGTGCCAGACTGGGATTCAAACCATTAACCCTTGGATTCAGATTCAAGGGAGTTAACCAACATACCATGACACCTCCATATATGTTTTTGAGATTAAACAAAAATAGTAAAGCCCAGAGAAAAAATGGATGTACGGGAGCTGGTACATGTAGATGCTTTAAGTTCAGAGCAGATATACTCTGACTTTAGTTTGATACATACTTCTGTGTGAGTAGGTAGTATTAGTTATATAATATCAGATTTTCAGATTGCTCAAAATATACTTAAATAAAGCAATCACTCATGTTGCGATTGCCACTTTCAATCAAATTACATTACGTACATCATTACTTTCTAGAGAATATCTATAAACAAATTATACACTTACCTAAATCTTATGCTTGCAGATTGCTTAAAAAACGCAGCCTGTAAAACAAGGAAGTGCAGCTGCAATGAAAACAACCCACAAAGCTGATACTGCGCAATCCAAATTTCCTCTTGACAATGAAGAATAAACAGTACCCGCGAGGAGGTATATGTCAACATTACTCTTGACAATGGAGAATATAAGTAGCATCCAATCAACGAAAGCTGGACTGGTTCAAACGTTCAGTACCAGCTAGGGGAGGGATATATCAACATTACTCTTGACAATGGAGAATATAAGTAGCATCCAATCAACGAAAGCTGGACTGGTTCAAACGTTCAGTACCAGCTAGGGGAGGGATATGTCAACATTACTCTTGACAATGGAGAATATAAGTAGCATCCAATCAACGAAAGCTGGACTGGTTCAAACGTTCAGTACCAGCTAGGGGAGGGATATGTCAACATTACTCTTGACAATGGAGAATATAAGTAGCATCCAATCAACGGAAGCTGGACTGGTTCCAAAATTCAGTACCCTGGGAGGGATATGTCAACATTACTCTTGACAATGGAGAATATAAGTAGCATCCAATCAACGAAAGCTGGACTGGTTCCAAAATTCAGTACCCTGGGAGGTACATGACACATCAGGTCAATTCACACTTTGTAGGAATATGGAATCAAGTAAAGAAAATGAAATGAAATGAATAAAGCACTGGAAATGTATTTGATTCCTGATTTGCCACACTCCACCCAGGTGAAGTAAATTGGTACCTGGTAGGAATTTATTCCTTGAAACGCAGCGCGCGTAACAGCTGCACTGCTAAAGCCAGGGTAATTATGCTGCATTATTGTAGAGCGCTTAGAGACTTCTGACAAAGTAAGTGTTAGGCGCTATATAAGCACTGTAATTATTATTATTATTAATTATTTACCTGTACACATGTGGAATAAGTAATGTTTTACAACCACTCTTGTGGAAATACAAAATGATAGAATCAAGATTAGATAATTAACATCAAAGGACAGCAATAGGAAGCTTAATTAAGGCTCTGCAACCATTATTCTCTCATTTCTTTTCACAGTAAATTTGTATATATATATATATATATATATATATATATATATATAAAGAGAGAGAGAGAGAGAGAAAAGAGATAAAGAGAGAGATATAAAATTTTAAAAAATGAGAGAGAGAGAGAGAGAGAGAGAGGGGCAAATGAATGCCTTTTATGGTCGGTAGAACCAGTGAATATTTATGCTTATACTCTTTTTGTCAGGTAATTTATAATTGTGCTTGATTTCTGTTTTCCTTTATGATTAATTTCACTCATAATTCTGTTGTGTTCTGAGTCTGAGAACTATCACATTCCATTTCACTAACACAGCCTTATTCCTGTGTTGATATGATATTCTTTGTTTTTCATACTGAGTTAGCCCGTAGAATGCCAGGTAAGTTTTTGTTAAGTTGATTTTATACACAAATTACTTTTTAAGTGTGATTATGCTTTGTGTGTGAACAGCCCATATTGTGTACATCTCACATTCTCTGTGCGCTTGAATGTTAGGTCCAAAGTCCACTCCATCAAGTCTGCAGGATATCATGATGATGTATGAAACATGATCACATACCTGCACACCTCACCCTCATACAGAATTACTCACAGCCACCCACCCACCCACCCTAAAAAAAAAGGTCCAAAGCATATAGATATGAAATTGCAAATGTGCATTTTAGGTTCAAATTTATTACCAAACATTTCTAATATGAATTCATTTATAGCATTCAGTAAAAGAAGTATATCTACGGAAGCGTTAAAGTGCCATTCTACTTGACGACATGACGAGATATTTCATCTTGTCAAGTCGACTTAATATCCATATCATGTCGACATGTAAAGATATTTAACCTACCATGTCGACTTATCAACTTTTATTAGTCGACATGGCGAAATAAATTATCTTGCCAAGTCGACTTCACAAAAACTTCATGTCGTCATGGCGACATAAGTTATCTTACCAAGTCGACTTCTAAAAAAATACATGTCGTCATAGCGACATATATTATCTAACCAAGTCGACTACCCAAAAAGTAATGTCGACATGGCGAAATAAATTATCTTGCCAAGTCGACTTCACAAAAAGTTAATGTCGACATGGCGACATGTATTATCTTGCCAAGTCGACTTCACAAAAAAGTTTATCTCGTAATAGCGACATAAATTATCTCACCAAGTCGACTTCCCAAAAAGTATATGTCGTCATGGCGAGATATGTAGTGTGACGACTATTTCATGCAGCGCGCGTATATGGCAAGCCCTTTGTGTAAAAACCAGATAAACTCAGTTTATCAGAAAAACTGTGTGTATCAATGATAAACACAGTTTATCAACAGATAAACAGAGTTTATGGGAGAATAACTGTTCTGTTACTACTTGATCTATCTTCCGCATTTGATACTGTCAATCATATAATTATGTTAAATACTTTGAAATCACTTGGTGTAGATGGAAAAGCTCTTGAATGGTTTAAGTCATACTTATTTGAAAGGTCTCAAATTGTTTGTGTTAATGATTCAAAGTCTGATCCTGCTGCGTTGGTAAGTGGTGTTCCGCAAGGATCTGTTGGAGGCCCAACACTTTTCTCAATTTACTTAAGTGGTCTAAAACAGATTTTACAATGTCACTCTTTTAATTACCATTGTTATGCAGACGATATCCAACTGTATACATCATTCCTACCTAACCAAACCAATGTCATTGATACCATCACAAAACTTGAAGCTTGTGTTCATGATATCAAGAAATGGATGAGCTCTAATTCCTTGAAATTAAATCAAGAGAAATCAGAGCTGTTGTTTATCGGTTCTAAAACTCTATTAGACAGGGTCAGCCTTTCCTCTATTAAGGTTGATGGTGATGTTATCACTCCATCTATATCATGTAGAAATCTTGGAGTTTTATTTGATTCTACAATGTCCATGTCAGTTCAGATCCCGGCTGTTTGTAAATCTGTCAGGTATCAACTACGTAATTTAGGCATTATTCGCAAGTATTTAACCCGCTCGGCCACAGAAAAAATAGTTCATGCCCTCATATCGTCTCGACTGGACTTTGGTAATGCACTTTTGTTTCAGCTGCCACAATCTCAACTCTCACGGTTACAAAAATTACAAAATGCAGCAGCCCGTATTGTTACCCTTACCAGACGTACTTCTCACATTACTCCTGTTTTGTCTTCACTACATTGGTTACCTGTTGAATCCCGTATTGTATTTAAATTATTATTGCTTGTTTTTCACTGTATACATGGATCTGCCCCAGAGTACAATATTAATTTGTTAATGCCTTATAATCCTCCCAGACGCTTAAGATCTTCCGATTCTCAATTGCTTGTTGTTCCGAAAACTAAGAAATCATGGGGGATCGGTCATTTGCACACGCTGGACCTCACATATGGAATCAATTGCCACAACATATTCGTTATATTTCAAGTGTAGATTGCTTAAAACATGCCCTTAAAACTCATTTGTTCAAAGCGGCTTTTCAGTAGATTTAGTTTTATTTTCACATTGTCGTTGTTCATTTTTGTGTGTATTTTTGTGTACGTATATCTTTTCTTCTCCATGCGCCTCGAACACATTATTCATGTGGAGTTGGCGCATTACAAATACTCTATATTATTATTATTATCAGAGAAACTCAGTTTATCAGTTGATAAACTCAGTTTATCAAATCAGTTTATCATTGATAAACACAGTTTTTCTGATAAACTGAGTTTATCTGAGAAAAACAGAGTTTATCTGGTTTTTACACAAAGGGCCTGCCATATACGCGCGCTGCATGAAATAGTCGTCACACTTCATATCTCGCCATGACGACATATACTTTTTGGGAAGTCGACTTGGTGAGATAATTTATGTCGCTATTACGAGATGAACTTTTTTGTGAAGTCGACTTGGCAAGATAATACATGTCGCCATGACGACATTAACTCTTTGTGAAGTCGACTTGGCAAGATAATTTATTTCGCCATGTCGACATTACTTTTTGGGTAGTCGACTTGGTTAGATAATATATGTCGCCATGACGACATGTATTTTTTTAGAAGTCGACTTGGTAAGATACCTTATGTCGCCATGACGACATGAAGTTTTTGTGAAGTCGACTTGGCAAGATAATTTATTTCGCCATGTCGACTAATAAAAGTTGATAAGTCGACATGGTAGGTTAAATATCTTTACATGTCGACATGATATGGATATTAAGTCGACTTGACAAGATGAAATATCTCGTCATGTCGTCAAGTAGAATGGCACTTTAACGCTTCCGTATATATCTTTTCAAATTGAGCAAATCTTTGTTCATTATGTAGTTTGTGTCCGAGTGAGAGCTTTAATAACGTGTAAAAAGGTGTGGACATTTGATCTTGACTGTCATTGTTTGCAAATGAAAATAATGCCAAAAGCACATGAAATACATGAATCCACCATGAATCTAGCCAAGAATACAGTTGGTTGACGCCCAATACTTCTGCTTCTCAACAAAATATTTTTTTTTTTATCTTCTTCCATATTACGGTAAAACAAATAAATATCCTATTTATGTGTATCGATACTTAAAATTTAGAAAATATTGTTTGTTTTTGCGTCTCTATGAAAAGAAAAAAACAACTTTGTAATTAAAGCGTTGGTCACAACCCACCGTGCGTGTTTTTAGTTCGTACGGTTTTTGGGGAGGCCACGGCCGCCACGTTTTTCTGAAAACGTAGGGAAAGGCAGGGAGGGAGTACCGACAACGCACGTCACACGCACAGTGTAAGTACGTGGCCCGCATGCCACACCTGGCCATGAGCGGTTGCGTGCATTGTACGTTGCGCACGTGGTAAGCGCGTTGCACGTGCTTACAACGTGCTTACAACGTACGGTCTCCGTGCGGTTGCCACGTTATTGTACGGAGGCCGTACTTAGTTAAAAACTTATAAGATATAAACAGTGGTTATAAAACTATTGTGAAACATCTCATTGATTTAATTTTATGTTTTTGTTTTCTAGGAGTTCATTATTAAATTGTGAGAAGAACTACTGACATCATATCTAACATCATTCCACAACACGCAGTTAGTAAGTATCGCACAATTAATCTGTTTCTTTGTTTGTTGCTTATTTCTAAGAGCATTCTCGCGTATAATAGAACAATTATTCGAACAATTTTGTGATGTTTTCCATTGTATTGCAAATTTATTTTCTTTCTTTCTCACTTAAATGTTGTTTATGTATTATTGGAATCATCACGAAACAAAATGACGTCTTAATAATTTCTATGCCTAACATGTAGAGTTGTTCAGTTTTAGGAATCTAAGAAAGTTCAGCAGTAAGAAAACTAGAACAAATCAAAGATGATTCTATCACTTTTTTTTTATTTCCTATTGTTTATCCTTAATCAATAACCTTACTTTTATGATAAATCGGAGCTACACCATAATTGTCCATTATACTCAAATCATTCTTATTGGGATTTTTCTGATAAACAAGGTGGGGTTCCTTACCATTTTATATTTCCAGTTTACAGTACATGTTAATTGACAATAAAACCAGACCCAAACAACAATATGGTATTTGGATATACAGTTTCATTAATGTATTACAGTCTGTCATCTAACCTCTATTCTCTCAATCATGTTTATATATTCGTAAAAGTAAAAAGTATGGTAAAGAAAAAGGGACAAGGAACTTTATATTCTTTCATTTGGGGCTGAAAATTGTGCTTTGAACTTCTAATCGTTTTACTGTTGTATTATTATATTTACCAGCTTTATTTGTTTGGCATTGAAGGCATTCTGAAAGAGGATTTAATCTCGTCCGACGTGGCTCTTAGTCTTCTCAGCTGTCACCTTACATCAATGCCGGGTAGTCAAGATAAAGCTATCAGGACAAAGTCTCTCAAGGTATGAATATTCATATCAATGCATATTCACACGTATGTCTATGAATATTCATGGTGTGTGGGTGGGTGTAGGTGTGTGTATTAATTTTTAAAAAATGCAGATTTGTATCAATCAGATCTCATAATTTTCATTTAGAGGACTGCCCTCTACCCTCTAAGAGACACAATTAGTGACTGAACTCTGGGCTTGGATGTTGTAAAAGAACAATTAGACCATATATAATAGAGATGACCACTAGACAAATTAATTACTTCCTAGTGATAACTTTATCAAAACTTATCACTCAAATTATTAATATATTTACTATTTGTTGGTCTTCTCTTTTTTAAAATCTTATTTTATAGTTCCCAGTGGACTACCAGTACTAACAAATTTCGACTCCCTGTCTATATATATATATAATATATATATATATAGACAGGGAGTCGAACTATCCCTTATCTTAAAAATAATGTTTTAAGGAAACTTCACATCAAAAAATTACTGAATATATATATGAGAGGTTCATTGTATCCTTGCCCATTAATCTATAAGATTTCCCCCCAAAATGTATGAGAGAAGAATAAAGCAAAATATTTAATCCTTTAATCACCGAGCCCCCTTACAAGTGAGGCACAGGGTAAAAACGCAAATGGTTCAAATATCCATAGAGATGTCTGCTTAGGTTCTAGGACACCTACCCCCTGGACACCCACCCGTCGGATAACCACCCCAGTCAACTACCCTCTGGACAACTACCCTCTAGGACTACCCCCGGACAACTGCCCCCTAGATTAGTTGTCCTGGGGGAAGTTGTCCGGGGGGGGGTAGTCGTCCTAGGGGTGGATGTCCAGGGGGTAAAAGTCCGGATAGGGTCTGTTTGTCATATCAGAACCAATGCATGTGTAGTAATATTCACTTTATAATCCTGAAGCCTTTTGCTTGTTACCTATTGAAGTGTAAATTTTAAAAATTGAAAGGGTTTTCTTTTTTTTTGTTAGTCTGGTCTCAATTCTTTCTTCTTTCTCCAGATTTTACGTCAGTTGGAGTCTTGGAGAGGCTTGAAGCAGACACCAGTCTAGATCAGCCACTGATGCCAGAGAGCCAGCTCATGTCCCAGTCATTATTAGAAGCTGCTGAGGCTGAAATACTAGCTTCCTCAACTAACACAACTCCAGTGAAAACTGTTCCGCCAACAGATGCCTTTTCTTCCTCAGACGGAGCACCAAAATCATCTGGAGGATCTTTGTTCAGTGGTATGACCGTAGCGACCAGATCGCCAGTAGCTCCTGGAGGGAAGACCTCACCAGGGATGTTTTTCAGTTCTGCCAATAGGCACAAGGAAGCTGAAGAAGGACATTCTGTTGCTGATCTGCTAATAGACACCCAGTTCATGCCAAAGTCAGACTCGTCAGAAACAAGCTTACTCGTTTCTGACACCAAGCCAAGTTCAGCAACAAATCATAAGACACAAGGAGAGTTCACACAGGTAATGAGTTCACCTGCTGCTTATAGTTTAAGTAATGTAAACTCTGCAGAAACACCAGTACATCAGAAATCCCTTGATCCAGAGGCGTCTCAGCACAGTAGGATGGATCCTATAATGTCCAGAGAGGCAGGGTTCCCTGACCTCTGGAACACGGTGTCCCCCAAGGAAGCATCTTCTGACCCTAAGGCTTCGTCACACCAAGTTCTCTCACAGCTCAGTACAGCAACGCCACAGGTTGATATGCCTTCGTCACAACATCCTCATCCTAGCATGACCTTACATCAGCCGGCCATGACAGCGCAGCATATTTCCCAGATGTACCCTCAGCTATCGTCGATCTCAAGTGGGATGACCTCGACACCGATCAATCTTGCCAAGAAGCCAACCACAGGGTTTGGATTTGTTGTGGACAATAATGATGAGAAGCAGAAAGCAGGAGCAAGTAGAGATGCCTTTAGTTTCATCCAAGATGCAATGAAAAATAGCAAATCATGAACCTCCTATGGGATACCCGTACAGGTAGAGACAATTGTAGTAATTGGCCTCGCTTCTATCAGTGTAGAATATAAGCCCCTTAAAACAGTTATGGACACTCAAGTTGGATTGATTTTTAGCTCTTTTGTCTTGTCGTAATTAATCATTACTTTGATTATTATCATTAGAAAGTGTGTTTACTCCCCTTTAAAATGATACCATATTTGTTAAGATTCTGCAGCCAGAGAGTGAGCAGCACATCAGAATATGAAGCGGGGTAAAAAGTGAAAAGTTGCAAATTGAACTGGTGAGCACTGGTATGCAGAGCACTCTTTTTTCTTTGACACAAGAGAGTGTGATTTGTGTAAATGACAATGGGGCTATTGTTTTACCAACTTATCATCCATGAAAGCCAAATTCTCAAGAATCTGAAATTAAAATGTATGCACTATAGTGACATGCCAAGCAAGATTTGCTACTATTTGGGCAATAGGAATGCACAGAATTTCAATTTGCAACTTTTCATTTTTGACATTGCCCCTTATTTTGATCTACTGTACATTCCATGTCTGAAAAGTCATGACAAATGGGGTAGCATTTAAAAAAGGAATAAACCCACTTTCTAATGATACTTAAATGATACTTCACATAGTGATGATTCTGCTATGCTTGCTTAAGTCGGGTCAACTGCCCGAGCTGTGATGGCCTTCCACACATTCCTGTCCAGCATGGCTGCTTTTATCTCTGACAGTTCAAGTCCCGTATCCTTTTTGATCGAGTAGGTCTGTATAGGTAAGATGAGGTCTTCCAGGTTTCTTCTTCCCGTGTTTAGGTTTCCAGAGTAAAAGCTGAGATATTGGTTCATTGATGTTCCTACAGCTGTGGCCTGCAAAACGTATTCTTCTTTCCCTGATCTTTTCTGATTCTTTTGGTAGATTCCCGTACAGCTCCTTATTTTTCATATGCTGACTCCAGTGCACGTTGAATGCTGTCCTAAGAAGTCTGGTGTAGCAACCATCTAATTCTTTTGCCAGCTTTGTTGTAACTGCCCATGCTTCGCAGCCGTATAGCAGCACAGATTCAACTGTAGCAACAAACAAACGTTGTTTGAACTGCCTAGGAAGAGAAGATTTCCAGATTCTTCCAAGCTTGCTACACGCTCTCCATGCTGCTGACTTACGAGCTTTCACATCTTTTTCTGTGCTCACCATCAGTGCTCCCAGGTACTTGAAATCAGGGACATTCTCCAACTGAATTTCATCATTTGTTTTTATAGTGATGATCCCCCTGTGATTGAATGACATGAACTTGGTTTTGCCTGAATTCATCCGGAGCCCGACCTTGCCTACCGATGTCTCCACCCTTCAAAAAATGAAATGGAAGCTCTTATTACCAATCATGTGAAAGAATGTTTTGAATATTACATGACAAAAATTTTGACGGGAAACCGCCTTCTAATTGATATATTTGGTAATTTTTTTTTTATCTCTTGCCTGTTGAGAGATAAAAATGCACGTGTCGCGCATGTGTGTGTAGTCCCATATACATCTTTCTGTGTACAGTGCTTCTAACTTTATGAAGACTTGGCCAAATTTCTTATCATTTTGATGATTCCAGAACCTTGCAGTACATCTATGCTAGATGATCAACCTTTTCTGATCGATTTCACAACGTTTCTTTCACAATGCAATTGCACGACAATAACTGGTCTTTAGCTTTAACAAATTTGAAACCCCTACCCCTGCATGTTCTCAAAGCTTTTTGCCTTCTTTGTTGTTATGACTGAAAAGAGATTTCATTTTATAAACTGGTCTCAACAAGTAAAGGATATTGGTAAACAAAGTGGACAACCCCCCCCCCCCCCCCCCTCGAGGGGGGGGGGGGGGGCTGACTGGTAAAGCATTTATAAGAAACCATTGTTATTATCGTTAATCAGGTAGGCCTTCTATTTTCCTTCATCTCTTCCAAGCATCTCATATATTATTTGTTATTCCAAATGTCTGTATTGCTACAACAATTTTTGTTTGGTAGCTGTTTTCTTCGCCATAAGATCAAGCCTTTCCATTAGTAAATATCTCCCTGTGTAAAGCAGGATTACTTTTTGACGTGCAATAAAGTAAATCCACCATTATATTTCTTTTATTGTGAGTTTCGATTTCTTTTTATATTTGTGTGTATTTAGTTGTACTGTAGTCAATGTTAAGTCAAGTTTTTTTTTTATTGCTTTTCGTATGACCAGACTAATAGTTGAACAGATTGGGACATGAGGACTTAAAAAAGAATATTTTAAACTTTCAGTAGGAGGCGGCCAATATGTAATTGTTTTCATGCAACTGTGATGTCATGACTTCAAATACAACTTTTTAAAGAATTCTTTGTCTTAGTTCTATGGCTGCATAAACTTCCCATAACACAATGTTACCCTAAAATACTTAGGATACTTAGTTATAACTTCTCATTCTCAAAACAAATAGTGGAAATGAAGCTATGACCTCACAGACTTGACCACATTGTTGATTGGATGCCTCTTAAATAGAATGATTGAAGACAAATTGCATTCATTGTTTTCCTCTCTCCCTCTCTCTCTCCCCTTCTCTTTGTGGTATTTCTGCTTTTAAAGACCGTCAATACTACTAGGCCAGAAGGGATTAGACCACAAAGCGAGGTCACTGACAGGTGGCCATCTCATTAACTCAGCTCTCAACTAACATAAGAAAAAGAGGATCACAGGCACCAATGGTCACCAATTAGACATTGTTTTTGCTCTATAGAGGGAGCAAGTAGCTACAAGTAGGACAGTGTGGCTTTAATCAAAGAAACATTGAAACAAGTTTTACTCTTCCTCAAAAGGCACTTTGTGGTGTTCTTCCCCCAGTACTGCAAAGCAATTACATTTGCCAAACAGATTACAGTGGATCTTGTTTAACGAGGACACTGGGACCATGAAAATGACCTTGTTATCAGATTCCCGCAAGAATCCCATCCAAGAATATGGAAGTTTCAAATTCTGTTTACACTATTGGCAAAACTATTTTTTTCAAACGAATAAATTTCATGCACAATTAAATGAAACAGAAAAATAAATTCCAAACCAAATTCTTGTTTTAAATACTTTGATAAAGACTGTAATTTTAGTGCCAGAGAAGGGAATGAATGGAAGTTATGATACTCAAGAAGACATGGCACTACCGGTAAGTTCCAAGAGCTTTGTAGTTTGCCATCTCGTTTACTTTTTTCTTTTTAAACCACCTTCAATGTTTCAGAAGACAATACATGGAAACAAATAGAATGGATAAGAGACAAAGTTCACATGGTAACAAATCTTTTAATTCTCATATAATTTTTTTTCTTTCTGTGTTACACAGCAAAATAATACAAACTTCTACATGGCGTGTTACAGGACAGTCAACGCATGACTGTCATTGGGCATTGGTCAAGTATTCATTCCATTCCACATTGTATTTCTATTGAAGTTTGGGGATTTCAGTGGTTCCTCCAAAAAGGGAACCGACTGAATGCAGAAGAGGGCTCAAGTTTCAAGGGGAAACTTATTGTCATCATGGCTTTCACACTGACACAAAAATGATTCTCAACAAGAGGAGAAAGCCTTGCGAGACAACAACCATTTCCATTCTATATTCAAAGTGTCAGTTCCTTCTCGTTGGTGAATTGTCTAAACGTCTATTAGATCAAGTTGATGAAGTCCAGATGGGTTGTATCCATTGAAGATGGAAATTGAATAGATTATCTTTAGAGCTAGGTGGTGGAATTGGGTAGATTGTAGAGGTCAGGTCTAAGGGCGCAGTCTTCATCACCAATGATGCTTCTTGAGACGATGTTGCTCTGTAAAGGAGAACAATTAAAGATACACATTTGTGAGATGCTTTAGAGGAAAGGTTGAATCCCAGATGAAAAGAAACCTGTGAGCTTTCTCTTTGTTTTATTTCAGTTTGGAAGAATATCATAGATAAGATCTCCTCTGAAAAAAACTGCTCTTCAAATGCCCTCATATTCAAAATATGATGAGAAATAGCTGAGAAGATTGAACCGAACTTTCGTGAGCAAGGGGTTTTCAGCAGGATTGAGCTAATATCTTATCTTTTCCTATGATTCTATAACCTCACAGTATCAACCCAGAGATGCCAACCTCTTGACACAAAAAAAGACAGACTGAGTATTCTAAAAAGTCAGATTTTGGAGAGAAAAATCAGATTTTCACGAAAACTCGACACTACCACTTGCCTGTTGGCCCCGGGCCAGTAAAATTTCAGAAAAATTTAATGAGAAAACTTTAAAGCAAAGATTTTGTTGGGGTTGCGGGGGTTTACTTGTACATGTTTCTATGCGATTCCGCTGTTTTTATGGGTTTTAAATTTTTTATTTTTAAGGATGTTTTTGTTTTTTTGTTTTGGAAAAAAAAAGATGAAAAATCGTATTTTAAGATTTTAAAATCATATTTCACTCTTATTATCGTACTAAATACAATTTAATCGTACTGGTTGGCATCTCTGTCAACCAACTCTTTTGTAGTACATTATCAACCATTCCAAATTGCTTCGTTTCGTTCAGTGCCTTACAATGTGTTACTTACAATGTAGAAAGAGGTTGAGAGGATAGAGGACATGCATTTCAATGATTGATAAGAAAACAAAACAGTAACATGGAAATACATCATAGGGCCATGGTAATGAAATGAACTTCTACAAAAATTCTTTCAGTACAATGTGAACATGCTCCATATCATTACAATGTGAACATGGCCTATAATCGGCTAAATATTTGCATGATGAAACACATTTATAAGACAACCATCTAAAAATTGAATAATGACATTGTCTTTTCAATTCAAAGAAAATAATGTTGAGGTCTATGATTACTTTCAATACTCCCTTCTACCTCACATACATTTAAGTCAATGAATTATTTTCATTTACATTTAATTGTCACTAAAAACATGTATGAAACATTGATCCTAACTGCTAAGACAAGGTGGTAGATTTTAAAAGTTTAAATATTGCTTACTTTCAACTTAGTTATATAAGTGGTATGAATGTTTATTTTATCGTCAAAACATGTCCTAAGGTATTTGAAATTCTTCCTTATTTCAAGAATAATTTTCTGGAAAGCAACTTCAAATGTCATGAAATCTTTGTAACTGGTGCATTATCAGTCTGAGTAAATTGTCTTTTCTCAGCAATGTCAACACATCAGTTTTAATGTAGCACTGTTGCTTGGCCTGAGACTGCCAAAGATCCTTACCAATTGGCAAAGAGGGCTGAATAGGTTCAAATACAGTGCAAAATGATAATAACCTGCATAAAGATGCTTTGGTCTTCCTAAACCATTACACCTAGAGTGTAACAAAGCGAGTTTTAAAGGGCAATCCAACCTTTGTAGTGAGTTGATTTGAAGGAAAGAAGAAATAGAAATATCGCAAGCTCCATTGGGTAAAGCAATTCGATGCCAAGACCACCCCTGTATGTTCAAAGGAGGGACATGCTCTATATCATTACAATGAGAACATGACCTATAATCAGCAAAATATTTGCTTGATGAAACACATTTATAAGACAATAATCTAACATTTGAATATTGACATTGTCTTTTCGATTTACAGAAACAACTTTTGAGGTCTATGATTACTTTCAATACTCTCTTCTTCCTCACATAAGTGAATAAATTCTTTTCATTTGAGATTATTTCCCACTAATATGAAACATTAGTCCTAACTGCTAAAACAATGCAACAGATTTTAACAGTTTAAATATTACTTACTTTCAACCTTGAAGCGCCACATGTAGTTAAGAATGACAAAAGTTGCTATAAACTGGCCAACTGGAGCCACATTGCCTCGTACTACATTGATGTATTTGTTGTAATACCTTGTGCGGCCTGTATTTAAAGAAAGGAAAAATAATAACTTTTCAACTCAGTGAAACAAAAGCCAACATAATCTTAAAGAAAAGAAATATGATACACATTTCAAAATGTAACAAGTATGGAATAGATCACAACTGATGAGGAGCAGTAAAATTGCAACATATGATTTGCTACAGAATGTCAGCATCGATAATTGACACCCCAGGGCAACTAATGATTTAATCAAGAAATTAGAACAAATGAAAAATAGTAAATACTTCTCATTCAAGTCACACTCTTACTATGAACATGACTGACAATGAAAGCGGACAAAATATACAGTTCCTCAGGTAGACAAAGGAACATCCCTTCACTGCTATTATGTAAAAAGTGAATATGCATGTGACACCTGTTCTACACATTTTTACATAATAGCAGTGAAGGGATGTTCCTTTGTCTACCTGAGGAAATGTATATTTTGTCCGCTTTCATTGTCAGTCATGTTCATAGTGTCTTGAGCTAAATTATCTGCTTTTCTTTCATATTCTTTCTTTAGTTGGAAATATATAAATATAGCATCCTCATTAATCTTTCTCTAATAGTCTCCATAAAATTGAAGCACTTTGGTACTGATAAATGTAGTTAAATAAGTGATATGAATGTGTTTTATTCTTATCATTATTATGGGAAAAGGGTAAACCAAGCCCCTTGTCAAAATATGTCCTTAGGTATTTGAAATTCTTCCTTATTTCAAGAACAATTTTCTGGAAAGCAATTTCAAATTTCACAAAATCTTTGTAACTGGTGCATTATCAGTCTGAGTAAATTGTCTTTTCTCAGCAACGTCAACACATCAGTTTTAATGTAGCACTGTTGCTTGGCCTGAGACTGCCAAAGATCCTTACCAATTGGCAAAGAGGGCTGAATAGGTTCAAATACAGTGCAAAATAATAATAACCTGCATAAAGATGCTTTGGTGTTCCTAAACCATTCCCGTAGAGTGCTACAAAGAGAGTTTTAAAGGGCAATCCAACCTTTGTAGTGAATTGATTTGAAGGAAAGCAGACAAATTAGAGAAACAGAATGGCATAGCTTGATATAAATTGGACCAATAATAAAGAAATTCATGAATGTTTGATCACTACATCTGTGCGAATCTCAAATTGACAATTTAGTCAGTGGCTTCCGCTTGTGATGTATACAAAAGTATCATTAATTTGTTTTTCTTTCTCTTAAGCGCTTTCTCCCAAGAGGCACACAGGTATATTATGGATAGCATTTCATCAAAGGTCCTCTTAAGTGAAAAGACCCACCTGCATTATACATTTTGAAAATGAAAATTTTAGTCATGTTTGTGGGTGGAAAGAAATGGGAAAGTTGTCCAGCAATACGTAACAGTGACATAACCAATTCAGCCAATTTGGAGTACCTATACAGTGATTACAACTTTCAAACATGCATAACTTTCTTATTTATTAGCTTATTTTGTTCAAACCTTCATTAGTCTGCTTCCCTGATTTGTCAACTTTCTTTAAAAGTAGTTGTCTATTAAAGACCGTCATTACTACTGGGCCAGAAGGAATTAGACCACACAGCAAGGTCACTGACAGGTGGCTATCTCATTAAACTCAGCTCTCAACTAACATAAGAAAAAGAGGATCATGGGGGACCAACAGGCAACGATTGGGGAAGTTTTCTATATAGAGGGAGCAAGTAGCTACAAGTAGGACAGTGGGGCTTTAAGGTTGGATTTTCCTTGGAAAATTTGGACCAAGGGTAAAGCAATTTGATGCCAACAACCCTGCGTCAGCCCCCATCCCCCTCATATTACGCTGCCAGTGATCTTACCTCTTCCAAAAGCTCTGACGAGACCTCCTGGTGTGAAGGAACAGGTTGATAACCACTTAGGCAGCTGACCAAGCTTCACCTCACTCAGCCTCAACTCTGCAACAGCTACAAAATAAACATTGACAATGCAGTCAGTCAAATGATTTCGATATTTTGAATGCACTCCTCACAGAAAATATGATCTACACAAATTGTTCACACTAAGCTTAAGGTAATATAGAAGTTATTAGGTTAGTGGAAGGACAATTGGCAGAAGAAAAAAAAATCACTTGAACAAAACTATTTCAGAACAGGATATCAATATGTGAAATAAAATGCTGGAAGATTGAGGTGCTTATTCCCCACACAAGGAGAACTGGGGCAAGTACAAGTGTACATTGCTTCAAAAGCTATGCAATTTCAAAATGTTTTCTTTATGTGGGGCTTGTGGGCAATGTCTCTGAAAATGTGAGAAGACAATAGAATTAATCAAGAAAGGGGACATAAATGAAGCTTTGGGGAGTTGGAAAATATGTTACTGTTTATCTAATTTCTCATTCCAACTCATATCTGGAAGATGACTGCACCCTCTCCTCCTTCCCCCTCCAAAAAAATAAGTCTTACATAACTTTTTTTTTAAGTTCAAAAAATTCTCATTTTCGTCATGTTTTAATTTAAGGTACAATATTGCAAGTTGTGCTGAAATGTTTGTTGATTTTAAGTGTGTACCTATGCTGAGTGTGCGTCAGTTATATGTGAAGTGCGTCACCTGTTTAAAGCATGTCAGTGTATTATGTAATATTACGTATTGGCATTGCCATTGCGCTTAAGTCAGGTAGGCCCTCTCTCACTAAAATTCAAAGCCGCTCAAGCGGCTCCGCCAATCTCATTGGCTAAGAGAGAGCGAGAAAAAAAACAACAAAAAAAAACAAAACAAAACAACAACAATAAAACATCTTTACTTCTATATCCGAGAGTGCGCCGGCTGACACAGTGTGCTTGCTTGCTTCGTTATTTTATTTAAATGTATGCAATATACAAATGTATTCATTTTACTATTATCTGTAATGTTCGTTTACCAGCTGAGCACCCATTGTATAATAATTTAAGTACGTGTACTTTTATCTACACTGTAAGAAAGGAAGGGATAATATAAACAGCACCACCGCAAGTTTATTATTATTTCCTTTTTATTTTTGAATTATTTAGATTGGTCACTTTTTACATGTATATCCGTCCTCCATTTATTACCACAATTACTTTACTGGGGCCTACAGCCTTACAAGCTTGCTTTCATGTAGGTCCCATCATATTTCTCTTAGTTAAATCACAAATTCATATTGACCACTTATTTTTGTTATTATTATGTGTTAATGAAAAAAAAAAATTTGTACTTCATTTGAAATATACGTATGTTTATGAGAAATATGAAAATAAATGAAATGAAATGAAATTGTAAACTAAGTGCACAGCGCTCAATGCGGAAAGTTCTACGTGGAGTGTAGGACTACAAGTGTGCAAGGTTTGTCGTGTGTGGAAAAAATAGCCTTAAGGGCTCTCTCGAAATGTTTTTTTAATGATATTATTCGAGAGAGCCTTAAACGGCTCCCATACCCCTGCACGGAGAGGCATGTAAACAAAACTCAAAAGTGGTCCAAAATCACACTTTCGCGCACCCGACCAATATTGGACAGTGGCTTTGATAAATTTTGTCCGAGTTTTGGTCTTAATTAGCGCTTTAATTTCAAAATCGGATCTAAAAATAACAAAATAAGAGCAATTTTCTTACCAGACCGATACAGCTCAGCTCCCTTTTCACGTGTACCGTGTGAATTCACGATGTCTACACAATGGTGATGACCTCTGACTAGCACTTCGTAAATGTGCTGCTTCCGTATAATGCGCTGAATAACACTCATACAGCGCATTATACGGAAGCAGCACAATTTACCCACAATTACGGAAGTGCCAGTCAGAGGTCATCACCATTGTGTAGACATCGTGAATTCACACGGTACACGTGAAAAGGGAGCTGAGCTGTATCGGTCTGGTAAGAAAATTGCTCTTATTTTGTTATTTTTAGATCCGATTTTGAAATTAAAGCGCTAATTAAGACCAAAACTCGGACAAAATTTATCAAAGCCACTGTCCAATATTGGTCGGGTGCGCGAAAGTGTGATTTTGGACCACTTTTGAGTTTTGTTTAC
Source organism: Strongylocentrotus purpuratus (assembly GCF_000002235.5). Lineage (NCBI taxonomy): Eukaryota > Metazoa > Echinodermata > Echinoidea > Camarodonta > Strongylocentrotidae > Strongylocentrotus > Strongylocentrotus purpuratus. Next base: position 24,773,069 of record NW_022145599.1, on the reverse strand, counting down.
ATGCCTCTCCGTGCAGGGGTATGGGAGCCGTTTAAGGCTCTCTCGAATAATATCATTAAAAAAACATTTCGAGAGAGCCCTTAAGGCTAGGAAAAAAGGATGTTCCAACATTTTATTTTTTGCTTGCCGGTTTCATCGCAGAATTTGCTATAGAACGTCAGCATCGATAATTGACACCCCAGGACAACTAATGATTTAATCAAGAAATTAGAACAAATGAAAATTAGTAAATACTTGTGTTATTCAAGTCACACTCTAGAGCTAAATTATCTGCTTTTCTTTCATATTCTTCCTCTAGTTGTAAATATATTAAAAAGGCATCCTAATTAAACTTTCTCTGATAGTCTCCAAAAATTCATGCTCTCTTCATGCAGAGGTCAGAGCTACCAAGTGTCACGCATTAGGCGTGACATCACGCATTTGGAGGGTCTGGAAATGCTCTCACGCAAGGCGCGCACGCTAGATTTAGAAAAAAGGCTATAGATCTACCTTATACGTGTGTTATACCCTCGCACGCGCGCTTGTGCGGCGAAAAATTAAAATGTCACGCATTGCCGATCTTTGAACTTGGCGTCTCTGAGAGGTACAGGTGCAAATGAGTAGGGGCGCTGGTCCGAGAATGAGGATCGTACGCACCGACGCGTCCGGAAAAATAAGGATCATCCGCATTTTCGTAGATGTTTCTGATCCGCACGTTGGCCATGCGAAAAACAAATTCTGGAATGAAACCAGCAAGCTTTTTTCGCGGACGATCTTTAACTTATTTTTTAGGACGATAATGTCCGCGTTTATGCAGACGATCCTCATTCTCGGACCAGCGCCCCTACTGCTAATTTCACTTTAAAATTTTTATTGTCAATATCATATTTAATTTAATATTTATTCATAATTCATGCCATACGTCACCAAGCTTAGCCTACCCCCGGGCCCTGCCCTGGCCCTGCCCACCAAGCGCGAGCAGTGAAATGTGCCTGCTTATGATTTGCTAAAAAGTACCGGCACCTGCACCAGTACAGTGCACCAGTACAGTGCCATGGTGTGCTGCGGAGCTGAGCGACTCGTGCAAGCTCACTGGTTTAAACCCGGGTTTAAACCTTTACAGTTCGTTCTTACTGGAAGTATGTGGGGGTATTAATGTATAGGTATATAAAGTAAATATCACTCATAATGCACAATTACTCAATCAACATTCATCATGATCAATATCTCAAATAATCATGATTCAAAAGTAAGTACTAAAATTTCTTTACCTTTGTCCGCCATGTTGGAATTTGACTTGGACCTGCGGATGAATATGGCATGAAAGAGTAGTATCGGTAAACTCGCCGTCAATCGAGGGTTTATTTTATTGGCCCATGAATATGTTGCAATGAGGACTGTGTCTCGCCGGGTGGCGTCTTATTTTTTCGTACCACGGCGAGCCCGGATTCCTGTTTTATCATGAATATTCATTAGGCAGGGCCGGGGAAAGTCTCGATTCTCTTGAATATTCATGTATGATCGAGGCATGCGCAGCATCGAATATCGTGTGTAACAAGTACGTTGGATTAATGTCAGGCCTATAATATGACATAGAAAAGCAATGTCATGGTCATTTAGATAATACAGTCATAAATGCTGTGTTTAATTACTAGTAAATGCCAAAATGTCAGTATCGGTAGACAAGATATATAGCATATATTTCAAATAAGAGTCTTGATAGGCAATTTGTGAGTAGCCTAGGCCTACTTTTCTGAGATTAATGGGAGTCTAGTTCTTTTCATGAATTGGTAAATAATCAGTTCTAGGTTTGCTTTTTAAATATTACAAGCAGAGGTTGCATTATGGTATCTTGTGATACAGTATTATAAACCGTATAAAATAGATAACAAGAATAGGCCTACATACAGACATTTATCAAAAATAAAATACTTGTGTATTGCACTTAAATTATTTCTATGATCTATGCTCACTTAACTGCATAAGGAAGAAAAGGAAGAAAGAAAAATGGGATTAGAAAGAAGAATAACAAAGTTAAAAAGTAAAATATATATAAATAATAAATGAATGGAAGAAATAAAGAATACGGAATAGATACCAAGGAAGAAAGAAATAAATTGAAAGAAAATTGAAATGAAAAGAAGACAAAAGAAAAAGGGAAAGGAGCAAGATAATATTGATACCATATTTTCAATCTTGTTTTCTTTTATCTTGCCTCTTGTTTTTGTTTAGGCCTAGCTATCATTTTTTCCTTTCCTTTCTCTTTTTCTCTTAAAAGTTCTCTTTGGTTTCTTTCTAAAATAATGAGGGAAGGGGGGGGGGGGGGGGGGGGGGGTGGGGGACTCGATGATAATTCATCATTTGAAGGTTTACAATGTGAAGTCCACGAGTTATATGCACCCACTGAAGAAAATCCATGTACAGGGTTGCTGCAGGAACCCCAGCACCCACAGATCCCACGCATGATGAGACAAACTCGAGAGAAAACTACACATTCTTTCACATACATTGAAGAAAAAAAAGAAGAAAAAAAAAATCCAAGATCGGTTGAACTCTTTTTGACCCCTCCCCAGGACGTCGATCAATTACATGTATGTGCCCCCCCCCAAAAAAAAAACTCTGGCTACAGCCCTGGCGATAATTACCCACTATTCAAATCTGACAGGTGCCCCTTTTTCTTCAACAAATGCCCCTTTAACTTCATAATAAGTGCCACTGTTCCATTTTCATAAGTGCCCCTTGTGATATCTGATAAAAGCCCTTTCATTTTTGTTTTACTTTGACACGCGTCCCCTTAAACTTTCTAACAAGTGCCCTTTTACCTTTTGATATGTGCCCCTTTCCCTGTTTAATAGGAGCCCCAACCCCAACCCTTTCTCATAAATGCCCCTTTGACACATGCCCCCTTTTCCTTTTTTTATAATTCCCCTTTTCTCTCTTTCTCTGTCTTTCGAAAACTATCTTCTGCAAGGTTTGTTCTCTTGACTGAGCAACCTGTTGCAATTCCTTTCTGTCTCACTTTCAGTCGTACTTGTTGCCACTCATTTGCATTCACTCGTTATCAACTACCATCAACCATTCCATATTCACTCCATTACTGTCCACATTTCAATTTCATTCTCTTCACTCTCCCTTTTTGCAGCCTTTCCAGGAGCTTTGCTAGAAGTAGAACATTTTTAATGTAGAGGCCAGAGAAACCGGAAAGTATGTTAATCATTTTATTCAAATATCTAACTTGAAAAAAAGGAAAGTGAAACATTGTTTAATTACAATATATTGACATAATTTTGTTAAAGAAAAAAATTGAATTTAACACTGGAAATTTGTAATTGGTTTGCCAGCCCCCCCCCCCCCCAAAAAAAAAAAACACACTCAAAACACAACAGTGGTACCAGGGTTTTTGTTAGGAGGCCCATGTACTGTATAATTTTTATTATTAAGAATAGTTTTCTCTTTTTTATTAATTTGACATTGGCATACCGTAAATTTCACCAGGAACCCCCCCCCCCCCTCCCGACACTGCCATTACTTCTACCAACAGTAATGCTATAATTCAAAATTTCACTTTCTAAATCCTTCTAATATAAACATATAATCATATTTGTACAGAGGATAAGATAAGAGGATAGCAAGCCCCCCCCCCCCCCCACTCCCTGTTTTCTTTAGTTGGGAAGCATCGAAACATGATTCTATGAAAGCTACCAGTTTGGATACGAAAGGCAATGAGGATTAGCAGTTTCCATATTTAATGCATTTAGAGTGTTGTCTTTCAAACCTTCTTACATACAATACTTGAAGTAGCAATAATTTCATAATCTACAAAACTTCCCATACAGAAGTCCATAGAGGTGAATGAATTTTAACATGTATAATTATAATCAAAATATCATTGATTAATTCAATCTTTGATATAGACTGATAGACCTTTATCAATCAAATTTGAAGGAGAATCTTTCTGCCCAGTCCTCAGTTTCATCCTATAAGATGGTAGTTGACATTGTTAGAATTTTAATGTTTATTCGTTGAGGATTAGTTATCTTTAATTATTTGAAAGTCGACAAGATGATAAACTTCATTAGCTTTATTGAATGTAGTATTCTACAAACATATAATACAAATAACAAATAAATATCATGTAAATATTCCAGTTTAAACCCATCTCTATTGTCCTTTTTCATTATATGAGGGTGGCATCTTTAAGACGTAGTCTCGTGTAGATATCTTCTGCATCCATCACTAAAGTTGTAGCCTAGTTTTCAGAAAAAAATATAACCCAAGTCTGTTGAATGGAAAAATGAAATAAGATATAAAAAAATCAACAATGACTAATAACATACACCCTGATACCTGCTCAGAAAAAGGAAGGACTGAAATTAACTTGGGGTTCTAGTGGGCAAACCTAAACTATTTTTTGTACAAGACTAGTTTAAATACTGACCGCATCTTAAATTATTACTGATGATCCCATTAAGACGATAGGCCTGCTGGAGCTCGGATCAGACAAGGTATGAAATAAGTAATACAATGTAATACAACTCGTGCTCATACCGGTAATTGAATAATACTCGGTTAAGTATGGGACAAAAAATGACCAAACAACTTTGACCAGAGAATGTACTGGAAATAATGCTACTGAAACATACGTAATGTAGACTTATATTTCATCTATATTGACATTTAATTTTTAATCTAAATTACAATTGTGATATTAAGTCAATTATTCTTTTACAAGTCAACTGACAATGAAAAATATCTGTTTTAGATCTATAATTTTCTCCATGACATTTGTTCCACAAAAATGTATTGGGGGTACCTTCATGTATATTAGCACACTTGCTCGTATGAAGTGTAGTAGGCCCGCATCTCTAGATATGATCCCGTCAACATCTGTTCTTTGTTCCTCTCCTGAGTTTGCAAACCAGAATGCCTTCATCATCCACTGTAGAGAGGCATCATCCTACATGAGAGAAAACAAAGTAGGTACATGTACTTCAATTAAAAACTGATACTGATGGATACATATCAACCATAATACATCCTATAAACAGACTTTTATCAATCTTATTTTGTGTTCTTCTTCATCTTCATTGCTCAAGAAGTGAAAGTACCCCTTACAAAAAAAAAAATGAGGGGTCCTGTGTATACCCTACATGTAGTGCTTACAATGTGCATTTGATATGGCTCTTCTAAACACAGGACCTCCTGTAAATAAGGACAAATTTTCCTTTGTAAACAAAGAAAGAAAAGACATCAATATTTGTATACTAGGTGCAGAACTAGAATAAAATATACCCTCCACTATATATGCTTGCAATGTCAACTTAGTTCCATTTCCTTTTGAGTGAATTAATAGGTGGTCGTTTAATATGTGTGTGCTAAATAACCTGATAACTGTACCTGCATGGGACTTTCTGCTTCATCTTGCAAATATAAGAGATGTTGTAATGTCCTCCTTCCAGCTCTTCAGTTTCAATCTTTTGGAACAAAAAGAAGAAGAAAATCAATACGACAATCAAGGCATCCCTTTCTCCTTAACAAAATAAAATAGATCTAGCATAATTCAAATTAATAGATATTTTTATGCATTGGTTGGCCTTAATTTTAATATGGTGTGGAAATCAACATTCCTATTTAATGAACCACAGTACAAAGTAAAACTAAATGGAAGATTTAACTTGTGCATCAAACAGTGGTTTCTATGGCCTATGAACACGAAGCAGTACTAAGTAGAATTAGTTTATTATAACAAGAAGAGGTGGACTACATACCATATAAGCAGAGGCGGCGCTCCGAGAGGGGGGGGGGGGGCAGAGTGCCCTCCCATTTGGTCAAGTACCCTAAAAGTGCCCCTTTTTGCATAGGAAAAGTGCCCCTTTTTACATAGGAAAAGTGCCCCTTTTACTCTGACAAGTGCCCCTATTAAGTTTTTAAAGTGCCCCTTCCCCTTTTAATAACTACCCCTTTTAACTTGGATAAGCGCACCTTATATCTTCACATGTGCTCCCTTTCATTTTTAATAAGTGCCCCTTTTTCTTATAAGTGCCCCCATTTAAAAATAGGCCCTTTCCCTTCTCATAAATGCCCCTTTTCATCTATGAAAATAGTTCCTTTTCATTCTCTTAAGTGCCCCTTTTCATCTCTTGTAAATGACCCTATTCACTTCTGAGAGATACTTGTTTTACTTTGACAAGCACCCCTTCCCCTCCTAGTCAGTACTCTTTTCATCTCTTATAAATGCCCCTTTTATTTTGACACGTCCTCCTTTTCCTTCCTATATAATGCCTTTTTTCCTTATAAGCACCCTTACCCCTTATCATAATTACCGGTATTACTTTTCGTCTTTGATAAGTGCCCCGTTTATTTAAACATGTGCCTTTTTTTCTTTTTAATAAGAGCCACTTCCCCTTCTCATTACCCTTTTAACAATGATATGTACCCTATTTCCTTTCTTATAAAGAACCTATCCCTTTTTCATAAATGCCCCTTTTCACTGCTTATAAATGCCCCCTATCAAAATCTGATGGGTGCCTCTTTTCCGTCGACAAATGCCCATGTTCTTATCATCCCTGGTGCATGCCTCTTTGTTTAGGTGTAAGAAGTGCCCCATTTTCACCTCTGATAATTAGCCTTTGTACTTTGACACATGCTTCTTTTCTTTTCTGATAAGTGTCTTAACCCTTTCGATAAGTGTCCCCTTTTCCTCTCATCATTAAACGTGTCCCTAATTTCAAGCGACTAAAAGCAATTTCCCACAAAGCTCGCTCGCTACGCTTGCCCATAGTTATAGATGTTATAATTATGTAACTTATCACAGATCTATTCAGTCTTCCGTTATGAGATTGTGCTTATATAACCCCATCAGGATTGGGTTTTCCTCTTTATAAGATGTAATTTTTCGCACTGCAAGCCAAAAACTGCAAAGTATGATACTTAAGCAATATCTTAAATGCTGTATTAAGAGAAACAAATATTGAAATCATCCCTGATAATGTAATCACAAAATAGGGGTATATACCAATGTCAAAAAAATGGTATATTTTCCCTCTGAAGGTGCCCTTTTTTCAAGAAAGTTTTTTTGTTGGTGCCCCCCCCCCCCCCACTTTGGAAGTTGCTCCGCCGCCTCTGCGTATAAGTAAACATAATTGTCGACTACCCTAGGGGTCTTCTCTTATACAACGTCCAACAAGTATCAAATGAACTGCACACTTTGGAGAAGAAAAAATCTTTAATATAGGTCTAGATCTAGAAAAGTTATGACAACTTGACAAGCACACTGGACACACACAACATCTGAACATTAAATAAATGAATCCTAGGTCTAGTTTGTTTGTTTTTGAATATTTTTATTAATAAGTTCCAGGTTTACGTCTAAATGAAATATGGTTTGGAGCCGTTTGATTATCCATGGTCACAAACAATTTTGGTCTAAAAGTTGACACGCACCAATGATGCAACTGAGCGAACGGATAGCACTTAGTCTTAGTAATACTAGTATAGCCAACAGAGTCGGCATCTACTAAAGATATAAACAAGAACTAACCCTCTTGGATTATTAAAGAAATCATACTTCATAGATTATTTTAAGGTGTAACGTTAAATCTAGATTTGAATTCAATGGATGATTGGTGAATTAGATTCACGATGACGATCAAATTTGGAATAAAACCTGATCAGAAAGTTTTATCTTGATGCAGATGAGCACCGAAATTCCCCAACGAGGGCCTGCCGGAACCCCGGGGCTCTAAAGGGTGACATGAAGGCAAACCGCAGTCAAACTACTTCACGACGATGAAAATCAAAGTGCAATTTCAAGAGAAATATTTTCCTAGCCTTTTCCCCACAAATCTGTTGAGAACAGTCTCAAAATGTAAAGAAATTACGGCGCTAGTGTAGCAAGGTATCCAAAATATAGCCTACTAAAACAGACCCCAAATTTCAGACCCCAAATTTTGTGGTCATCATTACCCTAACCCTAACCCTAACCCTAACCCTAACCCTAACCCTAGAGATAATGATAAACACGAAATTTGGGGTCTAAAATTTGAGGTCTGTTTTAGTAGGCTATATTTTGGATACCTTGCTACACTAGCGCCGAAATTACAGTAGATCACGAATTACAGCTTTTTCAAATTAATGACTAAATTCTCTTAATCTACTGATATTTCAATCAATTACTCACCCATATGCATTCTCCGTGAACTAAATCTTCTCACTTTGTGCGAGTATAGCGCGCGTCGTGCATTCCCACCTCGATATGAATATTTAAGAGAATCGAGACTTTCCCCGACCCTGCCTAATGAATATTCATGATAAAACAGGAATCCGGCCTCGCCGTGGTACGAAAAAATAAGACGCGCCCCGGGTGTATAGGGTTAAATTTATAGACATTTGGACATTGGCAAGTGCCGGTGGACATTAATGCGCCAAATGTGGTTCTCAAATTGCGAAAGATCCTTACTCTTGGAAGGGGTAGGAAAAAGCAATTTTACGTCATATTACTCCAGGAAGTGCCTGAAAATGCGTCTAATTTGGTTCTTTAAATTGCAAATGCTTCTTACTCTGGGAGGGGGTTTGGTCGCTCCGCTCCCTCGCCGCTTTTTTTTTGTCAGCCCCCCCCCCCCCCCCCAAAAAAAAAAAATGTTTTTGCTCATTACGCCACTGGGCAGAACGGAATAGCTAAGTTTGAGCTAAGGTCTGTCGATTGGGAGAAAATTCATTTAGGGTTGTCTGGTAATTTCCTCACGAATATAAAGATATTTAATAGAATTATTTTTGCAATGAAATATTGGATATGATGCAGGGGAAAGTCCGTAATATTGCCTTTGGGTGATTAACAAAATGAACTGTTGGAATATGTAGGGAAGAAGCAAAGGATATTGCAGAGTGAGGGGAGGTAAATTAGCCTTACAAAAGTGTGAACAAGTGAAATTTACATGAACTTTGAACACTGGATTATTATAGCCTCGTTTAATAATTTATTCATTTCTTTAAACGCTCCAATTATAGGAAAAGTGTATGGTATGTCGGTGCGGAATTGTGGTCGGGTGGTGGGCATGTTTGTTTACGATGTGTGTGTGTGGTTTTTTTGTTTTTGTTTTTTGTTTGTTTTGTTTGTTGTTGTTGTTGTTGTTTGTTTGTTTGTTTGTTGTTGTTGTTTTTTTTTTTTTGGGGGGGTCTGGTTGGACGGGGTAGTTTGTTTTATAACGTTACAACGGATTTCACTTTTGATTGTTTTCATCAATCGTACAATCTATGAATTGAAAATGTATTGAATTATGTCAAGATGAAAACCAATTGTATTTCTAAAAATGATTTATGTTGTTTTGGAATCATTCAAAAAAACTATGGAGAAAAAAAATTGTCTTGTGAGATCGATAGATCAGTCCTTTCTTTAGGGGGAGGGCGTTTAAGATTAGCAAAAGTAATTGCTTTAGTTTTATGATACATCATCATAAAAGGGGATATTCGTCATGAAAACTAATGTAATTTATAATCATATTCGAATGACTTTATAACGTTTAATTTAATTGAATTTAACACAAACATAAAAGAATGCTGAAATGTCTCCAGACACAAACTTTGGTTGAATGATCGAGGCGATATTGTATGTCCAGGGATACCTATTACCTGATCGAAGTGCGTGTGTGGGTATGAGGGGAGCCGGGGATTGCATGGGGGCACATTTTAATTACAGATTCCATCATTCCTGCATGGGATCCGACGGATGCCTCCATCATCATTTTGGCAACTTCTACGTCTATGGTAATATCAACGCCTGTTCAGCATCTAGATGAGGGTAAAGCATAGAGTTGTTATATACAGCTCTATGTGGTACAGTTCCTGGAAAGGGAACTATATTGATTCATTAAGAGCCACCTTGAACCAGTTTAACTCTCATATCCCTGCTTGAACTGCTCCAAAGAAGGCAGAAATGAATTTAAAAATAAGCTCAGTCTGAGTTCAATTCGTTCGATTCAATTCGTTTATTACAATAATATATCTTTTAATAAATATCTGGTGATTACTGATCTGTGATTCTTGGGCACCTGGGGGAGGGGGGGGGTTGTTACCAAAAATACCCTCATATCGATGATGTAATTAGTTTTCTTCAAGGAAATACATTTATTTAAAATATCTTCTAAAGAAGAAAAAATAAAAATTAAAAAAAAATCACAATTATTTTTATTTTTTAATAAAATATCTTGTAATATTTTTTGTACTGTATTTGAAAAACAAGATTCAAAACTTTTTAATTTAAAAAAAACGTCAGAAATTTGACTAAAATCTAAGTCACAACGCCTTATTTCTCACTAAGATTAGCAAATGATCGAGAGCGCTACAGTGTAGTGGCCGTGGAGCTCCAGCTTCACGAAACTATGACAACAATTTGGATCTGTTGGTGGAAAAGACTGTGTGAGTGGATGTTTTTGCATGTCTTTGATACAATAATATTTTAAATGCAGAGAGATATTGAATACCTTATAAATGCATTTCTTTAATTCAAGGGATACAATTAATTAACTTGCAAGGTGCAGCTGAGGCGAAGGCGAAGCTCTTGCAGCAATCACTAACTTGTCCCACCAGTCGACAGGCGCAGGCCCTGCCTCAGCTCGGGTGGTAGGGAGATTTAGCGCTCGCGATGATCACGAACTGCGCACAGCTCACAGTGAAGAAGAAGCGGCTCTTCGCCTATCGCCAGGATTGATGCTTGCTCGACGTTATATTTCGAATTTAAATTTTCTTAAGTAATATTTCAAACATCAGAGAGTTTAATTAATTGTATTTTACTGTGCCATTTAGGTGTCGTAAATTGTCACTAGACAGTGGCGATATATTGAGTTTAATTCTGTTGAGTTTTGTCCAGTGCATGGTGTGAGAGTTTTGAGAATCAACAAACATTAAAAAATAAGACAAGTAAATAGGGGGTGTCTTAATTTCACACAAACTATAGAGTATAGTATGATGAGTGATGTTGAGCATGTGTCGCTGACACTGTGTGTAGAGCTATGTGAGAAATTGATAGTAATCACTATCACTAGCATGCCCTTAATTGTATAAAGAAAGATATAGGTAGTCAGTAATGCTTTAATGTAAGACTCATTGCTATACCATGCAGTTTATGGCTATATTAAGGTTTTGCAAAACACTTGTTCCTTTGAAAGAGTGAGAAAAGGGGAGGCCATGTGATGCAATGAAGGACTACTACTGTGTGGAGCACATAGTGGCTTCCTTTTTCATGTTAATTACCAGTTTATATTAAATAATAACAACAAATTAAAACTAAAAATACATAAAGATAATAATAAATAAAAAATGAAAAAACATGTGAAAGACTTCATGATCTGATTGGCATTATAAAGTAGTTAATGCAGTGCCCAGCATGTTGAACATGCAAAATCATGTTGTGATGAAGATATGAATGATAGTCAAAGCAGTCATGAAAATCATACTTAAGTTTCTACCCATGAACTAAAAAATGGGGTGTTGCAACAAAATGTCTACTAGCAATCTCTTCTTTTTTTCTTCTTTGTAATGCTAAGTCTAGTTTGTTAAGTACTGAAGAATTATTTGGTTTATAGGAATCTAATAAACTTTTGATTAATTTCAACAGGACTTCAATTGGTCAATTAAGTCAAGTCAAGAGCATGCAGATGTGGGACAAGTTCTTGAAAATAAACCATGAGTCCTGCTGCAGATAACCCCTTTGTCTTCACATTCAAACTCAACAATGTCCTCATCAATGTTTTGGGAAACGTCTTCTTAAGGCTTACCATCTCGGCTTCATCCAGGAAGGATTTAGTAAAGGAGGTCGTCTACCAATCTGGAGAGTCTGAAGAAGAGGTCAAAGATCACATTTTCATCACTGATGTTGTGGCAATATCTTCAGAGAACCAGGATGGATACATCTCATTTGCCAAAAATAATGTCACGTTTTATTTGCCCAAAGGTAATTTGATGTTGTGTAGACTTTTGACATTATATTTCCCTATCTTATAACTTTGAAAGTGAAGAAACTTTGAATTATTTAGAATACATCTCCTCTTTTATTTGATATGTCAACGTGGGAATCTTGCTGTATGGGTGAAAGGCTCATAAACAATACTTCACTTTGTATTTACATGTAAGTAAGAACCATCATAGTAAAAATAATGCAAATTTCATCATAAAGGGGATGATTTTGTTATAGTATTTTTTTTCTCTCCTCCTCCTCCTGTTCCTACAATGATACACATTAAAACAAATCCTCTTCAGAGTCGTTTATTCGGTTACAAAATACATTTAACAACAAATAATTCAAACAAAAGTATACATACACATTGTATTTATTTATATATTTAGACTTATGCCAAAATGGAAAAGGAAAAGAAGTGACCCTTGAGATAGCAGCCTATGATCAGACAGAGAACAAGAAGATAGCTGAGTCCTCATTCCTCATTTATCCAAGGGGAAAGAAAAGCTCACATGCAGGGACCAGTGAGGAGATCTACAGGCAATCAGGAGAACTGTTACTCGTCACTAAACTTCCAGAGGAATCCATTCTCGTCCAGCTTGGAATAGTGAAATATGAAGTTAGTATAAAGGGCTTTCTGTAATGAACTCGATCTGCTTGGTTCTAAACCACTAAAGCCTGCATTTTAGTTACGATTTAACCTTGTACTGGGTCTAAGTTGGCCTATGTTGAGTTATTGTGTTAGAAATCTTAGAGTGGGGTTAAGTTGTTGCTTTGATATAACAGTAGACTTTAATAGGTCAAGCCCTATACTATATTTTGTAAAATACATTCCTGAGTATTTATTTCACAATTTAACAATAACTCGAGTTACTTGCATCATGTAATTAATCAAGTTAAAAGGTACACCAGTGTAATGAAGACAGTACGGTATATAATAATTTTTTTTAATTATAAGCGTGGACAGTATGATCATCATGATGAAGACCTAGAATGTTTAAAATGTATCATGACTTACAATTTTGTATAGTGATAAGAAATGACATTTTATAAACCGTCTGTGTGGACATTTTTATGACATTCTAGATGTGTATTAATTCATTGTAATGTATATTTTTTCTTTTAGGCTAGTCTTCGATCGCAAGAGCTTCCCTCACCTATCCCCTCCACCCCGTCCCCTCTCCCCTCCCCTACTATGGTTCCAACCCCTCAGCCGGAACCCCTGCCAGAAGACCGGCCAGAACCTCTCCCTGTGGCTTTACCAGAACCAGAGCCGGAACTAGTACTCAGGCAGCGCACCCCCACCCCTCCTCCTGTGCCACCTGTGGTAAGTCGTGCTAAGTGCAAGAGTCGTGTAGGATACATTTCAATGTTTACATGGTTCAGGCTGCTCGGAAACATCACATTTATTCCATCTATTCTTACATGTATCCCTGTTGTAAATTATTATGATCCATGATATGCATTTGTTGATTATCACTGCACACATCATACCTTTCCTTCAAAGATGCGTGATTTCGGCTGGGTTAGTTGGTTATTTGATAAACGATTTACTCTTTCCCCATTTCTTGCCATGCAATGAGCGGTGCCATTCAGATTTTGTTAATATGCTCCTTGTCATTCAGTAATTTTAAAATTTATATCTGGATATGTTTGTCAGAATGAAACATGAAATAGTTTTAATCAGACCACAAAAATCAATGCATGTTCTTTTCCAGGTATTATTATCCTATCCATTAATTATCACAATACATTTAAGTGAATTATGTTTTCTTTACCTCTGTTTGGCCTCTATCCCAGGTGACATTTGACCCTCCAAAGCGTAGAGAACCTAGCAGACCATCGGGTATGATAGCACTACCCAACCTGGTGGAGGTGGTGGTGGTTGTGCATGCTGCCAGTGGGTTGTCTGCCCTGCGAGACAATTCTACCCCTCGCCCTTATGTTCTAGGGTAAGTGCCCAGGGAGCAGGTCTTTTGTCATAGACATAGAGTCGTCTATTTCCATGTGTATATATTGTGTTATGATCGCTGACACCGGATTCGATTGAATTACTAATTAGTATGTGTGCAAGTCTACCAGGCAGCGAAACTTGATGGGACACATATGGCAAATACCTGAGCTTGCCAATCCTATTAACATTATTGGGTAACACACTACTTCTCTGAGGTAGAAAACATAAATCCATATATTGAACGTTACTATATTCTTCCAGTTATATGACCCATGCTTTGACACCAACATTTCCTACACTAACAGAATACTGACTAACATCATAAGAGGAGGACCTCTTACTGTACCCAACCCTAAATGTAACCTCAAACCCAACCCCTACTCTTAATCTCTACTTTTGATGACACAAAGCCCTGAGCAATTGACAGAATATATGTGGTACAGTCAAACCTGTCTATAGCGACCGCCAGAGTGAAACACAAAAAGTGGTCTTTGTAGACAGGTGGTCATTGTAGACAGGTTTCCTTTAGTACATGTTTCATTGAGAAACCATTATCAAGGGGAACAAAAAATGTGTAGACAGGTGGTCACTAAAGCTGGTTTGACTGTATTACCATTCTTCCATGTTGTAGGAAGATTCTACCAGGTTCTTCCAAGGGCAGGGCAGCTGTACCTCATACCCAGACCCCTTGGCAGAGCACCCATTCTACCGTTGCTCCTACCATGAGTCCTATATGGGAGGAGGTGATATGCTGTAAGATCCCGGCTGCTGATAGTTGCTCAACTCAGTCTGATGGTAAGAACTAGGAACTTTGTGTTAAAATTCTTTATAAAGGGTATAAGAGTTACCAAATAGATTAGAATTGCTGGTTTTAACAGTTTTTGGGGTGGGAATGTTACATGCTTGTACGTATTGGCTGCTTCTTGTATCTTAACTATTAATCTGATGGTGAGAACTAGAGACTAAGTTCGTAGTAAAACCCTGTTGGTAATTAGCGTTCTCAGTCTTATTGGGATTTTTTACTAGTCCTGTATAGGAGGATATTATATGCTCAAAGATATCTGCTGCCAAAAGTGCTAACTTAACTCTGTCTACTGGTAAAAAAAATAGAGCCTTAATTTGTAGTAAAACAATTAGGGTAATTAAAGTTACCAAATAGATATAACTGCGATTACTCCAATGGAGGATTTATATGCTGTAAGATACCTGCTGCTTTCATAGTACCTCAGCTCAGTCTAATGGTATTTAAAGACCTAAGAACTCATTAGTAAATGGTCATAACCCTCTTATTAATCAGAAATACCACTTGTATTGAAAAATGAGCATCATCCCTTTCTTGGAATAAGTTAAATGGTGGAAGCTAGCTACCTCCTGCAGATAGCACTCCATACACAGTTTGATATTTAAAGCCAATTTTGTTGTTGAAAGTAGTAACAGTTATTTAAGCAAGGTTTGCGGTAACACCACATACCGTATTCTTTTGTTTGAAATTTGACCGTTTTCACTTGTAATTGGATATTACTATCATTGTTCCATATAAAGATGCATATTCTGTCGATATGGAACTTTCGCCTGTTTGTATACCTGGGCCCTGTTTCATAAAACTTGTTATCAATAATAAATGCTAAATTTCTATGGCAAATTTACTTTCAGCCAATCAAATGCCATGATTTCAGTAGCTTATAACAGTTTTGTAACTTGATATTTACAACTAGTTGTATGAAACAGGGCCTTGCTCTAACGTGTTTCAACTGATCCTGGTATAGGATTTGGTTTCAAGTGGCACCAGTCTTTCTAGTTTCCATTATGATAAAGAATTATATGGTATGCAATGAAAACATATATCTCTCCTTGTTCAAACTTTGCAGTTCTGACGTTGAAGATTGTTGATCAACCTACCAAGACTGACATCTCAACCTTTGAGCTCTCACTGTCTTTGCTTGAACCATTTCATCATTATCACTTAGACCTAGTACAGGTAAGATACTGATATTCCTTCTTAGTTTAGGCTACAATAACTGATTGAAAGCAATACTGGTTGAATGAAGAAGTGTAGAAATAGGCACAAATAATGATACAATTGCACTCTTCAAATGAGGTATTTTTGGAAGCTCAGTACATTAGCAAATTCAAACGAGAAATTGACAGAGTTTAGAAATGTAACATTTGTGATAAAGGGAGGATCGACAATTTAAATAGTATTTGCCTTAGCTTTGCAGTGTTAAAGCTTTTAACCCTAAAGGCTGAAAGACCTTAACAGAATCGAATGCTTATTTGCGGTTCATTGATAATTTACGTTAGCATGCAGCCAGGGCTTTACGCTAACCTTTTTGAAGAATTATTGTCATAATTACTTATTCTGCATCATTAACAATTATACTTACCACTTATAACAGGGCTCCACACTAACCTTTTTTGGAATGAAGTCCGGATGGAACTTTTAACAGTTGGATCAAGCTAAATCTGAATCTGATGATATATGGCTCAACACTCCTGGTGGAGTACAACGAGTTGGACTAAGTTTATAAATGAATGATAAAATAATGCGATTGAAAATGCTGTTACAGATGAGCCTTGAATGCGTTAAAATCATGAATGTTAATGATACATGGTGGCGGGTAAAGAGTTTCAGTTGTAAGTATTTTTTCTGAGGCTTCTCTATTATTTCTGTTCATCCAGGCTGTACCTCTATCACCCAGTGCAATCCATCTCTACATCACTATCTATCGCAAGCTGAGCATGCTACCAGAATGTGGAGATTTCTCCTTCCATGGTCTGGAAGTAAGACTAGTATCCTTGGACCGTCGTCTGTACGATGCTATGGGCTCCATCATGGCTGTCACAAAGATAGTTCCTGACTACCAGAAGTACAGGTAGGTGAAACTTGTCACAAAAGTTTATGTCATCTTGAAATCAATGTAAATTCCATTCTTCTGAAATAAATGCATTTTGACAGATCATCAAAGTGTTGTGTGGAGGGTAAGAGATATAAGAGAATGAGATTATATTTAAAGCCTTGAAACTGATATGTCTGACATTTTAGTATGTTGTAGAGGTGTCGTGGTTATAGTGGATATGTCATTGGACTGTGGGTCACGAGGTCTGCGATTCAAGTCCTGCCAAGGCACTTATGTCCTTTGGGAAGACATTAAACTACATTTGCCAGCCTCAACCCTGGTGATGTAAAAGGGTACCTGGCAGGAACTATTTCCTTGAAATGCTAGAGTACCATGATAATGGAAGCCATGTTAAAGGCTGGGGTAATACTTGTGGAACGGCAGGAGTGTCAAGTCTGACAGGCATGAGCGCTATACAGTCAAACCTGCTTTAGTGACCCCCTGTCTACAAAGACCGCTTTTTTGTTTCCCTTGAAAATGGTTTCTCATTGAAACATGTACTAAAGGAGCCTGTCTACAAAACCACCTGTCTACAAAGACCACTTTTTGTGTTTCCCTTGGGCGGTCGCTATAGACAGGTTGACTGTATTATTATTATTATTATTGTTTTTCAGAGATGCTTTTCGTGAGCACACCCACCTGCTGAGTGTGGAGCCCTTGGTAGTGGAGATGCCCGTCCCACATCCCTCCTCATTCCTGACAGCAACAAGGGGGAAGCATCAGGGCTATTCACAGGTGAGAAAAAGAAAGAAAAAAAAAGAAAAGGCAAAACCAGAATGTAGAAATCATATTCATCAGTATCCTCTGTATATCCATCTTTTTTATATGGGCACTATGTTCTGTTATGGTTAGGGTCGGTAGTTTGATGCTATGTTAGATCCTAATAAGAAGTATAGGGGTTCATGTCCAAAAAAATATTAAAGTTTAACTTTGACAAAATTAGTTTATGGGTAGTTGCTTAGCAACTTCAGGCAAAACTCCAGAATGTCATATAAATATAATGGTTTTTGCTTGCAGTGTGAACGCCCCGCATGTTGAGTGTTCTTTGTGGTACTTGTCACTGTGTGTGTTAGCACGGAAGCCAGGAGAGTCACGTGAACCAAAAACAGAAAAAAAATTCACTTGTGTTTCTAAGGCAAGCATTTACACTGCAAAAACAAGGAGTTTCCACAGACATTTAAAAAACCACACTCCAGAGGTGGGGGTGGGGTTTTTTTTTATTTGGGTTATTCATCGTGATTATGGGTAGTTTCCTAGCAATTATTTCAGACAATACTCCAGAATGTCATAAAAATTATCATTTTTGCTTGCTGTGTGAATGCCCCTCATGTTAAGTGTTATTAATGGTAATGATTGTTCTTATCTTTCTACAGCTTTGGCTAGCAGATGTTTCAGATAATATGCAGTGGGATCACTCCTTTGTCTTCTGTCATGAGAGAGAGCTAGCGTCCATGTTTGTCAGTACAGCGGCTGTGGTTATTGAGCTCTATGATGTCAACTCAGGTGGGACTATGGTCTTTTTGAAAAAGTTTAAGTGTGGCCCGATATTTTCGTGTACAGATACTTTCAAAGATGACAGAAAAACATAAGTTTTCATATCGTTCAGATATGACTAGGTAGACCACAGCAAAATAGCCTCCATGATTTTTTTAAAATGTGTAAATGGCAATGGCTGCAACAAAGGTTCTGTGCATATTCACCAAGCACTTGTTTTGTTTTAGATACAGAAACGTTATGCTAATTATTACATTTTATATCATCGTTAAAAAAAAAACCTGCCGCATCATATCTGATCAAGGCATAAAGGTCATTGTGCACCTATCCCATCCCTGGACTTAGAGTGAAATCCAACGCTAATAGCAAACTACCGGTACTCTAGAAAGAAAGCAGATTTATGAAATAGGACAAAAAATAAGAAAGTTATGAATTTTCGAATGCTGTAACCGCTAGATGTATGGGCACCGTCTTCAAATTGGCCGAGTCTGTAATGTCACTTTGACAAATTTTCTGACAATTTTCCTATTTGTTCCAACAATTTTTTTTCCTTCAAAATCTATGACTCAGGAGTGTCATTTCTTTTTAGAGAATCTTTAGAAATTTGCTACCAAAATCAATTTTGAGTAGTGCCCCTATGGAGAAGGCGTTTAGGAAACAGATTTTTATGGTATTTTTGTACACAACAAACAGGAGAGTGACTACAATTACATTACTGATTTGAAATTCGCATAGTTTTAGAGATCTCATATTTCGAACCCTCATAACTTTCTTATTATTGGTCCGATTTTTTTTCAAACTTTCGGCATTCTGTTTCTCTTATTTTTCCGCTTTCATACAAATGAAATTAATACAAAATTGGTTTGCCTTTTTATACGCAAGGTATAACGAGAGTCGTTTCAATTTTTTAATTTTTTTCTTCGTTTACAGCCTTTGATGGCACGATGTGGCACCCTCACAGACCCATTGGTTTTGCTGTGGTTCTCTTGGACAACAGGGTTTATAATGCTCTGACCAACAACAGAGGGAAGTTAGGGGTCAGGATTCCTAATGTACCTCTTCAGGTGAGGAATTATTTTGGTACAGTAGAATGAATTAAAAAACGGGAGAATGGATCTGTCATTATCAGATGCAATGATGCAATACCTCATTGGTATAGATATAGAGATATTGCAAAGGCATGAATGTTTTGTAATTCTATAATTTAAAGATAAACTCCAGTACTGGTAAAAAAAAAAATAATAATTCTCACAAAATCAAACGAAACTTACACTGAATGTTCAAGATTACAAATAAATGACATGTGCCAAACAATTTTGGAAGAAAATGTATACTGGCTAAGTAATGAGCATAGAAAGACAAGGAAATCAAGCCAGTAGCCCCGACACCATGTGTGTTGTCCCATATATAGCTTTCTATGTGAGTGCTTGTTACTTTACCAAGACTCGGTCAAATTTATTATGATTTTGATGACTCCAGAACCTTGCAGTGCACACCAATACTTACATGCTACATGATCAACTGTTTCTGATCCTTTCCACACCTTTTCTTTTACAATGCAATCGCATTACCACTACTCAAGTTTATCTTTAATAATAATGAAGCCGTAGAAGAAAAGAAGGAGGGGGTTGCATAGCAGGTCTGTGCTTGTTGTTGTTGATATATTTTTATTTTTCTGTTGACTCAAAATATCTTTTATTGAATTTTGTCTTTTTATATGAATGTGTATATTTCTATTTATGTATCCATATACCATGTAAATACAACAAATTTCCATTGCTGAATGGACAATAAAGATGTATCTAATGAACTTTATTTAACAGAAAAAGTCAATTAAGGAGAGTACAGTTAAAAAAACAGTCAATACAAAGTTATCAAAGAATTAATTGAAATTATTTTGATCGCATTTGTAGAAAAGATTGAAAAATCGGCGTCATTGATTTATCTGAAAACACCAAGAAACATGGTTTATTTCTCTGCCTGGATATTAAAGCCATTTCAGAAAGAAATAATTTTTTTCGTTCCCCCCCCCCCTCCCTGTTTATGAAAATGAAGATGTAGAATAGCATATTTTTTTGATGTTTTTCCCCCATAGATGTGTGTTCTACCAACTCACGGCAAGAAAACTCCCTCACTCTCTCTTGCACTCAGGCTACTTACATCTCGGGTAAGTCACAATTCATGATGACCTCTTCACAGGTCATGATCTACTCAATTATGTTATTACTGCTGCAGTAATCAATGTATAGTCTTTGACAAGGGATGTTTCTGTAGTAACAAAAAACATTGTTTAGCATTAATGAGCAGCTTGCTTGCTTAAATATACGCTTCATAATCTAACAGTTTTAGCCAAAAGAAGAACATTGCCAGTTGCCATTTATTTTCACAATAAGATTGATATTGCTTTGTTGTACTTGTGAATATGTTTGTGGTCAAGTGTTTTTCTTATTCTTATTTGAATCTGAGTGCACAATCGGCAGCCATTTATATTTCTTGTTTCATAACCAACACTCCAGATTTAATAATAATAATAATAATATTCAGCTTTTATAAAGCGTTTAATACATCTCAGACGTCTCTAAGCACTATACAGATATACTACTACCCGGTCATTGGATTCAGTGCTTGTCCGCGTACATTGTGTGCACAATCTCCACTCCCTGGGGAGCATTCCAGCCAGGTATTACTTGACGCTCAAAAACTGTTTGATCCAAATAATCACTTTTTCTCTTTCTGTTCCCTATTTAGGTCCCAGATTCTTTGCCCTCTGTGTCCAAATTGGACACCCTTCCGTCCGTGGATGGTTTTACATCTCCTGAAACTCCTGAAGATCTTCTACCCCCAATCGAACCAACCTGGGGAGGCTTGAACCCTGAACCTGCATATTCTCCACCCACCACACCTTTGCCCCAACCTCTCTATGATTTGGTGATCATAGATACCCGGAAAAAACTGGTAAGTTGATTAATGTTTTTTGTTTATTTGTTATTGATAGCCCTTTCAGTAGTGAAGAAGCATCATATAAAGAATTATATGATAACCACATAGTGAATGGGACATGCACACCTGATAAGAATTATGAATAAAAAAGATTTGATTGGTTATACAAATGGCAAAGATCAGCTTGAGTTCTGGTTATGATAGAAAAAAAATTCTCACAGAATCCAACAAAATGCACCCTGAATATTCAAGATAAAAAATAAATGACATGTGCCAAACGATTTTGGTAGAAAATGTTTAGGGGCTGAGTAATGAGCCTGGAAAGATAAGGAAATCAAGGTAAGTGTGTGCTAAACACAGGTCACTACGGTATGTGCAAATGAGAGTTGTGGTTTTTATTGAAGATGATTTCTTATTTTACTGGTTCAAGCACTCAATTTACTGCAGGATAAAAAATCCACAATGAATGATAGCCATGTTCTCTCGACAGACGGTTCCCTATGCAGAGCTCAAGATTACCAAGAAGACAAACACTTGTTGAAATATTGTCTTCCTAAATGAAATGGAAAGTTAATTGTGGCATTATTTTGCAGTTTCATATTGTACAATTTTATGAAATATTATGTCCTTAACCCTGCAACATTGCTTTTTAGAAGAATCACTTTGAGATCACTTTTATTGGGAAATGACAAATACTTTCTTGAAGTTTATAGGCAAGGCACTACACTAACTTTTTTGCTGGGAAAGGCGCACCGGTTGGACTTTTTTGAGTCTGCTATGCATAAGCCCTATTAAAGATATCAAAAATTTCACTGTCTGAACTTTGATTTGGGGTGCCCTTGTATCACGGTACACTGCTAGTGTTGAGCCCTGCTATAGGGGATGAATTGAAGATTTTTTTTAAAGTACTGTATTTGCCGGCGCAAAGGCCACAGTATTTTTGGAAGAGAAAATATCAAAAAGTCGGGGTGCGGCCTTTACGGCGAAGGAGTAAAAAAAAAAAAAAAAAAAAAAAATCAAGTCAAAACCAGCACGAATTTGCACGTATGGGACTACTTACGGTACAATAACTATACCACTATGGTACACTACAGGACATTTCAACACATCTTACCGACAATTTTATCTTGCATTGTTGACATGAATATGAAAATAAATTCCTAAACAAACATTTGCCGATAGATCTTGATCTAAGTTCGTGCCAGTGCATTGCAAAAGTCGCCATATTGTTTTTCCATTTCATGCAGTTTCGCATTACACCGTACATTGTGGTAGGGGTATATCGGACACCAAATCTGCCCGCGATCACTTTTTGAGCTAAATTCCCGGTAAATTATAAGAATATTGATGAATTTGGTATCAGTTTGTAAAAAAAAAAATAGTGTTTTACGAGAAAATTACAATTATTTTGTTTTGTCCGTTGGTTTTTTTTTTTTTCCCCCTCTTTGAAATGTCAAAGTTGGGGTGTGGCCTATGCGGCGGTGCGGCCTTATCGCCGGCAAATACGGTATGCAATATATAACGAAATATATGTGTCGAAGAATTTTTTGTTTTCATTGTGTGTTAGTGTTTTTTGACTGAGTTGATAAATAAAAATCTGGTAGTCATTGTACTTTTGTGATGATGGTGCCATGGTGCCAAAACTCCTTTTTGTCAATTGGTCCTAAACTTAAGTCTCTGTCTGTCTCTTATAATTATGGCTTAGTTTCATCATGCACCTAATTGAGATTTAAGTGTGTATAAGTTGAATCTGTTGGGACCAGAAACAAAATGATTCAACTAAGATAGTGGACCCCTTTGAAAAACATCTATAAGCTGACAAGGGCAGTCTATCCCATGAGTGGTGAATAATTATCAAATCAAATAAATAATAAATGCTTCGCATAGTCTAGTTTAGGGAAAATTTGGCTTGCCCTAATTTGAGATAATAACAGAGTTCACTTTATTTATGTATGTATTGTTGAATGGTAGGACAGTGAAATGATCAAAGATTCTTAGTATGTTTTTTTCAACAAATTATCAAAGACCTGAAATCTGTGTGAAAGGATTTTAGCATGATTTAAAGTGAATGACAACTTAACCATGTAAAGTGTGTCCTGTTTATTTGAATTTTAATACTCATTTATATAAATTACATGTATGAGATCACATGTGCATTAACAAATTATTGATGTAGCCTCGTATGCATTATGAGAATTTATCATTTCTACATCATGACACAGTTTTGCATTACATCATCAATTACCGGTAGTGGGAAATTCAAGATTCTTATTATTTCATTAATTAATCAATATATATATTCTTTTATTTGTTTATTTAATGTATATATGTACATGTATGTATGCATGTACAGTATATACATTTGTTGTATTTTTGTATTTGTATTTTTTTCATTAATATATTTTTGTTTTATATATATATATATATATGTATATATCTTTTTTTAAATTTATTTTTGGGGGGGTTATTGGGATTCTCTTTTGTTTTGGATCACAATCCAATGCAATCTATATCTAAATCCTAAAGCAAAACATTACACTATCTTTCATCAGGCAGAGCTTCATTGTCACAGATATGTGAGCATACTTTGGGTGATGTAGGGGTAAACAGGTTTTATGTACATTTCCTCTAAAGTGGTTGATTCAACACTGTAATCATGTACTGTATATATATATATATATATCTTTATATATATGGGGGGGGGGGATCTGTCAGAGAGAGCGAGAGAGAGAGAGAGAGAGAGAGGGAGAGAGATAAAAATTAGTATATGAAAGAGCTAGAGAGAAAACTAACAAGATGAACAATCATTGTTATGCAATGTGATGATATATGTGCCGATGTAAAGGCGAATTTTCTCTTGCACTTCTATGTAATGCATTTTATTTTTTTAAGACTTGTTCATTTGAGTATCATAGAAAACATAAATAGAAAATATATGCCTATGAAATATTTTTTTCTTAATTAAATGACAAAAAATATAAATTTAAAAAAGATGAGATCCAAATGTATTACAAAAATGAGAAAACTCACTGAGGAGAGACCTTGGGAAGGGAGAAATTTTCAAGAAAGAGAAAGAGGATCGGGGATGAAATTAAAATGTACGAGACAGAGAAGAAAGAAATAAAGAAACTGATAGAGAAAGGAAAGGGAGGAGAAAATGCATTATGGCAATAGGAAATCCCATCATCCAACTCAGTGACCATTCATTGACTTCTAATCAGTGTCTTGTCAGAAATCAATACCACAGTTCACACTTCTCACAATGAAGCACCTGCTTGTAGTACAGTCAGGTGGAATAGACTTGTCTACTTTTTAACAGGGGTGAGTGGGTTGATCAGTTTGGGAGGTGATAACATCTTGACAGTTTTCATAGCAATATCAGGGTTGGACCCTATGATCTATCATAATTAAATTCTTGAATTGTCTTTCTTTTAAACTTTTGTTTGTTTACATTCTATGTTTAATTTTTTCTTACAATACAATTCTACAGTCCTTACCTACTTAAAAACTTATAATCCTTGTTAACATTTTTTGTTCACCCTTTGAGGAAAATGGATCAGTCCTATATGCTTGGTTGCCTGGGTAGTGTATAAACAGTATGATCCCATTGGGGTGTGGGAAGGCCACGATCTTTGATCCGAAATCCAGCTTTCTTTCACTGTGTGTGTTTGTCTTTTCAAAGATCCACATTGAATAGGGAGAGAGATTTAGAGCAGCTATTTTTTGTCATACACTAAACAGTACATAGTGAGTGTTATGACGTGCTTGTGTATATATAGTGCAGTAGTCTGTCTGAATAGTTTGATACATTACAGAATAAGCTAGCTCTTGCCAAAAGTGGTCTTTTAATTGAAGTTTAGATAAAAATATTCTTGGAATATGAGTGGAGGTGCATATTACAGACCTTTTACAGCTGATCTAGAAGTGAGTACAGCTTATTAGCTTTGATATTTCTGAAAATAGGATAAATCTTGAAAGATATATCCCACTTACTATATAGTGCATTGATTTTGACTGTGACTTAGTGTATAATTGTTTTCTACTCCATTTCAGTAAGAATTGTTTGGGTAATGTTGTGTAGGTTTTTAGGAGCATTTATTTAGATTAAAGCTAGATTATTGAATCATGAAAGTGCAAAATATTAAGTACATGTCCATTTGTCAATCTTTTTTTGTGTGTGTGCCTGTTTATTTAACAGGCACATTTTTTTTTTAAAGGGAAGTCGTCCCTGATATTAACTTGGTTTTGATAGAAACAGAAAATGAGAGGAACATTTGCTCTGAACTACAAAAAGAAAAGGACTTTTACACTCATTCATGTACCTTAAATATAATTATTGCAAATTTGTTTCTAGTCAACCCCCTGTATGGAAAAAAATCTATTCATTCATCAAAATCAAAGAAAATGAAAGTTTGTAAAATAATATGGACGAAGCAAGTGGAGAGCAGGGGCGGATCTAGCTTTTTGCCAAGGGGGGGGGGGGGGGGGGGGGTTTCGTGGTGGTACGTCTATGGTTTGACCCAGTGGCGGATCAACGATTTTCCAAAAATCGCGCCGTTTTACTGTTTTTTTCCTTTTTTTGTTATTTTTTCTTTTTCCCCCTGTTTTTCATTGATTGGCCGCCCAAGGGGGGGGGGGGGGGTTTAAACCGCCAAAACCCCCTAGATCCGCCCCTGGAGAGAAGCTCACAAAATATGTCACAGCGCTGCCAATTCTGAATTTGTGTTTGATTGGTCGTCAATTCAAAATTTCATATCGAAAGTTGCTCAAACTTTCACTTGCCTGTTCCTCGATCATTTGTCCACTTTTGTTAAACCCAATATCAGGGTGGAATTCCCCGCTTAGAATACTACGTGAAAGAATAGGCCTTCATTGTTCCTACATGTAGACCTACCATGTACCATAATTCAGCGAGACAACCTTGTACAGTTTTACAATATATATATTTCATTACGATAATTTCAATTTTACATGTAAATCACCACACTGCCAATCCTGTGTTTTAGTGTGTGTATAAAGATGTATCATTTCAGGATCTTATTTATTCATGAGCCTATAGCTCTCCTTCTACACCTTGTAAATTATTAATCTGCTTTGATCATGAAGCTAACAACTTCACAGTCTCCTTGGATACATAAGAGTAGGCTGTCAGTGTAAATGATAGATTGTTCTGAGGGACTCGAAATTGACTTGAGAATTGATTGCTTTTGAAGGGAAGGAGGGAGAGAGGGTGGAAAGGAAGGAAGGAGGGAGGGAGGGAGAGATGGTGGGAGTGGGGGTGGAAGGGAAGGATGGATGGAGTTAGGGTGGGAGGGAAGCAGGGGAGGGAGGGATTGAGGATGGGAGTGAATGGGAGGGGATGAGGGTCTGAGGGAAGGAATGAAGGGAAGGAGGGAGGGCAGTGGGAGAGACATTGTAAAAATTTTCATTCTCTGACAGTTAATATAATTTTATAAATATTCACTTTTAATATTTAATCTGTATGCCTATTTAGAGTTATATGAATATTTATTTTTATTTCCAAACAGTCCTTGAAAGATGATGACCTCCCACCTAGTGATGCTCTTCAGAATCTTCTGGATTCCAATCCACAAGACCGCTTGGTTCAGCCCGGGGAGAAGCCTACATCAACCAAGGGACTGATACCCACCAGGCTTCCTCCTCCTTCAGACAAGCCACAGTGAGTTAGACTGTAGACTTGAGATACAGAATTTTTGTGTGATTCGTCATGTAAAACTCTATAGCCTCTTCATAGATACTATCTGCACATGTGCAGTTAAAGGATATTTGTACAAAATTGTAAAACCCACCGAGTTTAATATTGGATACGTATTCATGAAAGTATGATATTTGAGGTTATTTGTATCATTTGCTATATACAGATAGTAAAAATGTGTCTTTTGTACCAATAGGTTTGATTTTTTATCATAAATGAACTGTTATATTAGGCTTATCTTCCAAAGGAACAACCGTACGGTGATTGCCCATGGTTCTGCTCATGGAAGGAAAGAAAGCTATTTTTAGCTCAAAGTCTGTATAAAAATGTACATGTAGCACAGTATTTGCAGTCAGTGCTTGGATCTGCTGCCCATGGTGTTTAAAGCATTATATCGTTCCATACTAAAATGGGGATGGGCCACCATGTCTCATTGTGTACAATATTCTTAATCTTTGAGGAAAGACATTCAAAACGAAATTTCTGATTTTCAACTTGACTCACTTTCTAACTAATTTGAATGACAAAGAACACTTGATATGATTTTCAATTTCAATTCTTTGATGAAAAATTATACTTTTTTTTTGTTATGTATAGATCAAGAGAGCCAAAATCTCCTGTCGGTGGCGGTCAAAATGATCAGACACTTATGAACCTGATCGACTCACAGCAACGGGAGATCGAGAGCTATCGACAGGCCATGAAGAGGATGGGCGAGGAAGTGATCAAGCAGCAGGACGCCCTCACGAGGTTAGAGACAGACAACTCACGTCTCCGTCAGCAGGCCAACATGTACGAGGATACGACCAGGGCAATGGTGACTGATGCTAAGCTGGAGGGTATGAGCAAGGCAGAGATGCTTGAGAAATACGGTAAGGAAATTATTGCATTGTAATACTTGAGTACCCTTTCAAGGGGTTTAATCCAGTACTTCCTACTTGCTTTACAAGTGTGGAGGTTAATTTTAAAATGATGAAAAGTAATTTCATTCATTTTTAGATTTATATTATCTGTTGCAAATTTGAAATAGTATTTTAAAGCATTTATGTACCAAGGAAAAAATAATTAGTTTATGCACAATAGTTGGTGGGAAGAGCAACATACCTTCAATATCTTTTTGAAATATATGTGTAGTTATATGCCCAGAAGTGACCTGACCAGAAGACCAAGTACATGTACATTGCCTATAAGAAAGAGCAAAGAAATTGGAATACTGTGTGTACATTGTAGCATCTTATATATTCTAATCATAGGTTAGATATGTGTGCTTTTATTTTCTCTGTTCCATTATGAAGAGAGTTAATCTAATTAATTCTAATGTTTATACCTACCATGCAGTGACATTGAAGAGGT
Source organism: Strongylocentrotus purpuratus (assembly GCF_000002235.5). Classification (NCBI taxonomy): domain Eukaryota; kingdom Metazoa; phylum Echinodermata; class Echinoidea; order Camarodonta; family Strongylocentrotidae; genus Strongylocentrotus; species Strongylocentrotus purpuratus. Next base: position 24,744,786 of record NW_022145599.1, on the reverse strand, counting down.
CCCTCTCTAAACAGGTCGCAGAAGCAGCAAACTACAGAGAGAAACTACTTCATGCTCAGAACGACCTCATCAAGGTACGTCTTAAACATCAAACTTGTATGAATTGTTTATTAATTTATTTACTTATTTTATTCTTGTTGTGGGGTTCATTCACTGGACTTTTGGTCCAAGGGTTTAGGATTCAAATCCCAGCCTGGCATTGGCATCCTATGGCAAGACATTAATCCATATTTGCCACTCTCCACCCAGTTGTTGAATGGGTACCCACAAAAGTCATCACAGTTTGCTCAGCATTGTCAGTATCTTTAAAGTTGTGCCTGGCTTGAAATCTCCCCAGGGAGTAGAGAATGTGCATACATTGTGTGCGGGCCAGCCTGAATCAATGACTGTGGTAATAATATATCTGTAAAGTTCTTAGAGACATCCTTGATCAAGTAAGTGTTGCATAAACCCAGAATATAATTATTAGTAACTCAATAGAATTTATCTTTTGAATCTGTATTGACTTTTACAAGCACTTTCATAGGGAGATGAAATGTAACTCATCTGTACTAGTTTATAGGAGGGATTAGACCACTCTGCAAGGTCACTGGACAGGTGGCTATCTCATCAACTCAGCTCTCAATTAACATTATAAAAAGAGGATCATGGGGGACCAATGGTCACCGATTAGGCATTGTTTATAGAGGGAGCAAGTAGCTACAAGTAGTACAGTGTGGCTTTAAAGAAACTTTAAAGAAACTAATGAATAACTGGTCTTTGTTTTTCCAGCACAATGACAGGGAGAAGCATTATCTGGACCAGCAGGAGGCCTCGCTGTCACAGTCTAAGCTCCTGCAGGAGAGGCAGGGGAAGGTGGTGAAGCTGGAGCAGGCTTGCAGGGAGCAGGAGAAAGCCCTAGAGAAGATGGACCGAGCACTGAAAGCCAAACAAGGCAAGCAAGGGGTTCGCTTTAAAGAAGGTAGGAGCTAGGGCCCACGATCATCACTGTCAGTAGCTTGTATGTTTGATGGAATTGTTATTTTGTAAATCTAGAATGCTGAAACAACGTACTGGAGGAGATGGTGAAAGATCTGAAACTACTGGTCAAGAAAGTGCACTTGTTAAAGTTTTCTTATTACTGTGATAACTCTTAAAAATTTAACCAATATCAACAAAACTTGGCTTGAGTAGATGTGTGTATAAGCATGAAAAGATTAAATCAAGAGTTTCAGTTTGTGAGGGAAGATGCTAAAGGTCACAGGATCATTGACCAATGAACATACATATTACAGGCAGAGAGATACATATAACTTGCATCCATTTTGTCAATGTTTTTTTGTATTAACGGTAGTTTTTCATATCACAATCAAAGAACCCATTTTGAATTTTCAGAAGAAAGTCAAGCTTCTACCTACGACACGTGAAGGATTGATTGGTCCTTTGCTTGTTGTCATGGTAATATGTATAATTTATCATTAGTATACTCTCTCTTTGTTGTAGAATCCCAGGAGACAGCAGCACTAGCAGCTGAGAATGCCAGATTGAAAGCAGAACTAGAACACATGAAAGCTCTCTCTGCTTCTCAGCCGAGGGTAAGGGAATTGTAACTCCTGACAAATAAGCAATAATGGTGTTAATTATCTCTCTCTGTAATGTTTCTTTATAACTATGACCATTTGAGGGAAGAGACAATTACTTTGCAGAATCTTTGTATGGATCGTATGAATCGAATCATGGTCATTAATATACTCCACATTACTTAACACACCATTCTCATATGTTAAAAAAACATGACACCTATATCTAATTCATTTCCATTTAATTGATATTTCTGAAATGTTGATTACCTCATATATATTATCTTATTGAATTATGTATCAAATAGCTATACAACTGTATGTTCTATGTTTATATGTTATGCCCTGCTTTGGCAAATCCATTGTTATGGGCCATGTTTGCTATATTGTGATATTTGTCTGTATAATTATGATCTATTTGTACCCGCACTGTCTATTTTTATTTTAAAATAAATTCTAGGTCAATTCTTTCAAAATTTTTACTTTTTCATCTACCAGGGAGGTTCCGCAAATGAAGCAGAGAAGCTCAGGATGCAGTTCATGTTGGAGAGAACTGAGGGTAGAGTGTCATCATTAGAAAAAGAGGTGAGAAATATAATTATTGTTTTTGTAAAAATACGCTATATATGATTTTTTTTTATTATCATTGTAATGTTACAACAATACATAAGTTCATAATTAGCACATGGATCAAATGACTCTGAATATCCACAGATATTTTAAACATGGAGAATTCCCACTTTGTGCATTTTAGTATAATCACTGCCAAAGTCATGGAGGTGCTTCATGAATACATTTTGTTTGCCTTGAGAAGAATACTTCCACCTGTGCTCCATAGAATGTATTGTATATAATGCAGAAATGAGGAGTCAAAAGTTTGGTTGGTATTAATGCATTTTAGCCAAATATGGTTTATTGTTATGGCTCAAATTTTTTATGTATCTTTATGTCTTCCCGGTAGAATTTGATTTGGTATCTTACAAAGTTGAAATGATATAATAATAGAAATAGCAATACATGTAGCTTGCTAAGAAATAGCCTCTCTTAGAAATGTAAGGATGCATGCTCTTTACAAAGGAGATGATGATGATAGATAAAATATATATACGCATGCATGGTTGCATTCTTCTTTTTTTAAGAAGAGGAAAAGGAGTCCTAATCAATGAAGTAACTAATCAGAAGTCTCACATATTTACTCTTTCTATTTCAGCTACTGGATAAAGCCAAAGAGTGGGGCAAAGAGAAAGCTAGCATATCACTGAGATCAGATGATTCTCTAAGGCAACGCTCGTTACCTCCCCTGCCATATTATGACAGAGGAAAACCCCGGCAGGTGAGTCAGTCAACCTAGTAAATGATGCTTAGTTCAGTCCAAGAGAAGAAATAACTGATGAATAATAATTCTTGAATAGATTTTGTCATCTGTTCTTGCAGTCAAAATGTTTATGCCCATTTAAACACTAGGCAACTGCTAGGGCTTGTGCTGTGGCAAAATAAATTATATGGTGTGTGCTTGCTTCATATTTCTGTATTTTATTACACACGTACAGATCAGGGGATTAGCTAGGGGCCAGTATCGGGCAAATCTATGTGTTTGTGCCCACAACACTGCCTCATGTCAAACTCTTATCACATTAAAGAGTCTTTGTCTTTTTAGGATGGAAATTCTGTTTTTTTGTATAGAATCATTGATGTGGCTTAGCATCGACTCTCAATTAGAGTAAGGAATCTTGCAACGCATTTCGAAAAGTCTGATTTATGAATGCCGTCTACGATTGTGTGTAAAAAAAGGAGTAGTTTTCAGGACAGCTGTTTCCCATCACCCTACCACTTGCAAAGGGTTAATTGAGCATCCAGTAGGCATTGTGTCTGAGTTGTGGCACATCTGATCTAGAATAATTCATTAATATATTCTTCTTTTCTCTTTCTTGACCCCCCCCCCCCCCCTCCCCACAGGACTACAATGATGCATACACTGATAGATCATATGATGCCAGAAGACCTAGACTGGGATATGGGACCCCAACAAGACTAAGTCCTCTCTACTAGACCAACATCAGCGCCTCTCTCCTGGACCATGCAAAGGCATACCCAACCCTATAACCTTAAACCTAAGCTAATACCCAATTGCGACCCAGATTCTTACCCGATAGTTTTGATAAAATGAAGCCTTGAGATATTGTCACTCAGGTATTTGTAGGAGAATACTTGTTTCATCATGAAAATGTAGAGGAGTTATATTTATTGTAATTGTTTAGTTCACAGTGCCTGTTGAAGTATTCCCACTATGACATCACATATAGTGACTGAATTGCAGATGAGAAGATCTCCATTTCAATAGTGATCAAACAGTGCTAGAACCCTTGTAATTAAATCCTTGTTATTGATATTTTTAATGGTTGAAGTACTACTAGCAGATTGATTAAAGCTGTTATTTAAAACTGTATTCAGATGATGCCATCCAAGGTTATGCTTCTTCTCGGTGCTTGAAAAGAATAAAATCCGTCCAAACAAGCATCTTCTATCCAAGGTTACAGTTCATAAGTTTATTTTAGTATGTTTATAGTACTGTTACTGTCTTTTTAAAAACATTTTATACCTCCGTCAACTCATCAATTAAACATACATCTCTTTTCATATTTGTACCTTGTATGTACGTAAAGGTACTATAATTTGTTACAGTTCATTCAGAATTATTGATAGTGTGCTATATATATAACTATTTCACTTCTTTGACTTTGAAGTATTTGGCAAGTGCACAACGGAAGTCATAGATATATGTACAAATTAACAAGTGTGGGGAAAAGTTCACTGAAGTACATTTTTGTGAAGTATATATTTTGCTTCTCCACTTCTTATTTACTTTATAGAGTAGTAACAAGTTGTGCTGTTTAATAATATGTGCTTATAATGGTCTTGCCAGTATATGCGATTTAATGTTTTTGTATATGGAGGTATATACCATAGATTTATAGTTGTATAATTGTGAATATGAAATTATGCTGTTGACCTAAGGTTTATTTACAGAACAGAGTTATATATTTCTTACATCAAAATTAGATGAAGTCATAAATTTGTTCAAATTTATAAACAATAATCAAATACTTCATGACGTGGCATAAGAGCAAAAATTATTGATTGAGTTATGGTGTGTATTTGAATCAATTAACGACCACATTAATTTTTACTTTTTTTTTAGTAGAGCTTCAAATCCAGATTTTAAAAAAGATATGAGGATAAGTTTTAATCTTTATGTTATCTATGACATACATTAATGTAAGCAAAACATATGAATAGACTGAAATAAATTATATGAGTAAAATGTATTTGTCTCAAATGTATAGTTTAGCTCATTTTAGTTCAATTTATTGGTCATCATGCACAAAAATCAGAGTATAATTGGCATACAAATTATTTTCTAGCTGTTTCCATAAAAAATACAAGGTGTCAAATAAACATGTATTAACATAGAATCACAAATGAGAATAATCAACATTTAACAAATATTTTATATGTAAGACATAAAAGCGATCCATGTGCATGAAAATGTATCACAGGGAATGCACACCACAGTTTATAGAGAAAAAGCCCAGTGGAATATGTATGGACAGGAAAACCAGAAAAATAAACAGGTTGAGAGAATCAAAACAGCAAAGATTAGAGAAAAACAGAACAAAGAACTTGTGAGAGAAAATTGAAAAGAGTAGAGGTAAAAGTGGAAGTAATAGGAGGGGGAGGTGGTTGTGGTATAAAGAGAGAGGATGTGAGAGATCAGAATGGAAAAGAAGGGTGAGATGAGAGAGGTAAAGACGGCATATATGATATAATGATAGCCAGTGGCGTAGACAGGTTCGTACACCTGGGGGGGATGACTCAGGGGGGAATCTAGCTTTTTGCTAAGGGGGGGTTGATCAATAATGACGATGCAGAGCATCGTCCACGAGCCGCAAAGCGGCGAGCCGATTTTTTGGGGGTGTTTATTTGAACCCCGTAAGTGATGTTTTCCTGGCATCTATTAACACAATGGAGACCATAAAAAGCAGTGCATGATAACGTCTTTTTAAATCAAGTAACAGTTAAATACACAGTTATATCCAGAGTTATCATGTGTTTGGTTAAGTTACCAGTTGAGTTGAATATCTTCTCACAATATTTGCACTTGAAAGGGTTTCTCTCCAGCGTGCGTTCTTTTTTCTTTCTTTTTTTTCTTTTTCTTTTTCCTTTTTTTCCCCTTTTATTTTTGTTTGTTTTTTGGGCCGCCCAAGGGGGGGGGGGGGTTTAAACCCCCTAACCCCCCCCCCCCCCCCCCCCCCCCGTAAATCCGTGCCTGTTTAATCTTGTGGTTATCTTGTGGTTTCCAAACCACAAGATAACCACAAAATACTTGTAAGATTTTTTTTTTTTTTACCGTCTGAATTGGCTTTCACCGTGTGAATGCGGCTAATAACAATAAACACAAATACAATAATGATGAGGATTATTATTATCATCATCATAATTATTATTATTATTAATATTATAATTGTTATCATTATTATTACTATTATTATCATCATTATGACTTATTAAGTAAGCAAATATCATTCCCCAATACCTGGGGGGGATGATTGTACATGCCATCCCCCCCACCTTGTGAGGTGGGGGGGGGATGCATCCCCCTCATCCCCCCCCCCCCCCCCCCCCCCCCCCCCCCCGTTGTCTACGCCCCTGATGATAGCACAGTATATTCTAGCTGGGCCATGGATTATGCTCATAACCGATGTGCCTTGCTGGGCTATATACTCTCAAATCGTGAAACTTTCATGGAAAATGTAGAAAATGCACATGCCAATTTCTGCACATTTTTGTAGCTGAATCCTAACCACTGTATAATTAATATAGCTTTTAAATTGGGGAATTAGGTATATATGCTAGATTCCCCCATTTTATAACAAATAGGGCCATGCATGTAGCTATGTGATATTTCTATATAGCGAGATATAGAGAGATTATGGGACGTACATATTTTCATATTGTTTTCCACTATAGTTGATACAAGTAAATAATATAAACATAATTAATGCTGAGCTATAAGGAAACATATGAAAATGAAACTAAAACAAATAATTGTTGATGTATACCTGCAGTATTAATTATGCAAGGGTGGTTGATTATACTTGTTTGCAAGAATTGCTGTGGATTTTAATATTGGAATTATACATGATGCCTGCATGCAAGTTGATGATGATATGTTGATGATTATAATTATGAAGTGATCCTTTCAGAATTTTACAAGCCAGCTTCATGTTAGGCTATATACCGGTAGCTGCTAAAGATGATTGATCAAAATCAGAGGTGAAATATTCTGATCTTTTACAAACTATAGACTATATTTAATTGTAAGAAGAAAAAAACTTCAGGATTGAATTCAAGGTACTAATTGAATAAATGAAACATATGTCTAAAAGGTGTAAGTTTATAAACATAAACATGGCGGCCTAAGATAAGTACAATAAGATAAGTACAATATATACCCCCGGGCCCTGGCCCCGTGAGCCCCTCAAGCTAACTGTAACCAGGGAGGTGTTTTAAACCCTGCTGTAACACTATATACTTTTACAGGGACAGTCGATCTGATCGGTGATAGAACTTTGATTTTTTTTTTTGCTGTACTAGCTTTGTCAGCGCATGCGCATATTGCAAATTCATAATCAAGATGGCGGGCGCTGCTGCTGCACTGCTTGATGAGTTGATGGGCAAAAATCGAAACAATGCGCCTGATGAAAAGTTTTCTGGTATAAGATGGAGTGATGCAGAGGTATTGTATTTTATCAACATTGTGGGGAAATCTTTGTAGATTAATGAATCTCATTTCCTATTTATTTTTAAGATTTTAGTCTGAGATGGTGAGCGTGATCGCGTGAGCATGGTGAGTGTGTGTGCCGCCTGCCGTGCCGTGTGACTTGAATTCAGCTTTCAGTTTCAGAGTGTGCGTCTGACGTCTGTATCGTGTTTGTGTATTATTTAATATCATGATATTAGGGTGTCTGAACGATTTTTCACTATTATGGTTGGATATTTGAAAGAGACATTTACTCAGAATAATACCTTTCAAATTTCAAGACTCATCTATGTTTCTATCAAAAGATACAGCCCCCCAAATCGAAGCATATTCATCCAATTATTGTCAGAATCAACGTTAAAGACGTAAATAAGACCGCCAAACTTCGGACACTTAAGAATAAGACCTAACGGGGGAAAACATTAAATTCTTTTTTAATTATTGAAAACCAAATATACTATTATTGTGCAAATACTGCTTATGTAGACCTAGAGGTCTATGTCTAGGGTGTCTGAACGATTTTTCAATTTTCAATTTGGGATCGTTTTTCACCATTTTTGTTTGATATTTGAATAAAAAATGTTATCAGAATAATGCATTTCAAATTTCAAGTCTCACCGATGTTTCTATCAAAAGTTACAGCCCCTCCAACACGCTGGTATATTCATATCATTTTGGTCAAAATCGACGAAAAAGACGTCCACGCAGAGTGATGTTGTTTTGCTAAATTTAGCCAAACAGCTGTATCGCGCGATATGCAAGCGTGTGCATATCGTACGCATGCTGCTAAGCCAATCCGCGACTTGCAGCTTGAGCTACGCTGTCTCCGCGACATGTGCGATTGACTAGTATGGTTGGCGTTCGTCGCACAATAAACCCGGAAGTGAATGCACGTTATAGTCAATGGCAATATCGCGGAGACAACGCTGTCTCCGCGATATTGCCATTGACTATAACGTGTATTCACTTCCGGGTTTATCGAGGGAATTGCCAACCATAATTTCAGTCACTATAATGTGTAATTGAATTTGGGGTTTCGTTCGTGCGCGGAGATGTTACGCGATGTAACCATGGTTTGGACTGAGCGGAGCGCACGCCTCCTAATTAGCTGATCCACCAAATAGCGAGAAGGGTATTTTTAAACTGTTATCAGTTGTGATCCCTGGGGGCTAGCGAAAATATAATCACATAGAATTGTTCCTTAGGACTGGGACTACATATCGATCGGGGCGTCATATCTCAAAAGTGACAAACCTCAGAGTTAGCCAGGACACAATGTTTAAATTGCTGTTTTGACCAAGATATTTTTAGAATTTCGGGGGCTACGCCCCTTTGGAAATATTGGAATTCACCTGCTCTTTCATATGACACCTTATTCATTGATTATCACCTTCAGGATCACAACTGATAAAGTTTTGAATCTCGATTTGAAAAAAAAAAATTGACTTTTTTTGCATGGTCGCGCAATGCACGTAGGCTGCATAGGGATGCGTGTAATCTCTATGGGAAGAATTTTAGCACACAACATCGGGTGCGCGATCAGACACCCTACTATGTCATGTTGTAAAAGAAAATTAGTAAAGGAAATGGGAAACTAGAATTATTTACTTACCCGCCGAACCTGTTTTCATTCCAAGCTTCGGACGCACTTGCCAAGCTTCTGACGCACTTGCCAAGCTTCGGACGTTCATGTGCAGCGCACATATAGAGTAAAGGAGGGGGTTTTCGACCACTTAAGACAAAATCCTATTTTTGGGACTCTTTACTTCCTATTTATTATCATTTCTTGTTTAAATCATGAAGCAAATATTATTATTTAAACAAAAAAAGAATCCAAGAAAAAAAATCACAAATTGCCATGACAATATTCATTTCAATTTTCACTGTTTCGGAGGCAGTTAACGACATAGCGAGCCAGTTATTCGACCGCATGTACAAAGTCAATAGGAAGCACGCGCTGATCTATAGCACTAGCGGGCGGAGCAGGTATCTTACGCCAGGTCAAAAAGTAGCACTGCGTTGATCATTATTTCTAAAAAAGTGGCAAATTTCGGAGCTACGATAGAAACAAATTTTAAGTCGCTGTTTTGACCGTGCTATTTTTAGAATTCCACGATGACGCCCCTTTGGAAATATGGAGATTAATCTGCTCTTTCATATGACACCTCATTTTTTAATATCACCTTCAGGATCACAAGAAATAAAGGTTTGAATTGAATCTCGATTTGGTAATGAAAACATTGACCAATTTTGCATGATCGCGCAACGCACATAGACTGCATAGGGATGCGTGCAATCTCTTTGGGAAGGATTTTAGATGATGGCTAGTTGATGCTATTTGATGAATATTTTTTGTTAAAACTGAATGCAAAAGAGAAGGCTTTATGTTTGGTAAGTGTCCCGACACCCCCCCCCCCCCTCCCCCCTTTCCATCATACAAAGATATGACTTCTTGACCTGAAAAAGGAAGAAGAAAACTATTAAAAAAAATAGACAAACTGCTCCCAACTTGCGCTTAATTTTATTATAGGGCTTAAACTAAAATAGTTCATGAGACCAATATCAAATATGAATTAGCCACAAGTTTTTCTTTTCCACTCAGGTCTGCAAACATTATCTGGTGGATTTCTGCCCAAATGAACTATTTGTGAACACAAGATCGGATTTAGGTGAGTTTCAAATATAGACCTGCTCTCTATAGTTTTCTTCTTCAAGTGGAAGATAATTATTATTTCATATGCATGATGATTTTTTTTTTTAGTGGTTTTTAAAAATATCAATATTAAAAAAAAACTGTCCACTCAACATACAACCTTTTGCAGGGCTCAATATTGACTGGCCCTGAGATAAATGAGTGCCCAAAATCTAAGTCTGGATGAATAGGTTTATTAAAAGACAACATGACATGCGGCTCAAGGCTGATATTGTAAGTTTTACAAAGTAATCAGATATTTACAATAATAATACCGTCATCAAAATAGAAAAGCAATATAAAAAAATGTCAATGGTAACATCACACAGCAAAATTATACAAGATTTAGAAAAATGTATTGAAGATGTGGATAAATAGTTATCAAAATATTTAAGGCAATATCATTCAATGATTAATTCTAGTGCTGTAGCTCGGAACCCAAAACCCGGACCCGGCCCGACCCGGCAATTTTCCAAATTTCTTAACGGGACCGGAAAGGTCCGGTAACCCGGTGAGAGTTGGACTGAAATAATATTGACTAGATTCTATTTGAAAGCTACTACAAACACATCTTGTGTGATCTACCGACCTTGTCCTGAATGGAGGGCACATCGCTTCATTTTGTTTATCATGCTGTCTGTGAGTCCAGATATAAGTCCCAGGTCAGCATAAATTATCACCCTTAATCCACTCCCTAAAAAGATGAAGCATAACGCTAGCTACATGTATGTAGGCATCCTAAAAATAGCTCATTTCCCTGTCAGAGTGCCCATACAACATGCTCTACTATGATTGGTCTGTTTGTCCGCCAATTAAAAACAATAATCACAATGTAAGGCACATGATATAGCTTAACTGATATTTGCATATATTTTGAAATGTGCGCATAGCAGGACAAAGGCTGCTTGTTGAACCTATGAACCTTTGAACCCTGTTCAAAGAAACCGCGGTGTAATGTTACACCTAGCTGGGCCCAAGCTGTCTGGCATGCATTAATCTTTGACAGGGAATGTTTTGTATTCTAAATTTCTGTGACATGATAGTGAAAGAGATATATCAGATGTGAATTAATTTTGGGGGGATCGAGAGACACAATGAAAGAAACTTAAGAAAGAAAAGAAAACATGAGAAAAACTACATTACGTAAATAATTCTGTACTTTTATTTTTTTTTTAAGAAAGAAGATCAAATTGATTTGAGGGGGGAAAAAGGTTTATAACACATTCGGAAGATGAATAAATAGAATTGAAAAAAGGTAAAGATGGAAGGAAGAATGATGATGAAGATAACCTTTTCCTTCTCATCTCTAAAGACTATCAACATTTCACAAACTTATCATTTTTTTTCTTCTTTTTTTTCTTCTAATCTGGGCTAAATCTTTTTGTTCAATTTTGGTTAAGAATTAAGGCAGAAAGAGACAGGGGAATAAGAGAGAGAATGGACCCCAATAATTATCTTGTTTGCTAATTAAATCCGCTTGTCAGGAAGTATTTTGGTGATGGAATTACACTTTAATTTAACTCTCTGCCGCCTTCATCTCAGCTCAGCCTCCACCTCAGGCATAACAAATTTTCACATACACACTCTCATCCACATTATGTAAATTTGCCATTCACTCGTCTATCAGCTAGGTCAACAAACTTCATAATTTATGAATCGTCTGTTCTACTGTGCCAGCAATCACTGAACTTTAATTTATGCTGGTTTCACTCTCCGCCCACTCGGGGGAAACTTTCTGATTGGTCAGTACAGTAAGCTGATCAGTCACATCACTTGCAGGTAGGGCCAGGGCTAGGGAGATACATATACACACTTGAACACACGACACAAAATCTATGTGTGCTGTGTCTATTGCAAAGACAGGTCAACATATGTAAAAGATCGAGCCATCATGCTGTGTTTGTTTACAGTTACTTTTGACAGGTTTTATGGTGATGAAAGATAAGTAGATAACGAACAATGAGCTATTTAAAAACTCTTTTTTACTGCCGGGTTTTGTTACCGAGTTGATCTAATTCTGGCTACAGTTCGGCCCGGCACTGGTCCGGCCCGAAATGCTCAACCCGGCGGGTTGGAACCCGGTAAGCCTTCCAGGCTACAGCACTTATTAATTCAATTTAGCATATGTTCAGGAATACCTAGGGCTCAGGCAAACTGACTGTAAAAAGCTCAATCTCAACCCCCTTCCGATAAAGTAGGTGTCGAGCCCTGTTGTAAATTGATTGGGGATAATTGAAATTTATATGATGATAATGAATAATTGAATGAAAGTGTACGGTTATGAATGTGTTTCATCTTGAATAAAGTGTTTTACAGCATGAATATTTTCAACTTTTTTTATCAGGTCAATGCGAGAAAATACATGATGATCATCTCAAAAAAGAGTAAGTGTACAAATGAGCTTAGTCTTCACAGTTTATGGTTTCGTTAGGGAAAAAAATTATGGATCATTCTCAATATAAAGTATCTTCCATCTTTCCTTTTATTGATCTTTCCAGAATAAGATTGTCATTTCTTTTTTTCACTGATCACGACACAAGTTTATTTTCAAATTCAGATTTCTTATTTTGCAATCAATCCCAATGTATCATAATCATTTTTTTTACATGGGAGTTTTCTGTTGTTGTTGATTGACCATTGTGAAATTTGTATTTCCATAGATTTCTATTTATTGGTACTCTAGTCTTCCTTAGCTTAAGTTAAAAGACCTTTCCAGAATTGAATTTTTCCCCAGTCTTCATTCACATTTGCTGTTCATGATGATATACTGTACCTGTATAGCAGTTGCACCAAATACCCTTCTCTCCCACCCCCTTTTTTTTTGCCTATTCAATACCCATCTGCCCTGCTAACATCTGTATCGCATGTCTTTGATTCCCTAGATACATTGAGAGTAGTCGTTTCAAACGGATGAACTATGAAGAGGAGTTCTTGCAGTACTTGCAGCAGATCATGAACGATGTGGAGAAAAGGATTAAGAGAGGTCATTCCAGACTGGCACTCAACAGCAACAGACCAAATGTAATCATCTCTCTATATTGTCTTATAGAATTAATTGACATTTTAATAGGGTTCATGTCTTTCCTGAGTAAAATTGCCCATTGCATCTCCGACAGGGTAATTCCATGTGGGCACTAACAGGATAACACATCAATATATTTTTTAGACAGTATATTATTTTCAGAGTTAATTCTTGTACATAATTCTTGTGAATAATTTCAGTATTCTGTGAATGACTTTGTACTTTGTACTATATTTCATGGGATGGTACAATCTTGTGTCTACCGTAATAACGTTGTATAAACAGCACTTTTTCACTCGTCAGGAAATGTACACAATTCGGGATTCAGTTAAATACACAGAGCTAGAAAACAGCCACGCTCCGTCAACAGAAATAAGTGTCATATCCCCGATACATACAAACTGTTTCGGGGTTGCAAGAGTGGGTTACATAAATAAGCAAGGGTTTCACTTTTGATGCATGTCATAATACATTTTAAACTTGATTTTGATTTTGTGTGTATAAAATCCTGAAAATGACCAGAATGCTATTTAAAGATAAACTTGAGTTCTGGTTCAAAAAAAAAAAAAATTCTCACAGAGTCAAACGAAACTTGCACTGAATGTTCTAGATTATAAATAAATGTCATTTGCCAAACAATTTTGGTAGAAAACTGTATACTGGCTGAGTAATGAGCATAGAAAGCTAAGGAAATCAAGGTTAGTAGCTGGACACCATTTGTGTAGTCCCATATACATCTTTCTGTGTACAGTGCTTGTTACTTTACCAAGACTGGGCCAAATTTATTAGGATTTTGATGACTCCAGAACCTTACAGTACACACTAATACTTACATGCTATATGATCAACTGTTTCTGATCCATTCCACACCTTTTCTTTCGCAATGCAATCGCATGACCAGAACTCAACTTTATCTTTAAAAAAAAAATTGTGGACAGGTGTTTGGAAATGAAAATTTTATTCATGGAAGCTAATTTTTGTGACAGAAATCTATATGAGCCTCTTGGGCCTTAATCACTATTCTGTGTATTTCATATGCCTTTCAAGACCATACTCCACTGAAAATGAAATGATATGATAGTGTTGAAATTAATTTGATTGTAAGAACCCCTCTGATTGTATGTCATGTGCAGCTGACAGCCCCTCACAGAGGCCCTGATGAAGAGCAGATCAAGATCCTTTCAGAGCGCATCACTTCACTGCTAGGTCAGGTGGAGTCCTTGGGCTGCGAGGGCAGGGTGGATGAGGCACAGAACATGATGAAGCTATGTGATAAACTCTCCTACGAGAGGGCAGAGCTGCAAGCAGTAAGTCATCTTGCCTTTTGAAAAATTCATGCACACTTGTCTTATTGCTCGTAAAAGGAATATTATTGCTTGTCCACTAAATACAGATCATGTGCTGAAAGGCCACATTTTTATTCTACACCCAAGTGTGTCACATTGAAACCTATACTTACGTGTGAGAGACCTGTACGTAAAGACCACCCGTATAAAAAGACAGCTTTTCTTATCTTTCTTAAAGTGATAAAAGTGTAATAAGTATGCTTTGGAATCTTGGAAAAGCATCTAAACTGTGTTTTCAATATATTGTGAAGTCTGTTACACAAGAGGGTTACATGAACATCATCGTAGCATCATAGTTATTTAAAGTTGATATTGAAAATCAGTGTGGAATATTTCTCTACTCATTGAGAGCTGAATTTATTATGACAACAATGATTTATAACATAATAATTTTAATTAATAATGACTTTATTCCACGGTCATATTTGCTTAAAAAATAAATCATGTCTCAACTTTTCAAGCATATTCCGTAAGTTCCTACCATACGCTTGCATATCAACAGGCCTCAGAGGAAGCGCTGGACACCATTCTTTCCCAAGAGAAACAGATGGAAGTGTGTGAGGTTTGTGGAGCATTCCTCATCGTGGGCGACTCACAGACGCGAGTGGATGATCATCTGATGGGTAAACAGCACATGGGATTCGCCAAGATCAAATTGACCATTGAAGAAATACAGGTAACAAATTGCAGATCATTAAGGATTTAGTCAGTGAGCTTTTGCAATTTTGGGGGGTTATATTTGACTGATAACATTATCAGAAACTAACATTTTATATAAGTTCAATTAAGATACTCCTCATTGATACGTGGTATTTAGCGTCTTATTTTCTTATTTACAGGAAAGCTTGGAAGGCGGCCATTAAAGAAATGAAATGTCCAACCCCACAAAGTGGGACAAATGGACTCTAAACGATGATGATGATGATGATGATTGTCTAGGATGTGGTATGTGTTGTAAATTTGAGTGCATGTTGCCATTAGAGGAAATTGCACTGACTTTTAAAATGGTATGTCTGTGCGAGATAATGTTTCAGTTTCTTGACTTTGTTTTTCTCTTTTTTTGTTTTGCAGGAAAAAAAGGATAAAGAAGTAACAGACCGGGAAGATAAAATCCGCAAAGAAAGAGAAGAGAGGGAAAAGGAAAGAGAAAAGGAGAGGGAAGAAAAGAGGAAAAAGGAGAGGGAAAAAGAAAAAGAGAGGGAAAAGGAGAGAGAAGAAAGACGTAAAGAGAGGGAAAAGAGAGAAAAAGAAAGGTCACGAAGGCGATCACGGTCCAGATCTCGCGACAGGAGGAGGAGGAGCAAGTCCCGCGATCGCCGCCGAAGCAGATCCCGTGATAGGCGTCGCAGCCGCTCTCGAGACAGAACCCGTGACAGACGTCGCAGCAAATCCAACGAGAAGCGTAGCAGCCGGTCGAGCGATCGTCATCATCGAAGCAGATCCAGAGATCGTAGGAGGAGTCGCTCGAAGGAGAGGAGAAGGGATAGGAGTCGTTCCAAGGAGAGGAGACGAGATAGGAGCCGTTCCAAGGAGAGGAGAAGAAGTAGGTCCAAAGAGAGGAGAAGAGATAGGAGTCGCTCGAAGGAGAGAAGAAGAGACAGGAGTCGTTCCAAGGAAAGGAGGCATAGCAGAAGGAGCTCAAGAGAGAAGAGCAGCAGATCAGAAGAAAGGGGTCATAGCAAGTCACGGGATGAGGATTGTGAGGACAAAGACAGGTAGTGAAACCCTTCTAACATCTTCATTGTCAATGGTGCCTTTACTTGTTTCTATATGGATCACTGAGAAGCAAAGTGCACTTAATGATATTTTGGTCATACAGTATAAAGTAGCTTTCTCAGCAATCAGGTAAAACAAAGAAGCACACAATTATTATTTGTATACAATAGTTTTCAGTTCTGTCCATCCTCTGATACCAATGACATTATCAGGAATTTACTCTATTGATAGTCTATCAATAGTTTCCTTGTAGAAAGTGCATAGATTTTTCTATGTTAACACTTTAAACATGTGGGTTACGCTTCTTTGCTTTTCAGGGGCTCATAAAGCAATTGTAATTGAAATTGTTCTTAAATACACCATCTCATCTATGGGCACCCCTTTTTAAAGTTAGGGCTGAAAAGCATGTTTAATTTGGAATAATTTATTGTTATAGTAATAACTTGATGTAGTAATAATGAATGAAATTTTTCATCATTCAGGAAAGAAAGCCATGAGAGGTCCAAGTCAAGATCTCCTGAGAAGGATACCTCAGATGATGTCACAATGGATCAGGCTCCACAGGAAGACCAAGAAGGTAAGCGCACTTTCTGCTTCTTAATGCATCCCATCAGTGAGAAGGAGTATAAACTTGGACAATATTCTTCTTTGAGGATTCTACTATCATTGTTTGTCGAAGATAAAAGTTGTTTTTTAAAAACATTGATTTCTCTTCTGACTGTGATATCGATTCTCAAACAATACATATGGGAGTGGTGAGTGATGTAGCAGTGGAAAGCTTCAAGGGGACTGTTGAAATTCTGAAATCAATGTTTAAAGAATGATGAAATACATTAAAATTAGAACGCAGAGGAAATCTTATTTTTGCAATAGCAAATCCTGCGAAGAGCTTCTGTGACAAATATGTGTCTGGTTAAACTCCCACTTGGCCACTTCATTCAGAAGGTTAAAGCTCATGTACAGTTTCGTTAGCAAAAAGGAAATTGAAAAGAAACCTGTTACAAATAGTCTCATTTTATTCTCTGTCTATCAAATGATCAATCGTTCTCTTTTTATCACAATGTGCATAGACTCAATGAAGGGTGAAGATGATTCCAACAAGCCAGAGGAGAGCATGGATGCTGCTAATCCAGACCCAGCTACCACCACTGATGACAGCGAGATGGGGGAGGGGGAGGAGGAGAAGAGGGGCAAGGAGAATGGAACGACTGGAGCTGGAGCTGGAGCTCAAGACCAAGAGGAGGTGACAGTCGCTGAAGATCAAGCTGCATTTTAACTCTCATCCTCCAGGTGACTCTTGTTGCCCCTAACAGGTGAGTGTCCCTACCCCTATAACTGTTCCTGCTCCTTGACAAACCTCGCCCCATACACACACAAAACTCCTTCACAAAACACCCCCTTCACATATGAATTTAAGACACCAGGTCCTATTCATATTTTCACTCAAAAGGGATACAAATATTTGACTAATCAAATTCTAACTAAAGCTTTCATCTTAAAAATGCCCCCAGGATGAAAGAGAATGCACACATATGCATACACTGGTACAGTCACATGCACACAAAAAAACTGCAATCACCAACAAAAAATAAACAACATTAAAATAGAATGGGCCATAAAATTTATTTTTTCCCTCTTTACAACATTACTTCCTCTTGCAGCCCTGAGTATTTACCTGTAAACTATCCCATTTAATTCTAGCTGATGATTTTTTTCCCTCGATGTTATGAGAATTGTTTTGATAAGCACTGTTTCCACAGGTACAGTATGCCATTATACACTAGGCCCTGCCGGCCGCCTCTGTATCTGTCGTTCCGAGTCTTGCATTCCCAGATCACACACCCCCATCAGCGTATGAACCGAGGTATGTGGACGTGAAGGAACACGGGGTGTTAATAACAGAGACTCAGCTCCCTTCATGCACTAGAATTGAAGTCAAGGTGCAATAATCTATTAATTAGACGTGTTTCAAATCTTTATTGTAAAATGAACACTTTGAAACAGTGGCCTGTGCCATTATACAGTTTACTTTTCATTTTTCTAATAACTGTGCTCAAGTCGGTGCTCTGTATATCTCATTTGCCTAAGTGATAACCTGCATAACCTATATGTAAAGACCCCATTTATAAAGACTAGTACACATCCCCATTAATCAGCATTACTCTTCTCTACAAAAGTAACAGATCATCAAGACTACTTGCCTTGAAAGTATTCTTTCTTCTCTTGAGCAGTCTCTATGCTAGATTTGACATAAATATAAAGCCCTGCACTCCGTCTTCAGGTTTAAAGTTGTTTGGACTCTGCTTGAGTCATCAGTATGAAATAAATATTACTTCTTGGGTAAGGGAAGGGGTGAAGGGTAAATGATATTCTTTTAGATTAGAAGTACAGGCAAATGTCCTCTACATTACTTGTAGTAATAAATGTATCGTGGAATTGGAAATTCAATAATTCAGCTGGAAATTTCATTGATGGAGCACTTATTTTGATGAGTAGTCGAGTCATTTGACTTCTTATGGCATCTATATTTGACCAGATGTTCAGTTGCGATATCTAAAACACCGGAATCTATCACAACCACAAATTGTGATGTGTGAGCATAAAAAAGAACACTTGATGTAAGCTGAAATAATCCTCCAAGAAGAAATGTGTAAATAGTAACAGTATCGTTTTTCAACTGTAGAACGTTAAATAGAATAGATTACCTGTACCCATTTCATTTATGTCATTGGGATATCTTTGTTTAGCTAAACTTCATTTTTTACCCACTCATTTTTTGCTCTCATATCACTTATTTTAGCTTTTCCAATCAATCCAATGTGCAGTTTCAGAATTTCTGAACAAAGTCAACAGCAAAATCACAAGAAACTTTTTGTTAAAGAGAGAGAGTAGTAATGATATGCCATATCAATGACACTTGATGATAAAGGAAGATTAAATTATTGTGTAAATTTGTTATTTCAATTATGCTGAAGTGGAGACAATTTTTCCTTCACAAGAATATTGCTCCACTTTGCCCTTCAATCTTCACTTTCGAAGCTCAAGACTCCACACCAAAAAGAAAACATGTAAAAAGTTACCCAAATGTAGCAGTTGTATGTTACATTTTTTGTACTAACTCTTAAAAAGATGTAGTGGTTGTTAAATATGTGTAATTGTAGAATTTTTTCATAATTAGTCAACGAGATAGCTCAGATATACATGTAGATGTAGAGGTATGTAAACGGCTGTGTGTTACGCTGCTTTTTTTTATAGTGAAGTAAATCCATGTACCAAGTTACCCTTGTGCTGAGGTATGGCACATTGGGTGACGTTAAATCTGAATTGTATAAAACCCTGAAGCTGACTGAGTCCAAGAGGAGGGAGAGAGTTAACGGTCGGTCGTCCAAAGCCCAGCACTGTCATGGCTTGTGTTTTTGCCGCATCATGTGATAAGCAACACAGGAACGTGGTTCATTTTTCATGCTTACACAGGTACCTCAATCCACGTTACAATATTCTGTGTCAGGATACATTTTTAAAAATATTTTTTTCCTTTTTTTTTTATGTTGTTGTTTGCATCCACTTCTGTGATTTCTTGCTTTGTCTCAGCGGGATTTTTTTTCTTCGGAATGCTCTCTGTGTTTTTAACTTAATCCTCTACTTTCTATATATTTTTAATGTAGCCAATACAATAATGCATATTTATGTGGTCACCATAATTGTGAATGGGCATACCCTGAAGCATTGAATTCATCCTTTTTGTCGCCCATATTTTGCAGTGATGGCTCTGCTCTGGAGATCCCTAGTATTACAGAATTTAATGTTATGTAACAGTCTGGAAAACTGCCATAAAGAAGAAAAAAAGAAATCATAAAATAAATTTAGATGGAATCTTTTTGGGATTGAACTTAATCAAATTATGATTTCAGTACCCTGTTTTCTCGTAAAATTGCCTTCCTTCCATTTGCTATTTTAAAAAGTGAAGTGTTGTCAAATTGAATATCAGCCTTGGACGAAACTTTAACTATTACTGCACGAATGATTGCTAGAATATCTTTGAAAACACATTGTCATAACTCATGAGAAAGAAAAAAAAAGAAACATGTTTTTGGAAATATATCCTGACATTGAGAGATACATTTTGTTGCTTTTTTCCCGGAATTTATCAAGAAAGAAAATTGTAAGAGGAAACACCTGTATTCAAGTGCCTGAGTGAACACTTCAGATATCCATTACGTCCCTTAAAATAAGAAGCAATATGCTTTAAAAAAGGAGCAGTATGGAAATCTAGTGTTTATCTTTTTGGTCCTCCTTTTTGGTTGATTAGCCGTGTTAGGATTTGCTTATGACTTCTATTTACCCTTAATGAGAGAGATAAAACCATCAAAATGTATTGCTCTCTTTGCTGCCTTAGTTTTATGATGGAAGGAATGTTAATTAGTGCATGCTCCCCACTCTCCCCCTAACCATTCCTGCAAAGATCATCATCATGCTAACGCTTGCTTTTGTATCTTTTCTTTTCTCCAGATCTCTATACAGGGTGCACCAGCAGCCAGGCTACCTCACCACCAGATGGAAGAGCACATAGAGGGCGACATTGGGCAATGGCATCAATTCACAGCACTTCAAGTGGCTTCAGTATAGGTTAGAGCTTTAGCGTAGTCAAAGTTGTACTTCAGTAATATCTCATTATGGGGATTCTTTTTTGTTGCTCCTTTTTACATAACATGAAATTTGAATTACCCATGCCTTGTCAAATGGTTTCTGTTCACCCTCTCTCTGTACTCTGTTTAATTGCCCCCAAGAATGAACAGGGGGTTTTGCTGCATAAAAGAAGAATCAGTCTTTGTTCAATATTTGTTTATATGTATATAACCTCTCTGTAGCGCTCTTCTGAGCATAATAATGTTTCCTACCAAGCAAGCAAGGTTTTCTTATTTTCATCAAGCCCGGAGGTGGTTACCAACACCCAGATTTTCTTGAACAGTTATAATGTGGCCATGCATTAGTCTTCATTTATCAGGTACGTGTAGTGTAAGAATATGTAATACAGCAGTCTGAACAATCAACACAGATCTTCTATTTTTTTCAAGCATAAAGGGTAGAATCAAACATTTTGGAACATTTAGAATCTCTTCATGTCTTCTGATTCAAGTCTGAAATGATGTCCTTTACTGAAACTATATACTACACTTTATGGTTGTTAAAGAAAATGAAGAATTATTATTGGTGATGATGAGAATATGTAAAATGCTCAAAATATTCATGTTAATCAGGGTACAGATATTATGTTGGTAGCCTTCTTTGTAAAAGAAAATCTCTATGTTGGATTAAACTCACTGGCCCGAATTCACAAAGGAGGTTTGTCGACAAACCAAGGTTTTCGAAACCAGGTTTGTAAAAAAACGTGTCAAAACGCGTCATATGACGTACATAAACCGAGGTTTGTCTACAAACCTCCTTTGTTAATTCGGGCCACTATGTTGGATTAAAAATCACTCTGATAATATTTGGATGTGTACATTTATTACATTACATAGAAATCCAGGTTGTTTTGGGACAGAAATACAGGATTTATTGTGAGATATTTGGGTTGGCGAAACATTGTTGATGAAGAATATTTTTTTTTTAATGACATACATGTACAAAATGGTATATACACGGTAACAAATGTTCAATATGATCACTTGTATATTATTTAGAATTGAAGAAAAATGTTTCAATGTATGCAAGAGGTTGCCATTCTGGACATTGTGATACAGGTACAAGAATTTAATTTTTTTAATTGAGGAGGAAATCATATTTGTCTTTTATCATTTAATAAGATAGTCAAAATGCTATTCTCATTACTTAATCAATAGCTACATACATGTACTTGTATACTTATCTGGATAAAGCAAATATTGAGTGATATCAAACATCCTTCTCTTCATAGATGTGCAAAATTCTTGTTTCTTTTCTTTTCATGGTCAACATACATGTAATGAAGGAATAACATTTTCTCTGAAGAAAACACTATATTTAGAATATTGACAAATTTTGATTACTTGATTGCATTAAAATTCATGTACACAGAATTGCATGTAGCAAACAAAAAGAAGAGTTGTGTTATTGCTTAATATTTGAGAATGGAAAGAGCAGCCATTTAAATGTATTGCCTTCCTCGATGCAGTGGAAATACTTTCACATAATTCAGAATTGAGTAAGGTGTTTTTTTTAAAACCTGTATTTTGTATATGAAAGCAAAGGTGGTGATAGTAGAATAGCAACCCTTCAAATGCTACACTGCTTTGACCTCTTCCCACATAACTGAAGCAAAATGAAACGGCTGCTGTTTTCTGCAGCAAAAACATGAAACAATATTTGCAGAGGTTTAGTGTTCTAGTTCAGTTATTTTGCGGCATGAAACTCTTCGCTTCAGTTTTAGTTTTATTGCTGTCTTTGAAATGTAATTAATCTTGTTTTGTATGCCTCCACCACTGAAGGTGCTGCCAGAGGCATTCGTTTTCGGGTTGTCTGATCTTCCTGTAAATGACTTTAATAATGAATTCTCTCAAGTATATGTGTATACCCAGTGCTACCAACTATACTACCTGGAAATGCCAACACAATATTCAACCATCTGAAATTTATATTTGAATATGATAATTTGGCATAGTATGTACCCCGCATTTCATATAATTTTACCCATGTATTTTATTGTCTTCCTTTATCTAAATTCTGTCTATTAAGTTTCCAAATAATTGAATTTCATAAGTTGTCATCTTTAAATGTACAGTAAAACCTACTTTAATGACCACCTGTATAGAAAGACCACTTTTCTACAAAGACCACATTTTTTGTTTCCCTTGAAAATGGTTTCTCATTGAAACATGTACTTCAGGAACTTGTACATAAAGACCACCTGCCTATAAAGACCCTTTTTCTTGTCTCCCTTGGGTGGTCTTAATAGACAGGTTTCACTGTATTATGTTGATGATGAATGATTCTTCCCCAAACTCACTGTGCTTATACTCGCATACTTGTGGGAATAATAGACCAAATCAAACTGACTGATTGAGAACAGAGAATTTAAATGGACCACTGAATTTATCTTGTTTCATTTGAAGAGACAAGAGAATGTCCATGAAAAATAACTATCTGTGAATGGTAACTAGAGTCAGAAAAAAAGCGTGATTACTATTCCTCTTTATGTCATCTTCCTGTAAATGAAGCATACAAATAAATTAATGAATTGAATGGCTACTGCTTTGCTTGTATATCTGTTGATGTTTGTGTTTGTACCAGTTTTATGATGGGTAATGTAATTAGTTGTTCAAAAAACCAAAACACATAGCTGTGCAACACACAACGGTAACTACAAGGTAAAGATCCTAAACTGCGATCTTGACTTCAAACATGGACCACACACACTATACCTAACGGTAATCTAAAACCCTAATCACAACTTTAATCCTATAAACCGTATACCTTTGATGAAATAAAGCCTGAGGCAATTGTCATCGGTGTCTATGTCAGAGCACCACACATTACCCCTACACATTTCCTTTATGCATAGACTCCATGTATGTACATGCAGTGGATCACAACATATACCCATCAAGCCTCGTTCAGATATGATGCTGCAAAACACCTGCATTTAAAATGAATGATGATTTGAAGTGTTACATTCTTTACATTTCTATATATTATAACACAGAGCTCAGTGAATATGCGCAGGACCTTTGTTGTGGGCATTTAAAAAGAAAAATTGGTGGCAGTTGACCGCATCAAATCTGAACAAGATTGAAAGATTTACAGTAAATATATATATATATATATATATATATATATATTGCAACCCATCTGATGACATACCTTATTCACTTTATTTATTTTTGTAAGAAAGCTTTTAAGCCCTTGCCTCTCTGCTCTTCTCTCATTTGAAAGAGATGTAACAAGATCTACCAACGAAAGTGTTGGAAATTAAAGATATGGTTCATGGTTCAATTTATTATTGTTCTCAATACCAAAAACAATGACAATGTTATATGCAGTGTACAATAAAGATTGTGTACGAATTCGTGATCAAAGAATATGGAAACTACAAACTAAAAGTTTGCTAAAAGCTTGTAAGGTGTAATTCTCAAATTATGCACACTACAAAAAGTCATATACCTCATCAAATAAGAACAAAACTAAATTAGGCAAAACAAACACCACTCGCATATTAAAATAATGTTTGTTTTTAAAGTGGCAAAATTTGACCTATAAGCATATATGTAGAACATAATTTTTTGTGGTGAAATGATCATGTTGAAGCGAGATCTAGTGGAGGAAAGAAATGAAGCACAGCTAGGAAGGATTGTAAAATGGAATGAAGGAAGAGAATTGGAGATGTGGGATGAGAGAGAGAAAGTGATATAGGGAGAGAGAGAGAGAGAGAGAAGGAAAGGACATGGGTACTCAAATCGGCTGAATTGGTAATGTCACTGACGTAGTACTGGAAAACTTTCTCATTAATATTTCATTCAAACCCACAAAATGACTAAAAAGGATAACTCGGGAGGGTTTTTATTTTTATTTGGAGGACCTATAATAAGCTGCATTTTGAGTAATGCCCCAAAGGAGAAGCACTTGGAAAAAAGAAAATCAAAATTACTGATATTTTTTTGTGGCACCTACAAAAGATGGCCCTTTCTTGGGGGTGGGGGGGGGGGGGCAGCACCGGCCTACAAAGGGAAATGTCAAAGAGAATACATACACTTTTAAACATTGGTATATCCCTAAAAAGTGAGATTACATTATCAGGATGATTTCAGTATTTGTTTCTTTCTTTACATGGTCCAAGGATCATACTTTGCAGTTGGATGCGATGGTTTGATCAGATTTGTGAGGACACAGTGCAAAAATATTTCATCTAATAAAGGGTAAAAAACTATTCTATTCGGGTTTTAAGCACAATCTAATCATGAAAGGCTCAAAAGACCTTTGATTATCAACAATAAATGTGAGTGATCGTATAACGAGGAGCTTTGGGATAAATTACATAACAGTTGCTCTTGGTCGCATTACATTAGGAGCACATGTTATGGAGCAAGGAAAGGGGGCACTTATCATAAAGGGAAAGGGATGGATATTAGAAAGATAAGGAGCATGTGCCAAGGTAAAAAGGCCAATTTTTAGATCAAAATGGGGCACGTCTCGCACGGAAAAGGGGCACTAGTATATGAGAACGGGAAAGGAAGCACACATAGGAGCATCACTATCCTGGCTGTGTAGTAAAAGCTCAACATTTCAAACACCACTGTACAAAACTCAATTTCACTCAAAATCAATTGATGACACCTAAATAGCAGTAAAATACATTTTTTTTTTCAATTTACTGATGTTAAAAAGAATATAATTTAAAAATTCAAATTGTAAGTCTACTGCCAAACTTTGCTTACAGCCGCATCGGCATGATTGTATGCAGTCTATGCAATATGTATTTGTGTATAGGTCTAACAAATTCAGGGCTGTCAACTTCCCCCGACCCTCCCGCATTTGGAGGGAGTCTCACGCCACCACGCTCATTCTCCCGCCGCCCCAAAAGCTCGTGACGGGAGACTCCCGCCACCACGCCTTCCTCCCGCTCTCCCGCCAATTATGTAGAATCTCCCGGTTTATGAAAAAACCTCCCGCCAAACAAAACAAAAAAGTGCTCTTACCCCCCTCCCCCCCCCCCCGGCTTTTTCAGTGGCTGGCTGAGTCGTTGCAAAAATTTTCGCTTACTATAAATTCAGCGGCTGGCTGGATTTGGCACTTAATAATATCTCCACAAAAAAAATCTCCCTCCAAGCAGTTCCCCAAAGTTGACAGCCCTGAATAATACCTGCCTCATGCACATCACGTATGCATTAGCATTGAGCCATTGACTCTCTGTCTGTGCTTTGCTGGAGTGAAAGGAGGCACGTGCCAAATAAAAAAAGGGCACTGTCAGAAGTGAAAACTGAGAGAGCACTCTTTCGAAGGGCACTTAATTACAAAGGAAAAGGGGAACCTGTAAAACGGGCGCCTCAATATTTGAATAGGGGCAATAATAAGATCGAGGTGAAGGGAGCACTTATCATAAGTGAAAGGGGGCGATTTTTGAAGGAAAAGGGGCACGTACCTTTCAAAATATAATAGGTCCTAGTCTAGGGGTGATTATTATTATCAGAGGTGAACAGCTAGGGCATTTATGGGAATGTCTATTGAAGAAAAAGGGAAAGTGCATGTTCCTACAAAAAAGGGGTACTGCTTCCCCTATAAAATAGTATAACTATTTAACAATCACAAGAAAAAGGAGGAATTACCAGGGATCCCTGGAATTACTTCCCTAACAAACCATGCACCCACTCGGGCGCTGCAGAGCTGTGCTGTGACAAGTACAAGCACTATGAAATCAGGGATGTGAAATCAGCCTGTTATTTCGGATACTGGGAATCCGTGTCTAACATTAAACGCAAGCACGCGACAGGCCAGGAGGAGAAAGAAAGAGGGTGCCCGATATGCGGATGGTGGTCTACGGAACCGTGCAAATGAAGTAGCAGAACGGTGGGCGTCACGCCAAGGGCTAGGGTAAACTAATCTTACTTATTATTGTTATAATTTATTGTCATTTTAATCAAACAAATTCATGTTTGTTCAGCAGAGAACCGGAATTCTTCAGTACAGTCCCATTCACTTAGTATTGGGTAGGCCTAAGTTAGTGTGTAGCAACAAGCAGCCTTTTCACACACAGCTAAAATTCTATAAACATGATAGTATAAACTTGTTTCGAACGTGTTTAAACTAATCACGAGCCTTTCACACACAGAAATTTCGTTGCGATCGTTAATAGTTTCGTGATTAACTACTGCTCGTAAAATGCGCAGTAGAGTAAAGCCTAAAGGAGCCCGTAATCGGCCAGCTCCCGTTTTCGGCCGATTGGTTGGATGCAAGGTAAAATCACTCTAAAATACATCGCATAATAGCATAACACATATCCCACACATACCATACCATGCCAGTGTCACTGAAGAACCACATTTGCAATGGAAAATATATCCTAAAATATCACATTTTAGCGATGTAATCGCCGGTCCCGCTACCCAAATCTGAAAAATCGAGTATCTTACGCGTGTCTGTAAGAAATATGGGTACCATAAAATGAGCTTTATTTCAAGTATTTTTCAGATTCAAAGCCCGATTTTGTGCTGGTCGCAAGCTCAAAAGTATCTCATCGCATGTATTAAATCAATGCAGCCGCACACCGCGACGCACACACGATATCTCTGTCTAATTCAGATTCCAACTTCCGATCACCGCTGTGCCCGTCTTCGGCCAGGCGAGCACCAGGGAGCTCCGGCGTGGGATACCTGCTCCGCCCGCTTGTGCTGTACATCAGCGCGGAAACGCACGGCGCGCGCGAGCGCTTCCTATTGACTTTGTACATGCGGCCGTAAACTGAAACGCTCGGCCGATAACGGGCTCCAAAACAGTGAAAATTGAAATGAATATTGTCATGGCAATTCGTGATTTTTTTCTGGGATTCTTTTTTTGTTTAAATAATAATAATATTTGCTTCATGATTTGAACAAGAAATGATAATAAATAGGAAGTAAAGAGTCCTAAAAATAGGATTTTGTCTTAAGTGGCCGAAAACGGGCTCCTTTACTCTAGTGCCATTGCGCATTGATTTGAAGGTCACGTCATATCAATCAAAGCGCACGCTCCAGCTCCATCCAGCTTAAACACGTTTAAACACGAATTTCCTTTCACACACAAAATGTCAAGCTCTCTAGATACGAACTTCGTATCTGCAGCCTGCTTTTAGGGGCGTATGGATCGCGACTTTGTATCTATCCCAACATCGTATAAACGATGTTCACACTGGCAAATTTTGTCTATAAACATGTTTAAAACTGTTGAGTGATTCTAATCATCTCTAGATACGATGAATTTTAGCTGTGTGTGAAAAGGCTGAAGAATAAGAAGCATCAAATTTGCAACTCAAAAACAATTTGTTTTTGTGTGTAGAGTCTAGTCTACACCGTGCAACGTGTATTTTTGGATCAGGATTGGAGTGTCACAGATTTCAGCAACGGTCAGTGACATACACTCTAGCTCTAGCCGGGCGCCTTTTTTTTTTTACACTAGATGAAATAGTTGGACCTAGATCTAGAGTAAAACCGCCAAACTTTGGACGTTGCCAAGCTTCGGACAAAAATTACTTCAACGGCTCGAACGCAAAATATGAGCCTAGCTCAGGCGGGTAACTTGCATGCATTTGATACTTCTACTAACCTATATCATTAGTACAAAAAGTTATGGCAGGTTGCCTTCTGCAAAACTCACAAAAAACATCGAATTCAGAGACAGATTTCAGGTTACCTAGATTTTTACAGTTCCTTAACAGGGGAGTTAAGGTGTAGGGCCTCCAATATATCGATTACAAACAAATCCTTGGCATATTTCAGGTGGTTTCTGCCAAAATTATGGGAGCTTATGAGATACTTTTTCACTCTATCGCGAAAATTTTCTAATGGCGGCCGTTACCACGGATCTAGGGGTACTACTAGATAGATTCCCCTACCAGAAGATGGCGCTCTTCCAAGCTTCGGACAGGCAACATTGAGTGTCATTTTGACTACGAAAAAATAGCGCTTTCGTAAGATTTTAGCACCAAAATATTGTACGAGTGTTGTGAAAAACACCTTTCTGATAGTTCTACCTAACTTAAAGGTAATACAAAGTTTTGGTATGGGGTCATGAATTTGGTTAAAATGAATACGTTGGAAGCATATACGATCCTACAATATTCAGTGATCGTTGTAGCGGTCGAAATCGACTCTAAAGTTATGAAATTGTAAATAATAAACATTTTATGTTGAATAGCTCCCTCTCAGGGTCA
The DNA here is from genome assembly GCF_000002235.5 of Strongylocentrotus purpuratus. Classification (NCBI taxonomy): domain Eukaryota; kingdom Metazoa; phylum Echinodermata; class Echinoidea; order Camarodonta; family Strongylocentrotidae; genus Strongylocentrotus; species Strongylocentrotus purpuratus. The sequence continues at coordinate 24,715,753 of NW_022145599.1, read as the reverse complement.
AGATATTAATTAAGCTATAAAACAATGCTTATTGACTAAAATCGACCGATTAGCTATTGTCGTTCGGAAATTATATACCACAACTACATACTGTGAGATTTTCATGGTCGCAGCTACCATTGTACGGCAGTAGGAGCTATTTGAAATTTATCAAAATTTACCCGGAGCACCGGTAAATCTTTTGTATTCAATTTTTCTCGAAAGCAAAAGTGTTTTAGGGGCTAAAATTTCTGGTGGTTTTAATACATCCACAGGGGCATCCAAATATATAAAAATTGTAAAGAATCACTATCCACCCATTTTTCAAAATTTCCCAAAACTTTGTAATACCTTTAAATCTACCCAAAACGAGAAAATAATATTTTTTTCATGAAATCAACGGAGTCAAACTTACCCCCGTCCTCCGATGAATGCGCACTTTAGCGCGCGCGCTACACGTGCGCTATACGTGCGCTACACATGAACGTCCGAAGCTTGGCATGAAAACAGGTTCGGCGGGTATGTAAATAATTCTAGTTTTCCATTTCCTTTACTAATTTTCTTTTACATGATATATTATACATAAACAGTATTTGCACAAATAATAGTATATTTGATCTTTCAATAATTAAAAAAGAATTAAAAAAGAATAAAATGTTTTCCCCCCGTTTTGTCTTAACCCTAATAAGGCCGGGGGGGGCCATTATGGCCCCCCCCCCTCCACAATTTTTCTGATTGCTCGGGAACGCATATGGATGGCGCCCCGCCGCTCGCTGACTTTTTTCTTTCGAGTCTTGCGCAACTTTTAAAATAATTTTCTTGAAAATCGGACCTACGGTTACAAGGTCACATGACCTTTTGTCTTTGCATGTCAGCCTAAAAACCGCTCATTTTCGTGATTTGTGTACAAAACGTATGGCAAAGTCATTTTTCCTAAAAATAGATCAAACATGGGTTATTGGGTCTTGTTTAAAGTTTAGGAGGTTGTTTTGGGAGTCAAAATAGTTGAATTGTAGTAAAAGATGAAATAAAACAACAAAAACAATGAAATACATAAGTTAAAAAAACAATGAAATACATAAGAAATTATCAAAACAAGGGATAACATAAGAAATAAGCTGGCTCTTCCAAATTTTTTGTCATATTATTATTCAGAATGGTCTAATGAATATATCTAGTGAAAAAGAATGCTTAAATATGAATAATATATGATTTATGGGTAAAAATGTGATTTTTATGACTTTATTTGCATAAATTACCATAAATATGCAAATGATTGAATTTTCAAAAAATTGAAATTATCATATTATTCTTTACACTTCACTTGACATGTGTGCAAATTTTCGCGGCGATCGGCCGCTTTGCGGCCGAGATCTTAAGGGGGGCCATAATGGCCCCCCCCCCCCCCGGCCCTACTAAGACTTCAAATAGCCCGGCCCTATTAGGGTTAAGTGTCCGAAGTTTGGCGGTCTTACTCTAATTGCTAATTTTGTATCAAATAATTGGCAACGCAAAATCAGCCATTTTCACTTTATTTTCCATACTGACCATAGCCAGGTCTACTCCTTATCCTCTGGCCGTGTACTTGCTAGACTTCACTGACAGACATTGAGTGACTGACTGGCATTTTTTCTTCTTTGGTAATAACATACATAAAATGAGCTGTAAAGCTAGGTACATGAGCATTTGTCTACATCAATAACCCACTTCTTGTAATGGCCAAAATTAAACTGATTTAATCTTTGCACAGCATAAAACGTACAACCATTCGGTACAATGTCTGAAAATCAGACTATTACTTACTGGCTCTATAGCTCCTAAGTCGATTCCACAACTAATAGTCGTTATTTTCTCACTGAAAGGACATTTTCAAGCCCCCCTTAATGTAGGGAAGTTCTAAATTAGTATTATATCTTTCAAATGTCATTGGAATTTAATTTTTTTCATTTTTTGGGACTGCAAATGGGACATAGACTCTAGTACCTTTAAAATGTGTAGGGATTTTTTGTGAAAAAGTGACCCATTAGAGCGGCACACCATTTTATGTCCTAATATGAGTACCCCCCCCCCCCCCCCCCCCCCCCCGGACCTCAAAACATGTGGTCGTTTATGCGTGCTGGCTGGTCATTTTTGGCATATGGCTACCTTTAGACAACACTGTAAACAATTTCCCTTCACACATGAGATTTTATTTGTTTTCAATTTGCATACAGATACCACAGATATCAGTGAGGGATTCGACCAAAGACTTAAGCCATGGCCTCTCTCGGACGCCACATGATGCGAACTTGCATGAAACTTGGGACAATATCTTCTACAAGAAACCTCCCTCTACAGTTTGTGCAAAGACATTTCCCTAAACATTATCAGGTAAGACCCTCCAATTGAAAAGCCTATTTCATCATATTAATTTTTTTAAAAAGCAAAAAGTACCTGAAATTGAAAATCTGAAACAAAACAACATTATTACAATTGTTTTACCTCAAGGGGAACAGAAAGGTCATGAAAGTTTAGAAAAACAAGGAAATTGAAATTAAAGATGTTAAAAGTAATTATTCACCAAAATTTATTCTGAAATATAAGTCTCATACTGCTTTCAAACTGGCTTCTATCGGAGTCACACAGATGAAAATACTGATTGAATTTCCCTTATGTAAACAAAGGTGAAACGGCAGTTTTCCCCATGTCGCTTTCATACTGCCGGTTATTATTATTATTAAGCCCACGCTCCATCTAGCTAGCATGCAGCATGTTCAACCATAAGTCAACAAACACAGCTGGTTACGATAAAGCGCGCGTACACTGCGACCTTTGACCATTTTAATCGCCTTTTTCTCCCGAACGCTTTCACAGTGGCTGTTTCATCGGTGTTACACCGATAGAATGAGAATTTCTCCTGCTCTTGAGCAGGAGAATTTAATTGCCTATTTCTTTTCTTTTCATCGGCTATTTAATCGCTTTTTTCTCCTCTGTTGCTTTCATACTGGCTGTTTCATCGGATGCGTCTGGATGCATCCGATGAAAATCAGGCCAGTTAGAAAAGGGTAATAGAACTTGTTTGAAATTTGCTTCAAAATATTACTGCACCAGACAGCAGAGCATATAGGGTTCACAATAAGGGCCCTAAAGCCCAGCAGCAAAGGACATTGTGCTTCGTGCACATCAGTTCATACTGTCATACTACCCCATCTAGTGGCAATAATGATGATGCCTGCAGCAAGGAGTAGGCGAAAGTCTCACAGGTAAAAAAAACTGTTTCATTTTGAAACTATGTTCATACTCCTTCCAAGCTGCAAATGTAGTATGATTATTTCGTAATTTGCGGACCAACCTGCATAATCCGACAGAAACTATTAATGATCCCTAAGATTTCTATTTATTTTTTTGAAACTTCAGGCTACGCCATCATTTCATACCTGTGCCAGATGCCTGAGAGATTCGGACATCCCTGCAGGATCAGGCATCTCCAGAGTAGAGAGGAACTCCATGGTCCTCTCCAAGACTCTCTTTGAGGAGGCCACGCACGATTCACCAAATAAAGGTGCTTTCAAGGAGGTCGTCACGACCTTCACAGAGATGGACAAGAGGCGCAGGGGCCACGTGCAGTTCATCGAGACCGCCCTGAGGTACATGAAGGCCTTTGGTGTGGAGAAGGATGTGGAAGCGTATAACATGTTGCTTGATGTCTTCCCCAAAGGGAAGTACGTTGCTAAGAATGCTTACCAGTCCATGTTCAATCACTTCCCCGAGCAGCAGGTGTGTGGCATCAAGGTTCTACAGCAGATGGAAGACAATGGTAAGTCTGATGAGTCTCGAGTTACCTCCAAGATACCAATGTGCATTGCCCCTTCAATATTTCAAGGCAAAGTGTTTCAGGGATCTAACTATCCCTAGGATATGTCTCTGCATTTTGCTATGGTGCTGTACCGTTATGCTTCTCTCAATATGACTAAGCTAAGTTTGCTTTGGTTTGCCTTTCGCTATCAATTAATGTGTTAAGGCATTTGTTCCCCAACGACTGGTTAAAGTGAGTTGCCCAGTAGGTAATTAGCCTGTTGCTTGAGGAAAAAAATTATATACCAGGTATATTTGCAATTTTTCAAACAATGTAGTATTATTCTGAGCAATATCTTATTTTTCAAATGAATAAGAAAACTATAGGGTTAGACTTCCCATTCCCATTTTACTATATATGTGAATATAAGAATTTGGTTCCAAACACAATCTTGCACATTTCTTAGGAACATGTTCTTGGTTTTTGTCAGTAAAAACCTTGTCATTCTTTTTCTTAACCATGTAATTGATTCTTCCTCTTGTTTCCTGTAACAAGGTTACGATCTTTCTCGTCCATAAATCACCATCATCATTTCCCATTTTCTAAAAAAAAAATGATTTAAATTGTTTCCACTTTTGTTTCCAATGAAAAGCTGTCTTACCAAACAATAATACCAAGGAAATCCTACTCGCAATCTTTGGTCGGAATGCCCATCCGATCAAGAAGTACCAGCGTCTGATGTACTGGTTCCCCAAGTTTCGCAACATCAATCCTTTCCCTCTACCCAAGGAAATGCCAAGCGACCCCATCAAACTCAGCGAGATTGGACTCAAGAGAATATCAGAATATGAAGCAGAGTTCACTGTTTATAGTGTAAGTGACAAGAGTTTATCCTCGCCCCTCTCACAGGGGCGTATCCAGGATTTTGCAAAAGAGGGAGCATAATATTGCTAAACTTTGCTGACAAGTGAGATTGTGAGAAGAAAAAAAGAGAAAAAAAAAGGGGTTATTACATTAAAAAAAATAATGGAATCACATAAAGAGGGGGGGGGGGGGGGGGGGGTGGAGAGCACTTTTTGTACTTGTGTACTATAATGTAAATAAATTGGTGTCAAACAATAGGGGCAAGGCCCAGTTGTACCATCCTCATGGAGTTCATTTGTTTGGAAGGTATTCAAAGTCCTCTTTGAAATCTGGCACTATTAACATAAGCTAGATCACCCTTTACAGTGAAACCTGTTTGAAAATTCCGCTCAAGGGAGACAAAAAACATGGTCTTCATTGGCAGGTGGTCTTTATGAACGTATCCTTTATTACATCGTTTTTTAGTAAGGACCAATTTTTAAATAAAACCAAAAAAAATGGTATTTAAAGTCAGGTGGCGCTTAAGCAGGTTAAATTGTAAATAGACACTGAAAACTTTTCTCAAAATAATGAAATCATGTTGATAATTATGGAATATTGTAAACTGCATTTTGTATGCAATGCGAGTATGCTATGAGTGATGAATAAAGGTATTTATTTAGACCCAATAGTCGCTCTCCTCAAATGATTATAATTTTCCATTTTAGAACAAATTTATGCCCAAGCCAATCACATGAGAAGACTTTCAAAATAGTTTCCTAAAAGTGATTTATTGTTCATTCATTCATTTTAGGTCAACAGGTCCAGTGAGACATCAGTAATGGTCCAAGACCAGGACTATTCAGACCTTCAAGGCCGGGACTACATTGCCAGTGTGCAGAGTCCAGAGCAGAAGGAGGACCTGTCCCAGCACCAGATCTTCAGACCGCTCTATGTGGAAGGACCGTACACTCTGTGGCTCAAGACAACCGTTCAGTCTTACTATGTATTGAGAACAGACCCATTGGAGTTACAGGAGCCCCTTATGTATGAAAGAGGTATGAACAAAATAAATTGTAATTACATTAGTAAAGCACTTCCACCTTATGTTTGGAATGCTCCCCAGGGAGTGGAAAATGTGCATTAATTGTGTTGCGGGTAAGCCTGTATCCAATGACCGGGGATATAATATGTGCTCCGCCTAGAAACAAAGTATTAGGCGCAATATAAATGTGAGCTATTATTATTACAATTATGTTACCCCTATCATTAGATTCAATTGCTATTCTGCACATACAGTGCTCACCCCCTACTACCTTGCGCAGCCTTCTTGCCAGTCGCGTTTCACAGATGGGCAAATGCTATACAAGTGTATGTAACGTATGCACCCTACCAGATACGCACTTATATACCTGTACAGAGAGAAGCCATGAAGATGCCTTGCATAAAGACATGGGTGCAATGCCAGTGATTGAATCAACAACCATAGCTTTGACAAGTACAACAGTTGCTAGTAAATATTTATACTCTAAATCTCCATATCCTGTTCTTATATATCAAGAAAGAGGGCTTTTCATATATTGACACATGTTAATAAATAAGCATTGATTAAGGATTTTGTTATTTTGTACACCTTCTTTCCTCTTCCCATGCTTTTTTATTGTCTTGTAGAGGATAGAATGCAAACAAGATGGAAATATTGAATTGAATTGAATTAACATACAAAGTCAAACAATACAATAAAATATTTCTTGCAAACATAGATAAGCCAATTCAATGGAAAATACACTTAAGGAAATTACAAAGTGGTTGGATCATTCAAAAAAGTTACAGAAATTTATTAGGTAGATGATCCTAAATTGTTTTATTTTTTAAAAATCAAACATACCATGTTAAGGTTTTCTTTCAAAGTGTAATGCGATTATCTAAAATGAATCTAAGCTAGAAATTTTCTTCTACTGCCTTCCTCTCCGTTAGGTCAACTTCCCCCAGCCCCCACAGAAGGCAATGTCTACGCCATGTGTATGGCCAGCGATGGCGACCGAGGGATGTTAAATGAATGGATCAATAGACTACAGGATGAGAACCCTCACCTAGCCAGGCTCACCGTCATCTTCAATCTATTCGACAAGAAAGGCGATGGCCAGGAGACACAGGTCCATCATATAGGGGAGGGAACAAAGATGCTGGGGAGTTGATGATAATTAATTTGCATAGATGCCTATATTGTGTTAATACTATATATACTTATACTGAATTGAATTGGCATAATGGCTTCTTCATCCTATTCAACAAGAGAGGCGATGGCCAAGAAACAAAAGTGCTTCGTTTGGGGGAGGGAACCAAAACGATTAGAAGTTGAGGATGATTAATTTGCATAGAAGCATAATACACTGAATAGAATTGGCAAAGTTTCTTCTTCATCGTATTCACCCAAACAGGGGATTTCCAGGAAGCGAAGGTGCATCATAAAGGGGAGGGAACAAAGATGCTTGAAAGTTGATGATAATTACTTGGCATGGATGCACACACTGTGTTAATGATATGTATCTTAATACTGCAATGGACAAAACTGACCGATTAAACTTCAATATGTGAAACAGGAAACCCAAGTCTATCTCAAAGAGACAAAGATGTAAGGGAGTTGGTGATAATTGATTTGCATAAATGTATACATTATGTTTATTGTTATACAGTCAAACTTGTCTTTAACGACCGCCCAAGGTAAACACAAAAAAGTGGTCTTTGTAGACATGGCGTCTTTGAAGACAGGCTTCTTTATTACGTGTTTCAATGTTAAACCATTTTCAAGGGAAACAAAAAATGTGGTCTTTGTAGACAGATGGTCACTAAAGCAGGTTTGACTGTACTTCATGCATCAGGGCACATTTGTACACAGAATAGGCCCATCAAATATCTCCTTTTCTGATAATAACAATCTGCAAAAACTAGCCATGTCTAAAAGTGACTATATTGGTCAGTTTGGGCAAAAATGACTAAAATGTTGTGTGAGCAGGGTCAATAATACTGATATTTTGGGAATCAGTGCAAAGTGCAAAACTTTTACCCCGGATAAGCTATTTGAACAAAACCCACCACAATTTCTGATAAATACCCCCATCTCCTAACGTTGTCACAGCTGATGTTTGTATCGACTTTTTCCCATGATGCCTCACATGAAATCAACAAAACACTGGTGTTGCTACATGGCGCTGTGGATTGCAATCCACCGTATTGAATCAGCAAAATTGCATTATATTTCTTACAAGAGGAAAGGCAAAGGCTAAGAAATACACATCCATCATGTAGGGGAAGGTTCAAAGACTTGCGAAATTTGATCATGGAGATTTGCAATTTTGCGTAGATGTATCTTTTGTGTTAAAATCATTATTGTAAAACACTATATTGCATTTGATGAAATTTCCATCATTTTCATCCATTTTTGCCTTAGTCAAGAAAAGTTGATGTAAGTTTGTAATACATTTGTATGACAAAATTGACTGATATGTATAAGAAGGTGAGGCAATTTTAATTGATATACAGTGGAAACTCGTTATAACGACGTCCTTGGGACCAAGGAAATTACTTTGTTATATCAGGGTAAAAAAATCAAAAGAATATAAAGAGCTGGGACCAGCAAAATCATCTTGTTATAACAGATACCTGGTTAAATCAGAGCTCCTTATACTGAGGTTCCACTGTATAGGTAGTTTATTTGCAGCCAGAAGGGTGTTAACTCATCATTTTACACAGAGCTAATGCCGTACTGGCTCTAAACAGATATTTGCTCTTTAATGTTGCAAATTGATATTTGTTTTATATTTTGGGGTCTGGACTTAGACTTTGGGTGCCTCGTCTGTCCCTTGCTGTATGAGACCATATGGGAATAGACCAATTGGGTAGGAGACTAATTGGCTGTAGACAAAACGGCGATAAATCGTAAAGATCAGAATATTATGACATGTTCGAGGACACACATGTTTGTGGGAATATGACGTCCCGAGGGCGATCTGGACATTTACGTCATAACCAAAGACCTGCTCTTTTTCTGTGCAAATAGAGCAACTAAATACAGTACCCCTATTTGAAAGAGGCCTTGAATTATAAATAATGTATAGGTTTCTCCTGTGAGTGGTTGTCAACTTGAAAGTGAAGGTACAGTTTGTATGAATGTCCTCGATACCCCCACACCCCCAAGCATCATTATGTAATTTGCATACTTAAGTTTGAAAGAATCCAAAATTTTACTCATGATACTGTATATAACTGTACAATGTATTGTTTTATTTGTGATAAATGATTAAATTCTTTGAATATATCACACTCGATAGCTGTTTTCGTTTCTCATTCAATTTTCAGTTTGTATTGATGTGCGACTTTCATGTGTCTTTGATTTGTTTTGTATCAATTCACTTAATTTATCATTCTTGTAGGTACTAAATTTTGATATCTTTCTTCTCAAGGATCAACCATTGGATTGACAGAGCTGCAAAGCCGCTTTGATTAAAGGCTAGGGATCACTGCAGATCCAAAATACAAAAATACAATAAAAACAAAAACAACAGGAAAGAATAAAACAGAACAAAACAAAGACTCGCACAAAAAAAGAAACCTTACAATAGAAAGAAAAAACGAGAAGAAAGCAATGTAAATACAAAAGATTGCACATATTGATTCAATGATAACACTCGCAAAAGGGTTATAATGTTGGCTTATCAGTAAATTATATAGGCACCTCTAAATAATGCAGTAATATTACTCTTTTATATATAATGTTATGCATAGGCCTATTTGTGCGGGGTGAGGGAGGGGGAGGAATTACCCCCAGGTGAATTTATTATACCAGATAATTCTATTATTTAATCAATTTGAAATTATTGCCTCTGAAAAAGAAAAAACGACAGAAAGGGTGGGGGGGGGGGGTCGGACCCCTGGTAACCATTTCCCCGCCCCTGGATCCGCCCCTCATATCACGTGATGTGTGATAACACTTTTCACACTTACAGTTATTGCTGTAGAAAAGGACATTTCAACCTGAATCAAGACACAGCCAAAATGGCTGTTTTTGTTTTGTTGGTGTGTATTCTCCTACCTCTGGTTTCAGCCCAACCACCTCATGACAAGCGAAATGTTCTCCTTATAATAGGTAAGTTGAATTAGATGAGATTAAATTTGACTTTCACTTTTCAGTTTCGCACTGCGCTGGTGACTGGAGCTGGAGGCGGAGTTCGTGTACGCCTGAGATAGGGGGCTATCGCGACGGTTGTTCCGCTGCAACTACCGTACTGGCTCCAGCTCCACGGACCGCCGCGCTCAGCTCTTGAGGAAGGTTGACAAGTGTCAGTTTTATTGAAGAATAGATCTAGAGTCTACCCCATTCCAGACAGTTATTTATGTCTACTTGATACTTCCCTTCAGGCTTTATGTTTGGTAAATGTTTGGTGTTTTTCTTTGTTTTGGTGCTTGAAATTTGATGATTGATAATTTATACCCATAATCACCAAGTCCAAGCCTGCATTACTTAGTTCCGAGTTAGTTGACATCCATTTCATTTGATTGAGCTGTGGCTGTTTAAATTAGAGAGCTTTTTTATTTAACTAAGTAAGTTGTAACCCTGGTAAACTTGTATTAGATAAACAAAACCTCAAATGGATTGTGTGTGTAATCACTAATCACCCATTCCCGCACACAAGGAACATTGCAAACTGCCTTCAAAATTCACTGCATGATTCTTCTTCAAAGAAGTTCTTAATTCTTCTGCTTGTACAAAGCACTTTGCCTAGTTTGAAATCGGTCTAGAATTTTTTTTAAAATGGCAACTTGTTACTGCAGAGATGGCGATTTGCCTACCTTATTATGTGTTGCTGTAGACCGAATTTTTCTGTCTCTTTCGTTCGTTAGCCTCTGATTTGGGTAAGGTCGGCTCTCTCTTTAGAGACAGAACAGCCCTTTACGCTGTAGTGGACGCGCGTTTGTGTAAAGAAACGTTACACAAAACTTGGCCAAACTTAATCCCTAATTTTGATATTTTACCGATGCATTTAAAGTCCTAAATTAGCTAAATTAATGCTTAACTACTTCGGTTCCACTTACCAACTTGACTATTTGAATCCGTTTAATGGTCCCTTTTCAGGAAATTATGGGTCAAGATCGACATCCATGAAGAAAATCTTGCAGCTGGGTTGCGTATGACGTCATCTAAATCTCATTCCTTCTAGTCTACACCGAAGGCAAAATGATTATAACAGAAAAACTGTGCACGAGCTACGAGTTCGTAATGACATGCACAGTTTTTGCCATGGATGAAGTTTTGCCATCTAAACCTGAAGGCAATATGTAAACAATATTGAATGGATATTTTGCACCCAAAACCCTTGAACCCCAATTTTACCACTATCAGTCTTAACCTTTAATGATATTTTCTGCTATTTTTGGTAGTTGATTAGAATTATTTCTTAGCTTTGTATAACAATTTGGAGAGAGGGAATAATCTCAGAGAACACTTCAAAGGCAACACACAACCTATTGAGCATAAATCACTCATAATTATCTTCCTCTTTTACATTCTTTAATGTTTCATTTTGTTTTCATGCTTCTCTCTCTCTCCCATTTCTTCACAAAATCCACTGCATAGCTGACGATGTTGGGTTTGAAACATCCGTCTACAACCACACTGCCTGCAAAATGCCCAATTTGGCGCGGCTTGCTCAGCAGAGCGTGACTGTGCGTAATGCATACACCTCGGTCAGCAGTTGCTCACCGAGTCGTTCTGTGATCCTGACGGGTATGCCGCAGCACCAGAACGGGATGTACGGACTGCACCACCAGGAGAATCACTTCATGTCGTTTGATACGGTGAAGAGTCTGCCCCTCCTCCTAAAGCCATATGGCATCCATACAGGTTAGTCCCTGAGTTGGCATCTGAATTAGAAATTATTGTTAACAGACATTTTAGCAGCAGTCTTTCTTGTATCCCTTGCGGAGGTGTAGTGGTCTAGTCCTTCTTTGACTTGACTTCAGTTGACTTGACATTCAGTAGCTTGAGAGTTTTAAACTTTGTTTATTAAACCCAAAGCAGTTTAGAGGTTTTTTTCCTGAATTAATCAGCTTACCCTCCTCAAATAAGCAACAATCCTCATACTTTAAAGAAGAAAACAAATATTCATTGAATTAATCAATGTGAAAGTGAATTGCAAAATTTATTTGGAAAAAAATGCATATTTGTACATGAAAATATTGATTCATATTTTCCACCATTTTGCCAATTTAGAGACTTTAAAGATTATTTACAATTACAGCATTCTCATTCGAGAACCACACAATATACTGGAATGTATTGGAAATAGACTTGAAATTTTCTGTGATTTCAGCTCTTTAGCTCTGCTTGTGTGTAATGTGTAATTCCTAGCATTCTGGATCAAAAACTTCACTAAAGTTAGACTCTGCACTGCTGTATGTTAAACAATGTCATTATTAGATGGGATTTTCTGCCCTTGGCATGGCCATGGAAGGGCATAACATCTGCTAAGTAAATCAAGTAAATCCTCTCTATTGCTTTCCCAACTTTTGCAGGTATGATCGGCAAGAAGCATGTTGGACCAAAGTATGTCTACAAGTTTGACTTTGAAAGGGATAGTGACACCCTCAACATGCTACAGTGTGCAAGGAACATCACCCAGATGAAACTATATGTCAGAGAGTTCTTTGCGCAGCAGAACAACACAACGTAAGTTTAATATAGTAGCATACATAATAGCTTAAAAACCCATCAAACTATATGTGTGCTGACAGTTTTGTGTCCTACAAGTGATTGAGGTGTAAAATATATTTGCCCTAAAAATGGGTGGTTTTAAGAAAATTGTGAAGAAATGTTCATCACTCCTGCTATAAATAAACCACTGAAAGTGAAAAGCTTGTTGAGCTCTTTTGTTTGATACCAAATTTATCACAGTGGCTCACATATTTCTGGAGTTATTGCAAATTGTAATGATTTTTGGGTTGCGAACATTTTCCACGGAATTGCCCAACTGTCATTCAGAATTTCAGATGCACTGTAAACTAGAAGGTGCCAAACATTTTCTTCCAAATTTCATGCCACAAGATACATTGCATTATCGAAAATCTGAATTTTTTTGCCATATACCAAAGTTTCTCCCCATGAAAATTGATATTGTTTTAACAATCACAAAAGTGACACAAGATCTTTAATAATCAAATTAATTAATTGATATATTCATCTATTTTAACGATCAACTTTCAGCCCTTTCATGCTTTACATGGGTTTCAATGATGCCCATCGATGCGGGGGCCAGTACGGCGAGTTCTGTGAGAAATTTGGCAATGGCGAGAAGGGTATGGGGATCATTGATGACTGGAAGCCAGTCTATTATGACCCCAAAGATGTGGAGGTCCCGTACTTTCTGCCTGATACCTTGACAACGAGAATCGACATCACCAAGCAGTATACATCACTCAGCAGACTGGATGCAGGTACAGCTCTTTTTAGACATGTAGCTTAGCGGAATGCAGGGGCACGAAAAGACGCTTCCAAAAAGCAAAGTGCATAATAAGAAGTTATGTTTTTTTATTAAAAGTTTGTTGATTTTGAAATATCTGAATGAAGGCATATAGCTAACATTAACCCACATTGAGATGGTATATGCATTTACCATCTCTGTATCCTAACAATGTTGTTGTACCTCCGTATGGTAAAATTGTGATTTTCAACAATTATGCACTTTTGCGTTCTAGACTCGTCTTTTTATGCCACTTCATGTCCCTGAGCTATCTCAGCCTCTTTGCTCTAAATTAAAGACTTAAGCAATAATTATTAACTATGTGGATACATAATGTATGGATAACAATAATGATAAAGTGGTTGAACCTTTTAGCACCCGTATTTTTTTTTATTTTGTCAATACGGATATTGCCTCCATCCCTTCTGCCACTGACATCACATGGAAAGAGTACTCATTGAGTTAATACCTATATACCTACATACATCAATGGTTTCCAATTCATTTTAAACATACTAGTAAGCAATAGGGGAGTGATTTGGGAACAATTTATTGCTTTTATAGTTATCTTCATTGTTATCGAATAGGTGGGACTATCCATTTACAATTTTATAAGACCCTAACAAGATTTTGATCGGTTGATGGTCCCTTCTTGATCACCTCCTAACACTGCAAGATTTCACATTTTTCTTTAGAATCTTGAACATCTTTTGAAAATTTAGCATAGGGTACCATTTTTTAGATTTAAAAAATATATAAATTTAGACATGTTTTGCAGTAATCAATTCCCCAAGAGCTTTACTTGATATCCGGATGGTGATTTTCAACTTCTTAAGAGGGAAATGTTTCACACTCTACTGATGTTTGATGGTTAGATATATTGATTAATTGTTCCCAAATCACTCTCCTGTTTACTTTAATGCAGTCAAATAGTGTAATAGAACTTTTAACGATGCACTATTCATTCATGTCAAATATCCAATGAAAATTTCTTGTTTTGTTTTTTCTTCAGGTATTAGCATGTTGCTGGCTGAATTAGAGCGCGTCGGTCATCTCAACGATACCCTTATCGTCTATACAGCTGATAATGGTATCCCATTCCCCAATGCTAAGACCAACCTGTTTGAACCAGGGATGGGGGAACCTATGCTTATTTCTAACCCCTTCGACAAGCATCGCTGGGGACAGGTAGGTCTGCATGAATTTATTATTGCAATTTGGAATACTTAATAGCCTGTGTATCAGCTCTAATGGCTTGAATAGCTTGAAAGCACATTAATTACATTTGTGCTTCAAGTGGAAATTTGGTTACACTGAAAACTTGTTTTAAAGCACCACTGTACTACTTGTTGCAACTTGCTCCCTCTATTTAGAAAACAATGCCTGATTGGTGACTTTTTGTCCCCCATGATCCTCTCTTATGTTAATTGAGAGCTGATTTGATGAGATAACCACCTGTCAGAACCCATGCAGGGAGGTCTAATCCCTCCTGGCCAACTAGTGCTGAGGGGCTTTAAGGAGAACATTGAGACCATAAAAATTACCTTGTGGTATCAGGTATCCAGATTTATCCCTAGGATAAACGTCAACCCTCAACTTCTTTGATTGAAAGCTAAATGAATGAACTACTGTATGCCATAACCATGACACCTCCATGATCAAGATTAAGATCAAACCTATAAACAATGACAGTAAAATGTTTGATGTTTGTATGTTTTCAATCTCAGGTGAGCGATGCCATGACGAGTACAATGGATATTGTACCTACAGTATTGGACTGGTTTGGTATACCTATGCCTGGTGAGGAGGAGGACGAGACCACAAAGCCAATCCCCAAGACCAAAGAGTTTCCCACTCCTGATGAGACGATTAAGCAACCCAGTGCCGCATTAACCGGTCACTCGATGGTGCCTATCACTGAGAGCGAGCCAGGCACAGGCTGGGACCATGTCTACGCCAGCCACAACTTCCACGAGGTCACCATGTACTACCCCATGCGTGTCCTGCGCAACCGTCGCTACCGCCTCATCCACAACCTCAACAACCGGGCTCCGTACCCCTTGGCTACCGACCTCTATGCCTGCCCGACCTTCCTGGAGATCCTCAACAACACCGTCAGTGGGAAGCCCACCAACTGGTTCAAGACGCTGGAAGACTACTACTACCGTGACGAGTGGGAACTCTACGACCTGCAGAACGACCCCCATGAGCTGATTAACCTGGCTGATGACCCTGATCATCAGGAGGTCAGGCAGAATATGACCACTCAGCTGCATTCTTGGATGATGGAGACCGCAGACACCTGGCATTGCTACCCTCATGGGGTGCGGTTTGGACCTGATAATGGGTGTGGTCCCATGTACAATGAACCCACTCAGCAAGGAAGCCCTGAGATTAATATCATTCACTGATCACAAGATCGGGAATGAAATGCTTTCATGCTATTAGACCAGGCCTTCTCAACTGGCGGCGCGCGCGCCACTTGTGGCGCTTGCGCTCAGTCAGAGTGGCGCGCGGCTGTTCCAAAAAATTAATAAAAAATAAATAAATATTAAAAATTGAAAACTAAAGAAAAAAAAAATTAAAAAATTATATTTTAAAAATAAAAAAACTCAGCTGTAACAGCGATAAGTTGAGCCCAATATGTAAGCTAGCCATTTTGTTTGATTGATTTTCACTTCATTTTGACATTTTCCGTGATTATTGCACCAAAATAACTACATTTAAATTAACTTCCAGTGTGGATTTTTGCCAGGAATTGTACTAATTATTTCACATCAATATGAAATTATGATTGATGTTTTATGGAACAAAAAGGTGTTAAAATTGCCATATCTGGGCCTTAAAAAAGCCCTAAAATCCACTAGCTTCCGGGGGCTTCGCCCCCTGGACCCCACCCGGTATCGGCTCGGTTGCTCGGTCCATCAAACATACTGGTTGGCACTTCAACCTCAATAAATGTTTGTTTTGGCGCTTCTAATAAACTAGCTGAGAAGGCCTGTATTAGACTAACCCGAAATATATATCTATTTCTCTCTCTCTCTCTCTCTCTCTCTCTCTCTACTTCTCCCTCTCTTCAACCCTCTCTCTCTCCATCTCCCTCTCTTCCACTCTCTCTCTCTCTCTATGGAGATAGGTTCCTGTGGTTGATTACTCATGATACTAAGAAGATATTGATAGATATGACCATGGCATATAAATGTATAGTGAGGTATTCCTAATTGAGAAAATAATTTAGTTTTTCTTTGTTAGGAATTATTAATGTTTTCATTAAAAAAAACTGTCGTTAAAATGTTCTCTTTTCCGTTTTGTTAATGTGTATGTAATTGTTTAACCCTACATGAGATGCATCCAATGTAATTCAAATCTCAGTCATGGGTTTTATGTAACATCTTTATTATTATTTTATATGTTTTTTCTTGAATAAAGATGAATAAACAACAATGTACATGTATATCAAAAATGAATATCTACTTATACTGAAATACAGATACATGTAACTTGCAAATCTGAATTCAAGTCTCATGGGATAATTGCGGTAAGGTAGAGGGATTTTTTTTCTTCAATATTCCATACAACAATTTCTAACATGGTAACCCCCCCCCCCCCCCCATGAAATAGAGGAAGAACAACAATGGAGAAAGCAATAACTGTCTAGGCTGAATATTGTTATTAATATATATATGATGCATGTACATGTAGAGGTGTCGTGGTTGAGTGGATAAATCACTGAACTGTAAGGTCTGCAGTTCGAATCCTGCTGCGGTACTAATGTCCTTTGGCGAGATATTGATCTACATTTGCCACACTCAACCCAGGTGATGTAAATGGGTACCTGGCAGGAATTCATTCCTAGAAATGCTAGGGCGCCGTAATGGTGAAGTCATTATATCGCTATATGAGAATTGTATAACTGTACTATAAGTGATAACCTTTTTCCCTTCTCGTCTATTAAATTGTTAGATGCTGCTTATAAGTAATAATAATAATAATGGTGATTTAGATATCATGGTGCAACCACAAGCCTACTGTATATTAAAATTAAAATTTTATAGGAACAAACAATGCATGAATAAATGTATAGGGAAATGGATGTTTGAGCATCTTATCATACAACAAATTCCTAAAGAATCAGGGTCCTGTTC
This sequence comes from Strongylocentrotus purpuratus, assembly GCF_000002235.5. NCBI lineage: Eukaryota > Metazoa > Echinodermata > Echinoidea > Camarodonta > Strongylocentrotidae > Strongylocentrotus > Strongylocentrotus purpuratus. Next base: position 24,698,495 of record NW_022145599.1, on the reverse strand, counting down.
TCATTTGAATGTCGTATTGTACTGAATGTAATCACTGGGCGGGGCTTGTGGTGAGCGTGCACTGAGGATTGGCTAGCTGTTTTGTCAGCTGACCTCTTCAAACCAAAGAGTAAATATAAGATGATGTTATGTAGTGTGTAGTCCTCTTTCACTTTACAACGACTCTTTATACGTTTCTTTATGAGAGTTTCATATAAATTTCATCTATCTTGAACATAATAATATTTTACAGTACTAATTTTAAAGGATTGTGTAAGAATCATGGATGAATTTAATGAATCTGTTGCCTGATATGTCTGATTTTTTTCCATTCCTGTTCTTTGAGTAACTAGAGCCCACCAATATCATACATTTCATATCGATAATTTTTTTACAATCATTTCAACAAATTTATATCTATATAGTCTATGTATCTGTTTTAGAAATTCTCAGGCGATAATTGATTAAAAGATATATTTTGATATTCTGATCGAAGCTATTTTGTCTTCATTATGTTTGTAGTTATGCTTTTAGAATCCTTGTGTCAAATTGTGACAATCATTATGTATGTTCTGAATGTTCTGATATTTAGACATTGGGATGTGTTATGCCTATTAAACATGATGCATGACCATATAAACATAAGGGGAAGGGGAGGGGGGGGGGTAGCCCCCATGTTCTGTTACAAAAGGGCATCCACACTATATGTGTGTACTAATGTGATTTTGTGTGTCACCAAGCCCCCCCCCCCCCCCCCCCCCTTTCCCTCAGTCTGGCTATGCCAGTGTGTGTGAGTACCTGGTGATTCTGTGCTATCACTTAAAATGATATTAACTTAGATAAGATAGTTTGAACATCTAAATTAATATTCTCTGTACTATATTTGTATTTATTTATTTAATTTCCAGGAAAATTTCATCTAGAACAAAAATGTTCAAAGCCCAAAAAACTGGTAAGAAATACCACAGATTATATGCCTAGTGACTAGGATTAGATTCTCTCTCCTCATTAGTAGGTGGTTTACAAACATATATAAATGAACATTTGAAGTACAGGGGGTGTTTCATTAAGAATTGATGTCTAGACAATAGTAGACATGAACCCCAAAGTCTCTCTTAAGTGTCCTACTTATGAGCCTCTTTATGAAACACCCCCATGACAAACAATGGAGAGAGACTGCGCCTCACAGAAAAGAACAAGGAAATGAAGGACATGATGTGAGCGAGGAATACAAAGTAATCTAGAGTTTATTAAGTATACACCTGGTTAAAGAAGCAGACAAGTAAGAGAAAGAGATAAAATTTGAAGAGATATTTCAAATAATTCATGTTTTAAGCCTTTTTTGTACCCGATGATAATAGTGTCATCCCATCATTATTATCAAAACAAGAATGTGCCTATAAACCACCTTAAAGGTACTATGTCCCTTTTGCAGCCAACCTCAAATTCTGTAGAACTTTGCAGGAATTATGAATATGTCATGTATGTCCTATCTGTGAAATTTAAACGTTAGCAGTGTCCTCATATTCAAATTATGCAAGGAAACCCGTTTACTTGCTAGACTTCACTGTCAGACGCTATTGAGTGACTGCCTGGCTTTTTTTCTTCTTTGGTAATAACATATATGAAAAGAGTTGTAAAGGGTACATGAGCATTTGTCTACATCAATAACCCACTTCTTGTGATGGCCAAGATAAACTGATTGAATCTTTGCGCAGCATAAAACGTATGACCATTCGATACAATTGTCTGAAAATCAAGACTATTACTTTTGGGCTCTATAGCCCTAAAGTCGATTTGACAACTAATAGTCGTTATTTTCCCACTTGAAGACATTTTCAAGCCCCACCTTTTTTAGGGAAGTTCTAAATTAGTATTATCTTTCAAATGCAGTTGGAATTTAACTTTTTCATTTTTTTGGCCTGCAAATGGGACATAGTCCCTTTAAATGACTCGCGCGCACATTTACAATTTTATCACGCATATTAACCATGAAGCTTAGTTAATTTAAAGAGAAAAGAAGAGAGCCAGATGAATAAAGAGAGAGGCGTTAAGGAAGAGGAAAGAGAAAAAGTAAGAGAGAGAGGGGGGGGGGAGAAGTTAGAGGACAGGGAAGTATAGTGAGAAGGCATGAAAAATGTTACATTTACATCATTAAATTGCAGTGAAGGTATGTTCTTTTGTCTACCACAGCAATTGTTGAGGGTAGAATGAGGAACTGTATATTTTGTCCTCTTTCTTTGTCCGTCATATTCATATAGTGAAGACCACATGGATACCACAGGCACAGACAGCCTCCCCCCCCCCCCCCCCCCCGCCGATACAAATTAAGAAAGAAGATCAATCAAAAAGTATAGAGCTTTTAATTAGTTTGTACAATTTACCGAATTGATTTGTTATGTTTTTGATGTTAATGTTTTCTCTATATATGCTTTATGATGATAGAGTGGCACTAGTAGGGAAAGGGGTGACTGCATGGAGGGTAGCCCAGGGGAGGGGGAGGGGGGGGGGGGGGGTAAAGTACATTTTCATAACGAAATAATATTCTTAACCATAATAAGGTGGCAACTTTTGCATGTTACTCACTTGTTTGCTCCCTCGCAAAGTTTGGAAATGAAAAGTTCCCTCGCAAAGTTTGGAAATGAAAAGTTCCCTCGCAAAGTTTGGAAATGAAAAGTTTTAGGGAGGACTTATAATCGCCCCCCCCCCCCCTATGAAGTAATTGTGCCCCGGCTATGTCTAAGGTAAAGCAAAAGAATAACACACGCTTGACATGCGAAGACGGGAAAGGGTAATGAGGAGAAGAAGGAGTAACACGTAATAGGGAGGAAGAGAGACAATAAGGAGCGGGGGAAAAAAGAAGAAGGATAGGCCTACACGTCACAGAAACGAAAGTTAGCGACGAAAGTTTATGAGCGCCCTCTATCAACATTTTAGTTTGACAGTCATCACGAAAATTGTTCGGGTGGCATCATTATTTTCCGAAGTTTTGCTGATATTAGTGGATTTTACAACAAAATAGGCGGAATATAAATTTGCAATTGGAAAATATCAATTATTGAGCTCGGATACGAGGAGATCGTTGTGTATTCCATTGATTTACCGAGTTTTTGCACGACAAGCTGTGCGACACCGAGTTTGAACCTCAGCGGGCATTCGAGAACAACATAGCGGGTGCCTGTCGGTGTGTGCATCGTCTCGCAGCCGATGAGTAATTGCGTGAACACTACAGAGATTCCATCGCTCCACTGAAAGTCGACCCCTGATGAAACTATGGCGCTGGCAAATAGAGATAGAGATGGTGAGTCATAGTGACGAATACCCCCACTATCCCTTTAGAACCTGATGCATGCACCTTAGATTTATCAACAGGCAATTTTAAACCCATTAATTGCTTGCTCCTGTTTTTATTCCCAAAATTGGGCCAACCTGTTTCTGACCTCTGAGTATGAGATTCTGATTCTGACACAAATGAAGTCAATCTTGAATCTAGATACTTTAAATGTAATTTGATTATTTTCATCTTGTTCATCTGAAGATGTATTTGTGTCAACATTGGCTTGGTCAATGACCCTGTTATTGTATTACTCATGGATGATAAAATGATAAATGTATTTAATAAGTGTCTTGCCCACTGTTTTGTTTTGACCAAGCTACTTGTTGTTAGACTGTTAAACCATATTATTAATACCAGTTGTCGAAATGTAAATTGACCACTTGGAGCTCACAATGTCAATGCATTAGAAAAGGGTATTATTTCATCTTGTGTGTAAAATGAATAGAGGAAAATGAATTACTGTAAATACTTTGTCATTAAAGGTACAGTGTAGTCTACAAAGTTTTGGGAAATTTTGAAAATTGGGTGGATGGTGATTCTTTACAATTTTTATATTTTTGGATGCCCCTGTAGATGTTTTATAAGCACTAGAAAATTCAGCCCCTAAAACAGCCCCTTGAGAGGGAGCTATACAACATAAAGAGTTTATTATTTATAATTTCATAACTTTAGACTCGATTTCAACCGCGACAAAGATCACTGAGTATTGTCGGATCGCATATGCTTCCAATATGTTCATTTTAACCAAATTCATGACCCCATACCAAAACTTTGTATTACCTGTAAGTTAACTGATATAGACTAATATGGATATACATGTACACATGATGTACCTGTACTAGTGTAGGCTTTATTAATATTATTGCGAACACAATTGCATAGGAAGTTTTAGTTTTTCAGCATCAGCATTAGTATACAGAATTGTTTTTGTAATTGTTCTTGGTATTGTTTTTGTTCTTGGTATTGTTTTTTGATCTTGTTATTGTTTTGTTTTGGTACTTGTACACCAACACTACAGTTGCATTGGGTATAGGCCTACCTGGATATCATCACTGCAGCTTATGGTATTTCGTAGAAAACTTATTTTTCTCCTATTTCCTAATGAAGAAAAAAAGACAAAAACAAAATCACAAACAAAAAATGTCTTACAAGTTACAAATACATCATCATCATCATCATCTATACGGGAGTGTAGGATATCCTGTAGGTCTCCCGGTCAGATCACTTGGTACATTTAAAGGTCTATAAATCAGTGCATGCGTAGATGTCAGACTATGCTAATGCTATACAACAAAGTGTTTGTCTGACCATACATAGTTATTATCGTTGTAATACAATAATATGGAGGAGAGAAACAGAGAGGGAGAGACAAGACAGAAATGATGGGGAGATTATATGTACAGTGTATACTACAGTACAATGATATTGAGGGTAAGGTGTGTCTAGAGGAAGAAGAGATTGTAAATTACTGTACATAATGTATGAAGTGATTTGATTGATTCAACCACTAACCATCTATTTTATGCTAACTGAGTACCTGATACATTCTAAATTATGAAGTGATAGATAGTTTTCGTTAGTGGGAGGAAAGACTAGGGTATTTAGAGGGGAATCGAAGGAAGGGGACGGAAGTAGGGTAAGTAGGGAAAGAGGGTTAGAGGGAGGGAGACAGTCAGAGACTGAGAGAGAGAGAGAGAGAGAGACAGACAGAGAGAGTGAAGAGGGATAAGAAATTAAGAATACATACAGTACATACAAATACATTGTGATTTATACCAGGAGTGACTCTCAGCAAATGAATATACTGTAAGACTGTACAATATGGATATAAATGCATTTAATATTTTAATGACTACAAAAAATACATAATTCAAATTTATATGAAATAAAAATTCAATGGGGAAAATCAATATCTAGAATCGTACAACGAATGAACGAAGGTCATACTTAAGGAGTCAATAACAATGAAAATGTACATGTAACAGCATGAATAGTGAGTGGATTTTCGGCAATCATTGCAAAAACATTACAAGAGATGTATGATATTAGAAAAGAGATATCGCAAATTACATGTATATGTACAGTAGATGTAGTATTGAAACAATCATACAGTGACAGTGTATAGTCTCATAGGCATGGTGCAAATGAATCGTAACCAAAAGGGCGAAAATGTACATTGAAGGTCATCAAGTGCGGTTTTATTTTATACATCCAGATACATGCATTCATGTACTGTAGGCTTCTCAGTCCCTAAAGGCAACCGTACATTGTACCTGTACCAAAGTGTGAGATGAGTGCTTACATGTACCTCCTTCCCCCCCCCCCCTCTCTCTTTCTCATCTGCCCATTCCAATGAACTTGAAAAAAGTCAACTTGATCAAGAATTTTGTGAAACCACAAAAACTACTTTATCTGTGTACATGTAGTTTAAAAACTGAATTTTCACTACATGTACATGTCAACAACTAATGTACATTCATGCAATTCACATTCTGACTACCAATATTGAAATACAACTACCTATCTATTTGTAACAGATGAAAGAAATTTAATTTGTATTGAGGGCCTGAGGTTTGAGGCACTTCACAAATACATGCATTAGATTTGCTTGCATTGAAAAACGGTCTATTGCTATTTGCTTGAGATTTGCAAATGATTTTAAGGCATGTGCTTGTCCTCCCATACATTTGGATTGTATGAATTATTAAATTATTATCTGTGTCATGCTCTGGACAGGAGAAATCAAAACAGGAAACAGAGAATGTCACTTTTTAAATTCAATATTATATCAAATTCAATCTACATGTACATCACTTTAAAATTTAAAAATGTAGCATTTTATGATTCACAATAGAGAACAGTGATAACATCCCCCCCTCCCTCAATTGAAGGGCACACACGTTTGCCAAAGATAATATTTTTGTAATGACAAAGAGAACAGGTGTAAAGTGAAAACAAAGTGAAATACAATGTACTGTACATGTATACTTGTATGTCACCAAAACTGGAGTACACCTGCATTTAAATGATTTACAAAAGATGCATGAACAATTGAACATGCAGGTGGATACCCTGTACATTTACATGTGCAATACCACGTACAGTACATGTACGTTGTATATTTTGTTTGAGGGAATTCTTCAAATACTGTTGAATTCCCCCATGTCATGAGGCTATAGAGATTGATTGCAAAATGCAAATAGACTACTTTTCCAAGATATGTGTGTACATGTATAATGTGTACCATAGGCTTTAATATTAGGATACAATGTATGCCTTCTGATACAATGCTTTATAGGAATTGATTTATGTAAGGTGATTCAATGTATTACATGTTGGTCCTCTGAGACGTGATATATTTATCCATGTATCCATACATGTTAAAAGTGTCGTTTCATCTATAAATGACAAATCTCTTGATATGATTATGATTAATCACTAATGGCAGTGGAGCCATGAAGCACCTAGCACCATTATTCAATCAGTGGTCATACATGTACATGTATGAATACATGTAAGGAGATTCTTCAGTTTTTTCATGAAAAATGTTGGAAAAAGTCCAATATGTTATTGTTTGTCATTCGGGGAAACTTTGCATGGAATCACCTGATATCTTTTGCAGTGAAAAGTGCCATAACATCCATTGACCTTAATATAATCAGGTCAGATGACTCATAGTCATAATTCTCTGTTTTGCCCTGGGTACGATCTCACTCACTCACCTGTAGATCTTTCAGTGTTCCTGAGTGTGCTTCATTAATTCAGATGAAAACATTTAGATAAATGGATATTAAAATAATTGCAATAATATTGAAAAACATTGTTTACATGTAACTCCTTGATTAAATTTGATTTTGATCTACAACCTGTACATTCTGATTGATTTTTTAGTCTGCATTGATTGATTGGAATGACTATAGAAATCAATTTCAAGGCTCCATGAGATGAACCCCTACCCTTTCCATAAATAATCCAAATGTTCAGGCATACATTGTACATGTCGACATGTCTTCTATTCTAATATTGTTCATGTTCAAAAACAAAAATGTGCACTCTTCATAGAGTAGTTTCATTTTGTTTACATTTAGGTTAATACCATAATATTCACAAATAGAAATGCAGAGAAAGGAGAAATCATATATTGCACAATGGACTGTACATGCATGTGTATTTGTGGAAAGCTACACTGTACATGTACACAAGCCGTCCAGAAAACCCTGTAGGTTTAAGGTGACTGTACTTTATACAGAATACATTGTACAAAACTATTGTAACTGTATGATAACACATGTTGATAAGGCCTATAGTAATTAACATGAAGGTATGATTTTACATACAGTAGTGTTCTGTACAAGGCTTTACAATACTGGCATGTTCATGTTGACCATATTTGTAGCTCAAGTCTAGGTAATATCAAGGAGGAACTAGCTCATACCATGGAGTAGGTCCATCCATGGTAATACTGTACATGTAGGTTGAATTGCAAATGGAAACGTGAGCACTGCGACCTTCTTGAGGCAAAATTCAGGAAAGTGAGTGAGGTGTGAGTCACAAATTGGGGTCAATGGTTTTTGTGAATCACGGATGTCAGTCAAAGATTTAAGGACAGTGGTAGGATACATGTATGTGTGTGTGTGCCATTGGTGCCATGGAGATTGTCATGTTGATGGTACTGTACATAATTACATGTACATGTATTTAGCGGCTTTTAGCCCACAGTGTATGTGAACGTGAACATGCTGACCTTCATACATGAAACTCATAGACCACCAGCAGAAATACATTTACATGGATACATAACAATAACATTGACAACAATTTCTGTATTTTAATCATTTATTTTGTTACTAGGTGTATTTTTAATCATATGAAAGGCTTAAAAATATCCATTTGAAAATATTGTACTTGTATTTTACATTTACATGTACCAGACCAACATTTGTCTATTTTTTTAAGTGGCACAATTTGTTTCTCAAGAGATACATTAACATGCACATGTATTGAGATGATTGAGATTGAGATCATGATTTAGATCTCGGTTTCGTTCAAGCAATTTTTAGCGAATCACATTAAAAAAACAAATCTTTTTCAGCGTTAGTCTTTTTCAAACTATACGTCTTTGAAAACCGCATTTCTAGGGTGAAAAAAGTCACTTGAACGCACCCTTAGAACACCCAGATTTCCTAGAAACCTGTCTTATGTTACATGTAATAAATATCATCTTATCTGTATTAGTATCCCTAAACATTGTGTTGGTGAGGAAGCTTAAAACAAGGGAGAGTAAATTGAAGGGAATTTCCCCCGAGACAAACTCAAGTACGTGTACAGTGTACATGTACATGTATGCATTGCACACATGGAAATACTACTAGTCTATATTTAAAGGGATACTAATTATGGCATGTCTCTACTTTTATCATGATGGTAAAGGGCCATTCGATTCGGGTGTGACCCAAATCAAGACAAACTGTTGTTTGAATACACACACTACATACATGTACATTTACATTGTACATGTACCCCATGTCATGTAGCATTTTCTTGAATTGTGTAAAACAAGATTTTACTTTTTCATTTATTTAGCCCCCAGGTTTGCAAAAAGGTGCAATATTCAAATTTTCAATGTCAATGAATGAATGAAATACACAGGCGTACTGCACATGTAGTACAGTACATGTATACTTGTATTATGTGCATGGTACTTGGTAGTTTGTGTTTAATAGATACATGTACTGTAGGCCTACATGTACCAGTAACGCATCATCATCATTATTACACTGTAGGCCAGTGTCATGGTCATCCAAACTCTCTTCACAAATTCTTGTATTAGACCTACAATGTACATGTAGCTTCTTGCAGGCATGTTAATCTGTAATTTGAATGGTACACATGAACATACATACAGTATTAGTTTAATACAGTATCTACAACTACCGCAAGCCTATGAAGCTGGTGTAGTGGACATGCAGTAGCCTTTGCAGGCCAAGCGATAGTTTGTGTAGTTACGATTCATTTTAATTAGGCCACCAATGTCATGGTCATACATGTACGCGTGTACTCTGGACAAGTCTGGAGGTACTGTACATGTAGGCAGCTGGCAGCAGTGTAAATATACACTGTTTGTTGACACTGTCACATATACATGTACATACAGTTATTACTGGTAGCCCTGTGTTCTGTGCTAACACAGGAAGGTCATGGGAGAGATGAGTTAGCTAAGTTACAGTATATGCAATGACTGTATCATTTTGAATAATGATTCATGAAAAATGATTACAACCATGTAAGTAATATGATTTAAAACAATGTAAGCTGCAAAGATTCACTGTATTTAAGGATAGTTCAGATTTTAATAATAGATATATAAACATACAATGTAGAGTATGTTAAACTAAATGTATGTGAATGTGTATTTTGTGTAACAATAACAAAATCAAATAAAAAAAAGTATAATTCATACAAATGCCCCAATGCAGACCTGTAGTACAGTACATATCCATGTAGTTAAAGATAATTTACTTCTCATCTTTGAAAAAATTTGAAATATTTGATAATTTTCTCTTTTGTTGAAAGAATCGTTGGTAGTACATTTATTTATTCTATTCTTATTTATTCAAGTCTTCTTTATACAGGGTGGCCCTTTCAATAACGAGTATTGCTCTTCCAAGGGGCCCTGTCTATACAATTAAAAACATGTAAAACATTGCACATTAATATGGTATACATACAAATAAAACCGATATACAAAGTAACTAAAATTACAACAAGAAATACGAATACAATATATGAAATATTTAAAAAAAAAAAAAAAAAAAAAAAAAAAAAAAAAAAGTTTAAGAATAAATATTGCAAATGAAAGAAGAAGAAGAAGGAAAAAAAAAAAGTGTTTGTCAGAGGGCGTTTTGGATACTGAGAAGCTTGCATTGCCTCTTAAAGGACAATAGGGACACACTAACACGTACATTAGGAGAGAGGTTATTCCACATGAGTGACCCTTGGTAGTGAAGGGATCTTTTGAAATAATCTGTTCGGGGAGTTTTAATGAAGAGTGGAGATTGTGCAGAATGCCTGGTATAAATAGAAATCTTTCTCGGGATAACTATTGGCTTGAGATATAAAGGCGTGAGATTATTTTGAATTTTGTACATATTTAAACAAATTTGGTAATTAATTCTTTGACGTACTGATTGCCAGGAAAGTTCAGTCAACATAGTGATGTGAGGGGTAAAAAAATCAGCTTTAAGTATGAGTCTTGCAAAACGGTTTTGTAGTTTTTGAATTCTTGAAATATGACACATTGCACTTTGTCCCCAGATAATATTGCAATAATCGATGTGCGGTAAAAACAAACTATTATAAATCATTAACAAAATACGTTTCGGTAAAAGATATTGAATACGTCTGATATAACCAATAGTTCTTGATAACTTATTACATAATGTATTAATGTGGCAGTTCCACCGTAAGCAAGAGTCAATTATCAAACCAAGATATTTAAATTCATTAACCTGTTCGAGTTTGTTGGTGTTTACATACATTTCTAGTTTCTTATTTTTCACTTTAGATTGAGTTCCAATTAACATGCATTTTGTTTTCTTTACATTAAGGGTTAACCGATTATCATCAATCCATGCAAGGATTTTATTCAGTGCTAGCTGTAACTCTTTCTGGACAAGAGAACATGATTTCCCTCGACAAAATATAGCGGTATCGTCAGCGTACACACATAGTTTAAAAGAATTACCAAATTTAATATTACATGCATCATTAATGAATATAGAGAACAATAGAGGCGATATCATACTCCCTTGCGGGACACCTTTCGATATAGGTCTAAAATTGGAAAGACTATCGTTCACCTTAACACATTGTTCACGGTCATGTAAATAATTAGAAAACCAAATAGCCTCTGTTTCTTTTACACCATACGTTGATAATTTAGATAAAAGTAGTTCATGAGAAACAGAATCGAATGCACTTTTCAGATCAATGAAAACAACTCCGGTCACCAAGCCTTCTTCTATGTTACGTAACAAGTATTCATTTACATCAATTAAAACGCTATTTGTTGAGTGCAGTGGGCGAAAGCCAGATTGGAGTGAACTCAATAGTTCATTGTCAATAAAATACTTGTATAGTTGAGAATGTACAGCCTTTTCTAGAATTTTCATTATATGCGGAAGAACCGATATAGGTCTATAGTTAAAAATCTCTTGTTTACTCCCGTTTTTATATAAAGGGGTAACTCTTGCTTTTTTCCATTCTTTCGGAATACAACCTGTACGAAGGGAGGTATTAAAGATATGAGTGATTACTTCACAGATAAAAGCACCCCCTTCTTTCAAGAGGAATGGGTGTAAGGAGTCAAGGCCCGGTGATTTCTTTGTACTTAGACTATTCAGTTCTTTAAACACGTAATCTTCCGTCACATATTTAAACTTGAACGTTTCAAAAGTGCAGTGACTTTCTTCAGACGTATCACTGGATGAATCATCACTTTGAGGTGTAAAATGTTCATTAAACAAATTAGCAACTTTAAACGGTTCAGTTTCTATTTTATCAGTGACTGTATCGTGAATTGCTAACCGATTGTTATTAACAGAGGGGGAAAATTCTCTCAAAGTTTTCCAAGTATTTTTAGAGTTAGATTTATTGATATCGAATTGATGTAGATAATAGTCTTTCTTAAGTTTTTTATTCCAATTATTTAATTTATTCCTAGCAACTTGAAAACGTTTCCAGATGGACATATCATTTTTATCTTTGTTACCATGTTTACCATCAAATCGCTCTTTAAGATAATCTCGTTCTCTTGAGAGAGAAATGTAATCATCAGTTATCCATGGGGAAGGGTTCTGTCGTTGCCTAACGGAAACTATAGGTGCATGCTTATCACAAAGTTTCACAAACAAATTTACAAATATACTCCATTTGCTATCAATATTAGTGGTATCATAAATATCATTCCAATTCAGTAATCCACCTTCATCCAAAAACTTTTCCCGGTCGAAGTTACGAAATGAACGAAACCGTTTGATAGTTGGGGTAGTATGTACTTTCTGAGTTTTAACATCAACGAAGATCAGAGAATGGTCACTAAGTCCCATTGAAACAACATCGTGATTGAAATTGTTTTTCTCCAAAGGCAGTAAAATCAAATCAATACATGTTCTACTCGTATTTGTAATTCTGGTTGTCTGGTTATTTGTAATGTACATGTAAAACAAAAAAAACAAAAGTGGTACAAAAAATGTAATACGTTTTTAATATGAAAATGTTTTACATGCATATACAATTTTATACATTTACTGTACATGTGCATACATGTATGTACTATGTACATGTATTTATTCATTTTTAATGAAAAAGGGTATGTACAGTGTAGTTCTCTCATTGAAACTTTTCCTGAGAGGCCCTGTACAAATTAAAGATTAATGATACAGAGGAAATTGAACAAAGTTTAACTATATTAAGGTTTTTGGTTTGCCTTTTTGTGTTTGATATTTTTACCCCGTGATTATAAACATAAAAAAGAGATATTTGATCAGAGTATACATTATAATACGAGCCCTTTCAAATCGATTACCTATACATAAATATTCATAGTCTGTTACATAACATTCACTCTTTATCAGTAATCTATAATTTGTACAGGGCCTCTCAGGAAAAGTTTTAATAATGAGAGAGCTACTGTACATACCGTATGTTAAGTACCTTTTATGCTACCCAAAACATGATGTGTTTCACTAAATATCACCATTATGATGATCTTTATCTTGTTTTTTTGCAGCTGAAGCAGGGAGGGGACGTCTGTCTCTCAAGCTAAAGATTCATACCAGTACACCCAATCTACTAGAGAAGCAACCTGAAATCAACAATGGACCCAGTCAGGAAAGGGAACAGTTGTAAGTTCCAAGTTTGGAACCCCATTTTTTTTAAAAGCAAGAAATGGTGAATTTTGGGAACTGTTCAAGATGATAAGCCACTTCTGAGATTGTACTTGTATTTGTAATATAAATGACCCTTCAATCCACAGATCGTTTACACATGGAGAAGTAATGGAGGCTGCTTCATGAATACCGTACCATTTGTTTGCCCTCTTGAAAAGAATTCTTCCACCTGTGTTTCATGGAATGTACCATGGTTGCATACATGTAAATGAATAATGATCAAATAACTTTCCTGAACACTTATCCAGCAGTGTTCTTGATTGGTTTTACTGTTTTGTACACAAGTCTTTCATCTGCCCAGGGAATTGATAGAGAAGGAGTGGAAACTCTTGTAATTTATTCAATTTGTTGTGAAGTCAATAATCATTCATTATTTGATTAAAACTTGAGTTCTGGTGAAAAAAAGAAAATGAATTCTCACGGAATCAAACGAAACTTACACTGAATGTTCAAGATTACAAATCAATATTATTTGCCAAATAAAAAAGGTAACTAGCCCCGACACCATTTGTGTAGTTTCATATACATCTTTCTGTGTACAGTGCTTGTTACTTTACCAAGACTGGGCCAAATTTATTGATGATGACAGAACCTTGCAGTACACACCAATACTTACATGCTACATGATCAACTTTTTTTTATAATGCAATCGCATGACCAGAACTCGACTTTATCTTTAAGGTACACATATGTACATGTATACTCTGTTGTTTTCTATGAAGATCAAAGGATAACTAGGATTTTTTTTGTTTTGTTCCAATTTTACAGAAATTCGATGAGATCAAGAAGCATGGAATCAATTGGAAAGTTGAGCATCTCCCCTGATGAGGTAAGTTAGTATTACTAACAAAAAGAAGAAATGGTGTTTGTCTGTATGTCTTTTATAGTCTACAGTATGTAAAAAAAACTGTTAATACAAAACGGTCAGGACTGATTCTGTCCGTGCCCCCACTGGCATTGAGATTCCCTTTCTGTACTTCTAAACTTGGCAATTTTATTTTTCTGTCTCTTCTTTTTCCTGTTACTTATTCTTACATAGTTTCTCTACACTTTTGACTGAAAGTTTCACCTCTCTTTAGGACCTATTGTTGTAAGGTTTGATACATACATGTATACATACATTTATCTCTATCTCTCTGTCAGTTTTTGTGAGGAAGCAATTTACACTTATTGAGGATAAAGTTATTAATTAGAGAGCAGTTCCATCCAGCACTTAACTTTATCGGAAGTGGCAATGTTGAAACTATCTTGAAAATAAGACACATTTACAATACAGAATCCGATATTGAAACAATTCATATATATATTTGTACATGTACTGTATGTTGCTGAAGAAAAACTCCATGCAAAATGATTATATACATGTATATGTACATGTAGTAATGTGTCTTATCAGAAGGGAAAAATAAATTGCATTTTCGATATCATACAATATAAATGAGGCAAGGTGAAAAATAACTTCAAGTCAATGAGTTATGAATGACATGTACATCTTAGTGTGTGGAATATAAAATAACAGAAATGGTTGTAAAGTTTTTTTAAATTGAAGTTAACAAAAATATTTGATGCAAGCTTTCTGAGAAATTGTGAACTGCAATGCTCATCATCTTGTGAGGCATTATGCACAAGTTTGCTGTGATTCCCCATAGAGGATATATATTCAAGATGGCATATCTATTATCCCTGCTTGATGTTTGGTAAATCCAATCAAATATTCATTGCAGAGAGTGATTATTCAGTTGTCAGGCAAGAAGTGAAAAGGGAAATGGTATAGCAAAAAAAGGATGGGCTGTGCCAATGATACATGTAGATAGTCAAACAGAAAATTAAAATTGTTGGATTCTCTGTAGCCATAAAGATCAACAATTTCTTTTGATCTCTTTTTTCCTTCATATACTGTACATGTACTTGAATTTTTTTTTTGTTGTAATGTAAAACACACTTTTTCAGAAATGGATTAATTGAAATATTGCTTTTTTTCTGGGGCATCATTGAACATTCAGCAGATTACATGTAGGCCTACATGTGATGTACATGTGTAACCCAATTAATTTGTTTGTAGATTGAAAGACTGAAGTGTCCTCTCTCTTTCCCCTCTCTCTCGTCCCCTCTCTCTACCCCTCTCTCTACCCCTCTCTCTTCCCCTATCTCTTCCACTCTCTCTTCCCCCTCTCTCTTCCCCTCTCTCTTCCCCCTCTCTCTTCCCCTCTCTCTTCCCCCTCTCTCTTCCCCTCTCTCTTCCCCCTCTCTCTTACCCCTCTCTCTCTCTCTCCCCCCTCTCTCTCTCCCTCTATCTTTCCCTTCTCCCCTTATCCATCTTTCCCTCCCTCCTCTCTCTCTCTCCCTCTCTCTTCTCCCTCTCTCTTCCCCCTCTCTCTCTCTCCCCCTCTATCTTCCCCCTCTCCCCTTATCCGTCTTGCCTCCCTCCTCTCTCTCTCTCTCTCCCTCTCTCTTCTCCCTCTCTCTCTCCCTCTCTCTTCTCCCTCTCTCTTCCCCCTCTCTCTTCCCCCTCTCTCTCCCGCTCTATCTTCCCCCTCTCCCCTTATCTGTCTTCCTTCCCTCCTGTCTCTCTCTCTGCTTCCCCTTTTCCGATCCCTCCTCTCTCTCTCTCTCTCTCTCTCTCTCTCTCTCTCTCTTCTTCCCCTTTCCCTTTCCCGATCCCTCTCCTCCTTTACAATGCTACCCCATCCCTTTCCTCCATCCCCAGTGTAAACACATTTCAAATGGAGAAGGACCCCAGTAACTAGTGTGACCAAACATCTGGATGAGCAATGCATTGAACCTCCACTTATTCATTCATTGCTTGAGGGGGCCCACCGGCCATTCAGTATTTGGGGCAGGGTCACTTTTGTCACATCCCGGGGCCATTCTACCTGAATGTACGTTTTCACCCTTTCCCTTTGCTTGGTCAATGCCGATCACCGCATGCTTCGTGTATCTCATGCCGAGCAAAAAAATGAATTTGCAATCGGCTCGTGTACATGTACATGTATGTATGGGGATGTGTGTGCACACTTGCACGCAACCATGCATGCATTGATGCCCTTGCATTCTCCCCTAACTAATTGTGGGTGGAGGTTGATAAATATTACAGGGAACTCATTTTGCCGAGGGGCGAATGGCAATTTTCTATCAGTTCTAATGTGTTGGATGGCTGTTGCATGTTGGGTATTAGGGTATCCCGTTTTAAAGGGGTGATTCATGAAGATACATGTAGGGGTGATTGATGACAAACTCACTTTACGATACGTTGTAGTTATATTTGTACTGCTTAACGTGGAAAGGCTATGATGAAACTTGAAAGAGGGTTGTCGGAACATTATTTGTGTGGATATTTGTATTACAGATTAAATTTACAATGCACATGAATTTGGAAGAAGTTAACAATAGTGAGAAATTATATTATGTTGGCCACCATCAGTTTATTGATGATGAGATATTATTTTTTTATATTTAACATGAAATTCTCACTTGAGTCACTTTTGTAAATGCAAAAATGTGCAATTCTTTTCCGCCTCACTGGAAATACTGATACATGTACTGCATGACAATAGGCTTACATGTACATGTAATATGCAGAGGTGTTTTATTTGGGAATTCCTAAATCAAAGTTGAGGTACCGTGTATTATACAGTGTTTAAAGTAATGCTTGCATTTCCATAATTCTATTAAACGAATCCGTTCCACTGGCTGTCTGCCCTAACAACAAAGAAGACAAAAGACTTCATGCATAGCTGATCATCAACGAAACAGAGTTTGTTGTTTGTTGCTATGGCAAGCAGCCAGTGAAAATGAAATGAATTATGTAAATGCAAGCATTACTTTAAATAAACAGATCTTTGTTATTCCTGGCTCTTTTTTCCTGATTGATGTGGCATATGAAAGGGCAGAAAATGAACTTTCTAGAAATATGATTTTTCTCTTTGAAATTCAGATGCTGTTCGCCAAATAAATTTTTGGTACCCTGTTTTCAAATTGTTTTATATCACTCATGTGTGAAATATGCATCACATGAATTGCATCAAATGAAGAAGAGGATCTAAACTCTACAAACATATCATTTATTAATTATAATTGTGCTTAAGTTATGACAAGACACCGATAATTCTCGGTTTTCGTTTTTCCTGAGACGCACTGTATAACATGTGTGTCTCATTACCTGGGTCCTGAGGAATATGATACTGAACAAGAACATGTCGCTGACATGAATAATGAGAAATTTAATGATTCAACTTCCTCAATTGAATGTAAAAAGTTTTGTTCTTTTTCTTTTTACCACATAAATGAGGAAATGCCCATTGTTATTGAAGTACATGCTCTTATAAATCAAAACTAAAAGCACTTATAATTTGTAAATGTAACTGTACATTGTAGTTTTGACCTTGTTAGCTCTCAGTCACAGAGCTGTAGAACATATTTCCATAGTTCTTGTGTTTTATAACTGAATACTTATTATGTTTATCCTTATGTGAGAAAATATTGGATTATTGGATGATCACTTGTTCAATGTGATTATGACAGTGATAAATTATTTCAAAATATCAATTTCTGTGTTATACATGTACATGTAGCTTGCAAATTTATCTAGCTCATTATTGAATTGTTTTATACTATTAAGGATTGCTGGTTATTTCTTCCTGGAACAGACATGCATATCATCTGTTCAGAGCCAGAGCGGCATTTGTAAACGAATACAGTTGCATACCGTAAATCTCTGTGTATAAGGTGCACGTTTGGGGGCAAATTTTTTTTTTTTTTAAATTTTTGTTGTTGTTGTTGTTGTTTTGTTGCCGAAAACCCACGCGGGGAAGGACCTTTATTTTACATTGAGGTGCAGTTGAAGTTGTGAACTTGTCACAAATAATAGTAACAACAGTCTAGGGTTTCATGATACCAAGTGTCCCACACCAGCCTCCTCACATCACCTAGCAAAAGCACTGTGTTCTATGCCAAACATCAATAGTCATGCATGATAGAACCTTGTGGTACACCATTTGTTATAGAAAAAAAAATTGAGGAATTATTATTATAAACTACATATTTAGATCTATTAGAAAGATTACTTTCAAACTAAGATGACAGAAAAATTTGAGTGTTGTTGTAGTTTCCGAGTGGTGAGTCAACACACTGATTACTGAGCTAGGAGACATTGCCAGGCATAGCGCCATAAATCGAAAATAAAAAAAATAAATAAAAAAAAAAAAACTAAAAAAAATCTGTACCTGTGTATAAGACGCACCCCCGACTTTCAATTTTTTTTGGCGGCAAAAAAGTGCGCCTTATACACAGAGATTTACGGTAGTCTTTATAAAGAGAGTTAATTGACTCCTCACTCCCAACAGATGATACTGTGATCATTGGGACTTCTGTTTCCATGATGAAACAAGGCCCTGTTTCATAAAACTTATTATCAATAACAACAATATCGGTTATAAACTACTGAAATTGTGGCATTTGATTGGCTGATGGCAAATTTGCCATAGAAATTTAGCATTTGTTACTGATAATAAGTTTTATGAAAAAGGGCCCCAGAACAACCAATCAAAATTACATCTTAAATTCTTGAGATTACACGGATTATCTTTGCTCTTGGTACTGCACAGATTACAGTTATATTATTCAGATTATATTTACAGTTGCAACATTCTCATATAATTTACAATATTAGAGTGCCTTTTTTTAGCAGATGTTTCTGCATTTATTGATAAATAAAATATAAAACATTCAAATAACAATAATAATAATTGATTTATATAAAGAGTGACAACTTAAATATACACACATAAAAATGCATACAATAATAAACATATATAATTGAAATCTTGAAAGTATGAAGGTAAGTAAACTATAATCAAGATAAATGCAGTAGCCACTTTGAGTCGGTAGCAGCTGTGTCACATATAAAGATTTTGTTTAGAAAGTATCTAAATAAAAAGTGGAAAGAAATTAAAGGAAGAACAAAAAATTGTAAATCACTAATTTTTCTTAAATAAAGACAATATCAAACATGATAAGAGCATTCATGAGGGCCAATTGTAGCACTCGCATATTTTTGTCTTCTTCTCAGTCCCCAAATATTACCTCTTGCCATTCATGTTCATGTACATGTACATACAGTTTATTTTGGGCAGCTCAATGTGCCAAGTGTGAACAGGGCTTGAATATTTCACTGTTTCTCCCATTGTGCAGACGTACGAGTTCACATCGGCAGACTTGGAAGATATGGGAGAGATTGGAAGGGGCGCCTTTGGTTCAGTCAATAAGATGTGGCATAAACAGAGTCAGAGCATCATGGCAGTCAAGGTAAGAAAGTAACAGTTCAATTGGTGAGAAAAGAAGGTCAGGGAGGGGGGTATTCCCCAGATGTTTCATGAACTGTGCAGAATCATTTCTTCTTAATTTTATTTCATAGTAACATATGCCATTAGTAAACAGCATTATAGCTCTCAGAAGACCGTGTCCTCCTGATCTTAATTATTTAAAAAAATAAGAAAGCTAAAGATCATTTTTCACCATCACCAGTTAAATGTATACTATACTCCTCAACAACCTCGTCAAGCTACTTCATTTCCTTTCCAGATTTACACCCAAAAAAATCATGGAAACAAAATGGTTTTGATTTTACAATGGTTGAAGATGTGTGCAGTTTGCAATTTACATCTCATTCTTAGTTCCCTCTACATACATACAAATGCTAATGCATGTTCTTCCACATGCAGATATCATGTTCCAGTCTATGACTATTTTGGAAAAGACACCAGTTTTCTAAGGGCATTATTCATTCTTAACTCACTAAGAATGAAGTTCAATCAACTTGCAGTTCACAATGTCTAATATTCATGCAACTCAAAGAGTATGCTGCAATTTGTAGTCTGTATAAATCATTACTTCTACATAAATGTAGCATTAAAGAGCTTCCAGATGCTGAGTGAAATGCTACCTGTAATAAGATCTAGGGTAATTGTTTTTGCACCTAAATTTTTTTTCCTCCAGTGATATTTGTATGACCATTCTTGCAAGGTTTTTTTTACTGCTTTAAACAAAAACAAAATGAAAATAAAATCATTTTCACCTCAATTTTGCAAACAAGATGTAATGGCAGTGTGTGCCATTTTAACTCAACTGTAAAGTAATACAAACGTTGTCAGAAAACTGATTTACCAAGTCCTTGCCTACATGTGTACATGTATTCCTTCTTTCCAGTGTGAATTTGAATACATTAATTCCCCATGTACAATGTAATCTTTGCCAGCCACTTTGTATTCCTGGGCAGCATTTCACAAAACCATCTTAAGTGCAATTTCACCAACATCCCATTGTAAATACGTGCATTAAGTTTCTCATGAGATGCAATGGGATGTCGGTGAACTTATCCTCATTACTTTTTCATAAATCAATTTTTTCACAAATCATTTCTCTTCATTGCCTATCTTCACACACTGTGTTTCCGTTCACATTTGGCAGAGGATACGTTCAACCGTAGATGAGAAGGATCAGAAGCAGCTCCTCATGGATCTGGATGTGGTGAAGCGAAGTGCAAACTGTGTCTACATCATCAAATTCTTTGGTGCTCTCTTCAAAGAGGTATGCAGTCGTTCTGCAGCGCGTGATAATTGACATCCATTTA
This sequence comes from Strongylocentrotus purpuratus, assembly GCF_000002235.5. Classification (NCBI taxonomy): domain Eukaryota; kingdom Metazoa; phylum Echinodermata; class Echinoidea; order Camarodonta; family Strongylocentrotidae; genus Strongylocentrotus; species Strongylocentrotus purpuratus. The sequence continues at coordinate 24,677,602 of NW_022145599.1, read as the reverse complement.
GTCATATTTGTCATAAAAAATTGATGCTTGCATATATAATTAGTGATACACAGGGTTGTTATGAATATTCTTTGATTTTGATCCTTAGAGTCGCTCATTTTGCATGATTTTGGTCTCATTTAAAAAATGAGTTTCTCTGACAGCAGATTAGGTAGTTATTCTTCAATCCCCATAGAAATTTACCTTGAAGTTTGAGACGTTTTAAATGTTTGTCCTGTTTCTCCGCGACTCACTATGTGTTATTCTAATTGGAAAAGTCCAACCTATTTATGTCCCATTAATTACTGACCACACCTAAGATTTATGTATGTTCATGTATCAGTTTCTGATCACTTGCTTCTACCGGTAGTTGTTTTGCCCTGGCTACTGCAGCTTGGATGGGATCAAATATGAATTGAAATGACACATTTCAGGTTAATTTATGTTCAAAACTTGTTATTACTTGGTTCATGTAGTATGGGACACCAATTTGGTCTGGCGATGCTTTCCCAATTACCTGTCAATTTTGCCATATATCTTCTCTCTTCCCCCTCCCCTACTTGCTTTCTGCTGCCTCCATCTTACATAACCCCCCTTTCTCTCTTTCTAAATAAAATACCTGATTACATTGTCTTTACACAGGGGGATTGCTGGATCTGTATGGAGCTGATGGATTCCTCTCTAGATAAATTCTACAGATTTGTGCACGAGGTCCAGAACACCTATATACCAGAAAACATCATGGGCAAAGTTGCTTATGCGGTAAGATCATGTTATGTCTATTTCTAAGGACTCATTAATGTACATGATTATGGTATTAGTACATGTAGTTATGAAAGTGAAATATAAAGTATCGTCCTGTCCAACTGTAGGATAAGAACCTCAATAATGACAGCAATGGACAATTTGTTCCTACTGCTCTGTGTACCAGGATTTGAGAGGGGTTACAAAAGTTGATAAGTGGAAATAAAAGCTAAGGTATTTATATATATGGTAGCCACGACATGTACTGTATGTAGGAATTATAAGCTGTTGTAAGTTGCCCTGGTCTTCCACCTTCAAAAAGAAGCATTTTTGCAGCTCTTTTTAGAATTGAGAAACTTGATTTGACTTTCCAACTGCCAACTAACAAAAAAGAACAAATATGAATTAAAATGGTTTAGTTTTAGCAATTACAGTCTGTATATTAAGAGTCTAATGTTTGTAGGAATTATTAGCTGTTGTAAATAGCCCTGGGGGTGTTTCACAAAGATCCTAAGTTAAACTTATCTCTTAGTTTAACTTAAACATTATGGAAAGCCATTAGCATCTTTGAAAATATTTTGTAAAAGTTATTTTGAAAGGCATAAAATGTTGATTCAAATCATTCATATTTTCTATCATTAAAGGAGACTTCATGTTCTGGATGTGGAATTCATAAAAAGTCTAAAATACTTGAATTTCTGCTTTTGAATATATTTCATTTTAAGGCTCCAATGGCTGTCCATAATTTTTAAGTCCAACTTAGTGATAAGTTCTACTTAGGATCTTTGTGAAACACCCCCAGGTCTTCCACCTTAAAAAAGAAACCCTTTTGTAGCTCTTTTTAGAATTATGAGAAACTTGATTTGACTTTCCAACTCCAACTAACAAAACAAACAAAAATATGAAGACAATTACAGTCTGTATTAAGTCTGTATATTAAAGCCTGTCTGCACTAGTTTGGCCAGGGTGGATTAAACCTCCCTGCAAGGTCACTGACAGGTGGTTATCTCATCAAATCAGCTATCAATTAACATAAGAAAAAGGGGATTATGGGGGACCAACAGGCACATATTAGGCATTGTTTGTTATATAGAGGGCGCAATTAGCAATAAGTAGTGCAGTGGGGCTTTGAGAAGTCTATCTGGGAATTTAATTTTCTGTTTTTCAGTGTTTATGAGGAAGTTTGGTTCTTCAACACACACAGAATGGTAGAGTCTGGAATGTTCCCCTTGGTATGCTGATCAAAAGGCAGAAAGCATTCAACTTTGATACTGTGGTTTTAATATTAAGGCATGGAGCCAAGGGGTATTTTCATGCAGCATTGAGCAATACTCTCATATTATATCTTGTGACAATGTTTGCTGCGGTTTATTCACTGCTGTTCACTGCTGAAGATCCTGAAATCATACATATTGTCCAAGAAATCTGAAATGCTTTTATTTTTATGAAGAGATGACTCTAAATGTATATACTTGTATTAATTAATTGTTTTATCTATTAATTTACTTATTTATTTTTATTTTATTTTATTTTTTATTTCCCCCCACCCATTCATTTCTTCTTCTTCTTCTTCTTCTTCTTCTTCTTCTTCTTCTTCTTCTTCTTCTTCTCCTTCTTCTTCTTCTCCTTCTTCTTCTTCTTCTTCTTCTTCTTCTTCTTCTTCTTCTTCTTCTTCTTCTTCTTCTTTGTTTTTTTTTTTTTGGGGGGGGGGGGCAGATGTGTCATGACATTTTTTATGAAGAGCTAAGCCTATGATTCCCACATCAGGGTCTGTCTCCATATATCTCAAAACAACAACAACAACAACATTATTTCTTGATTTTGATCCATATATGGACAGGAGATGTATGTATTTTATGTGAAATCATCACATATAATGTACTACAATGTATGTACACAAGATCTTAATCATTTTTTTTTTAATTTTGTTCCACAGACAGTAAAAGCTCTCAATTACCTCAAGGAAACACTGAAAATCATTCACAGAGGTAAGTTTTTTTTTCCTTCCTATCTCAGGTTAACATTAAGAAGAAATTTCATAGCAAATAGATATATTCTAGAGTTCTGATCATTTGTAATGATTAACTTCTCTCAAAGTCCAATCAGTTCCTGCCGAAGATATATCAAGAAATTGGTGGAAAGAAAGCAATAGCTGAGTAATAGACTACAGAATTTTAGAGCATATTTTATTGCTTGGGACTGCCATGATACACCCTTGCTCATGCATGCATGTTCTTGATATTGTTTTACATTGTAACCCCTAATTTATTTTTTATTTTTGAGAAGATTGTGATCAATGAATCTTGCACAATTTTTAGAAACGAATCTATTACCATACCTAAAAATAAAATTTGAATAAATAGTAGTATTATAAATATGATACTTACATGTAAAAAAAAGCAAGCAACTCTCTAACCCAGAGATGTCAAGATTGATTATTCTGGGAATGCCAGATAAATTTTTTGGCAAAATTTAGTTTCTAGGAATTTATTTGTAGTACATATAAAAGTGTGTACAGCACTGCATAGAAATTAAAAGATATGAAGGGGATGGCACCCATTAAGAAATGAATTGATAATTCACTTTCCCTGTCTTATGTAACATTCTTTTTTGTGTGTGTTATAGACGTGAAACCTTCAAATATCCTGTTAGACAGGGGAGGCAACATCAAACTGTGTGACTTTGGTATCAGCGGTCAACTTGTAGACTCAATAGCAAGAACAATGGATGCTGGTTGCAAACCTTACATGGCTGTGAGTATGTGGTGCTAATGGGAGGGTTTGTGGTGGTGGAGGTGGTAGTTATGGTAGTGGTAGTTATGATGGTAGACAGGGGAGGCTACATCAAACTGTGTGACTTTGGTATCAGCGGTCAACTTGTAGACTCAATAGCAAGAACAATGGATGCTGGTTACAAACCCTGCATGACTGTGAGTATGTGGTGCTAATGGGAGGGGTTGTGGTGGTGGAGGTGGTAGTTATGGTGGTCTTTGGGATGGTAGACAAGGGGAGGCATAATGAAAGTATGTGACTTTGGTGACAGTGGGCAGCTTGTAGCAAATACAATGGATGCTGGTTGCAAACCTTACATGGCTGTGAGTATGTGGTGACATTAGGAGAAGCATTGATGTAGTCTCTACAGCTTCATCATTGAAGGTTTATTGTTGTAGAGAGGACTAGGGGAAATGTTTTTTTTATAATTTGATGTTGATAATGACGCTGATGTTGATGATGATGTTGATGATGATGTTGATGTTGATGATGATGTTGATGGGTTCTTGTATACCACAGGCTTCTGCCTCTTCTAGGTGCTCATGGCACTTTTTTCTAAAACTGTGTCTCCTAGAATTTAACTTTTAAAGTGAGTTTTTTAATAAAGACAGATGGGGACGAGATATTTGCCTCATCAACTATTTTTCCTGCCATTATTTGTCAAAGATATTAAGGTTGGGGTTGTAATTGAGTTTGATGTTATTGTTTGATCTAGGATCGAAGTTAGGAATTTGGTTAGTGCAAGATACTGACCATTGAGCCATTGCCGCTGGAGTGTCCATTCTAAAACCAAACAAGGACCATCATATTGAATCATATGATTGTTATTAAACTATGATATGATGTATAACTGTGATTTTATTCTGTTTGCTTTCCAGCCTGAGAGGATAGATCCCTTCCAGTCCAGACCTGGCTATGATATCAGATCAGATGTATGGAGTCTGGGAATCACAATGGTATGTGTCTAACTACAAACTATGAACATGACTGACAAAGAAAGCAGACAAAATATACAGTTCCTCAGGTAGACAAAGGAACGTCCCTTCACTCCTATTGTGTAAAAATGTGTAGAACAGGTGTCACATGCATATTCACCTGTTCTACACATTTTTACATAATAGCAGTGAAGGGATGTTCCTTTGTCTACCTGAGGAACTGTTTTGTCCGCTTTCTTTGTCCGTCATATTCATAGTGACATTATACTACTATCCATCTCCTTGCAACAGTGACAATATATTTCTTGAATCATCTTGATTCAAGATGATTCTCTCTGTGGCACTCCTTGTCTATTGGGCTATGTAGCATTCCTCCTGACAAGATCCAAGTTTCTTACACGTACAGTATTTGTGATTCAGGTACAATTAATTTTGTTTAAAGTCCCATTGCACTACTTATAGCTGCTTGCGCCCTCTATATACCAAACAATGCCTAATCGGTGCCTGTTGGTACCCCATAATCCCCTTTTTCTTATGTTAATTGAGAGCTGATTTGATGAGATAACCACCTGTCAGTGACCTTGCAGGGAGGTCTAATCCCTCCTGGCCAAACTAGTGCCACCTTTCAACATTCTTTCAAATTGTTATTTATTCACATTCTATTGTCTTTTAAAATTATATATATATATATATATATATATATATATATATAATTATATTGAATTGTATTTTAATATATGTCTGTCTTTAACATTTGATTTAATGTTCAGCTTTTAAAAATTTTAATTCGATACTTGATTTCAATATTGTAGTTTTAAAAGTTTTTAAATGTCAATTAAATCAGTAATTTAAGTGGTATGTAAATCTGTTCAATTCATTAGGTTTATTTAACCTCAAGTACTCAGCATTGAATTCAATTGTATTTTTGTTTCTCCCCTTTGCCATTATTTAGTACGAGGTAGCGACAGGAGAATTCCCGTACCCCAAATGGAACAGCGTTTTTGAGCAGCTCTCTCAGGTGGTCAAAGGTGACCCGCCAAGGTTGAAACACAACGACAAGTACTCCTACTCAGAAGACTTTATATCCTTTGTCAATAAATGGTGAGAAAACTAATGTACTTGTACTTGATTAACCTGTTGAATACTGATCCTTAGATAACTCTGGCTAGAATTGTAGTCCTACTCAGAGGACTTTATATCCTTTGTCAATAAATGGTGAGAGAACAACTTGTGCTTGGACTTGATTAACCTGTTGAATGCCGAGTCTTAGATAACTTGTGCTAGAGTCTATGGAGATTGTGTGTCATACTAAAGCAAATAGTTGTCATGGGGTTAACACAATCTATAAGAAGGCAATAGTCCCATGGATAGGATGTCATACTGTTGGTCCCTTATTTGGTAACATACAAGCTTATGTTCCCAAGCATTATAGATATATATATATATATATATATATATTAAAAGAAACAACAACAACACCTCCTACCAACAACTACAGAAGCATACCATAACCCACTAAATGCTAAGCTTGAGATCATGTGGGAAATAGAGACTTTGGAGATGTGTTATACTAAAATTGGATAGTACACAATAAGTTAATCTTATAAGCCAGTTCGTAGAAACGGTCTACACACGGGCAGATAAAGGTTATTTGTGCAAAAATGTAAAACCCCCTAAGTCCAATATTGGATACATGCCCATGAAAACTATTCATTTATGCACCAACGGTACACTCTGTGACAAGAAAGGGTATTCATGAAGCACTCCTGTGAATTTGGCAGTGATTATTCTAAAATGCACAAAGTAAGGACTTCTCCATGTGTGAATATTTGTACCATGTACACTGTACTAACTATGAACTAGTTTATTTGTTTTAACAAGTTCAAAATGACATTGACTCGCACTCCCTGTGCTTCTGCATGGGTGAACAATGGCACATTATTTGCCCTTCATTCTGGTTCATTCTAAACCATCAGTATAGAGTTCTGCCATGTAGCAGGAACTGTATTGGGTCTTGCGCAACAATTTCTTGCAGGTATTATTTAGGGGATTCCCCAGTTTGATTCTGTATTGAAGAAAGTTTGTTAGTGTAGAAAGGAATTTCAGTCTATCTGAAGTTATGCACACACACACACACAAAACACAACAAAGGTAATATTTGTTTTTCTCCTTTCAAATGATACACCTCCTAACAGTGCTATTTTACAGACACCCAACCAAAAACTAATCAAAGGCTTCTGAAAACAAGTGCATCTTCAACAAAACTTTATAGACAGCAACAGATAGGGCTTCCTTATGATAAACAGAAGCTATAGAGGTAAAGAAAGCCATTCAATTTGATAGAATGAGGTCTTTTACAACTGATCCTCCTTCGAGTATGATTAAAGTTTTAGAATTCGGCCTGGTTAGTTCTTGTAAGTTAGGTTTACACCGTGCAAATCTTGGCATTATTATTTTAGGCATTTGGCGTCACCTCTACTGGAGAGGGAAAAAACAAATGTATTTACTGTATTCATTGGGTCTCTCCTCCCGGTATATCTGATTGGAGTGTGCAGGTGGACCACTGCACCGGGGTTTCCCCCTACTCTTATACAAATAGTCCAGTGGTTTCTTAGAATGCAAAAAGTGGTGACTCTCCTCTACACGGGGTTCCATTTAACGTCCTATCCGAGGGATGGAGTGTTTTCCACTGTAACACAACCTGCCTCTAAGAAACAGGGGAGGGGCACGTAAGCTCACGAGGCAGGCTTCAGGCATCTGCCTGGGTTGGATTTGAACCCACAGGCAGATGCTTTACTGACTGAGCCACCTACTAGTCACTTCCACAGGGTTGTAAGGGTTATATAACTGTGCATAGTAATACATCCTATTTCTGTTACACTCATATTATCTGTTGAGAGTCAGAAGGGCTTTAACTCGTATACTCAACACTTTAAGTTAATGCCCTTCTAGCTATCACCAAGAAGATATGATTTATTTTGAGAATGAATGCTAATTACCTAATTTTTATCTCCTGTCTAATCTTTCATGCAGTCTCACGAAGGACGAGAAGTACAGGCCAAAGTACAAGAATTTATTAGTGAGTAATGTCAATCTTTATTTTTGTTTACAAAATGTTTAAGGAGGATGAACATTTTTATGCCTCCATTACGAAGTAGCCGGAGGCATTATGTTTTCGGGTTGTCCGTCTGTCCGTCCGTCCGTACGTCCCGTTCTCGTGATCGCGTTATCTGAAGAACCGATTGATGGATTCCTGCCAAACTTTGGTCATGTGTGTATCTTGCAGAACCAATGAACTGATTAGATTTTGGTGTCACGAGGTCAAAGGTCAAAGGTCACAGGGCTCATTATGTATGCAAAAACAGCTCGTGATCGCGTTTTCTGAAGAACCGATTGATGGATTTCTACCAAACTTTGGTCATGTATGTATCTTGCAGAGCCAATGAACTGATAAGATTTTGGGGTCTCGAGGTCAAAGATCAAAGGTCACAGGGCTCATTATGTATGCAAAAACAGTTTGTGATCGCGTTATCTCAAGAACCGATTCATGGATTCCTGCCAAACTTAGGTCATGTATGTTACTTGCAGAACCAATGAACTGATGAGGTCATGAGGTTAAGGTCAAAGGTCATGCGGCACATTATGTATGCAAAAATAGCTTGTGATTGCATTATCATTATAACAGATTGATGGATTCCTGCCAAACTTCGATCATGCATGTATCTTGCAGAGCCAATGAACTGAGTAGATTCTTGGGTCTTGAGGTCAAAGGTCAAAGGTCATGGGCTCATTATGTATGAAAAAATAGCTTGTGAACGCATTCTCATTAGAACTGACAGATGGATTACTATTTAACTCGGGACATCTTGCAGAGCCAATGAACTGAGTAGATTTTAGGGTCATGAGGTCAAAGATCAAAGGGGCATATATGTATATGAGAAATTTCTTGTAATCACGATATTCTGAGAACCTGTTAATTGGATTACAATTGAACTTGAACTTGTGTTGGTTTGTAAAATTGCTCTATGACGGAGGCATCATATTCGACTGCGCGCAGTCGAAGTTCCATCTAGTTTTTGGTTTGTTTTTTAGTCGAATGTGTTACAGGCTATGTACCTACCTACACCAATTACAAACCAGGAATAACATGTCCACAATGGATGAAAAATGTCATTGTGTATTTGGTGATCTACATTGTATAATTTTGTCATGATTATGTTTAATTCACTTGTAGATTGTACAGCACATGCTCTTGTGACAATTAATTTTTCACGTTTATCAAATTCTTCACCCAAATCCTGGACCCATTGCTATATCTAATCCTAACATTGAAACTATCCTAAAAATCCATTTGCAACGCTATGCCAAACCTATAGAGCGGAAATGATGCACAGTGAGTGTGAATAATCTGATGACCGGGGTAATAATATCTGTAAAGGGCTTAGAGATGGTATTCAGTATTAAATCCTGTAGAAATCCAGATTATTATTGTTATCATTATTATGACGCAGGAGCAATTGTGAGGTCACTTTACGTTCTAATTGTCAATACTCTCTTTATATCCTCTTATCCATAGGAGTACAAATTCATCAAGGATTATGAACATGCCAACATCGACGTCGCAACCTTCGTCTCAGAGATCCTTCTTGCAATGAGATCCACCTCACAATGAGTGGACAGAGCAGAGTCGAGACTCTGGCTGGTCATGCTTTGGGATTATCAATGAACTTTCAGTGAATTTCACGAGAGAAAACAAAAACAGCCAAACTCCAATATCTTCAATAGTGTTATACTTCGTGTTTTTTGTTTTCCCTCACGCAGATGTTTATGCGTTGGACTGTTTTGAAAGAGTTCTATCTTGTTGAGAGCATCACAGAGTTTTATTTTAAGGTGGGACTGCTTGAAAGAGTCCCATGTTGTTGAGAACAAAGGGCTTTGAGTGAACAGTGCTTGTAGTTTTTTTGTGCTGTTTTGATTTTTGTTTGGGGTTTTAAATCCAAAGCTTCATTTGTTGCCCTTTTTAAAAGTCACAACCTTCTTGATGAATGCTGTAAGTTAATATATATCACAGTGTCGCTAGCAAAGAGAGTGTGTAAGTATCGACTCCGTGACTACTCAATTCTCTTCACCATATACATACCACCCAGGTTCCTGTGGGTGATGGTATAAAAGCAGACAAAAGGCGCTCTCTGATATGAATGTCTGGCCATTTTTGCCCAGTGTTATAAGAGCACTTGCCCAAAATTTCAAGTAACTTCCAAAGTTGTTATGTATTTTGAGCCAAGGTAAAAGGGCAGAGAGAGTCTTTTGACTCAAGAGGCTGTCATAGATTTTGTTTAGTGGGCAAGCATGCAAAAAGGATGGGAATACCCTTCATTCATCGCCCATTTTGGTTGGTCACTGTTACAGAGATTTTAAAAATTTAATTCTTGTTCAGATGCGAGGTTTTAAATTGCTGTGGTTGTTATTATACCGACGTAATTGAATCGTTTCTGTATCTTATAACACAAAACTCAGCGAATACGTGTAGGACCTATGTTTTGCCCAGCTGCCATTCCTCTACAAGTAATTTGAAAACGGCAGTGGTTTACCGCTTCACAGCCAAACAAACCTTTATAGATGAGAGTTGGTTATGTCAATACAATTTGGTTTGCCACAGTTTCCAGAATCATGAAGTAGGTATGAGGGTTATCATCTTGCAATTTAATGACTTCTTCAAAAGTAAGCTGCATTTTGTTTGTCGCTGTCTCTCTCTCTGTTTGTTGGTTTGTTTTTATGTCTGTCTGTTCCTCCACATCATTGTGGGGTAAATATCACTGGGTACGTGAGAGTTAAAATTAAACTTAGGAAATAGTGTTTCAATTGATGTAATGCTAACTTGAGGCAAGATATTAAATCATTCTGTGCAAAGAAAACTTGAAATGAAGTGTATGAAAACCTTTGATCATGCACATAAATTGTTGCTTTGTACATTTTAGCAAATCATTTAAATTGAATGATTTCTTGCATTTATGGGTAGAAAAATGAATTGCAATTATATTGAGCTGCACACAATGTATGCCGAGTTTGTGAATTTTCTTAAGAAGAGTTTGCTGCTTTTTAGTGTTGAATTAAAAATATTTGCACTTACCAGGTCTTACTGTTACAACCCAGATACAAAAAGTATTAGATACTGTAAGCTTCAGTTTTCATCATTATCGTCATCGAGGCCCATGTTGGAAAACTTCAAAACCAACAACAAAAAGGAATCTGTGAAAATTGCTCTTTTACAGATTGCCAAAGTCTCATTTTGCCAAAGTTTCTGGTTTTAGAGTAAACTACACCTAACCAAAGTGAACACCATGAGTGCTCTTTTGCAAAAACTCAGGGCAAACACACAATTGTGACTAGTTACAGCAGTTCCACTACCATAGATATATGAAGTCTAGATAATACCAGACGATCCAAATTCATAAATGTAATTATGCAGAAGTTCTACAGTTTTACATGAGCCAAATTGAAATGTAAACAGTACTATCCCGTGAAATGAATGCTAGTTTAAGAATGGTTTGCAGATTTGTAAAGGTCTGCTTAGAAAGAGTAGTATCAACAAACATCAAATGTAATCATAGAATTTAGTCAGAAAATTAGATTAGCTTCCAAATTGTATGTCCCCTTTTCAAGAATGGTTTTTCTTTCAAATAATATGTCATTAGATAAATAAATTTTAATAATGTATTGTCATCTGCAACACGCAAAGCCCAATTACTCCAATATCAGTATTGACAAAAAAGCAAAATATATGAACATTTTGGGATATTATAGCAGGAGATAACTCACGATTGTATACCTACCTGTAGTACATTTATATCAATTCCATTGCTACTGACGAGCAAGTGTTTGTTGGAAAACTTGTGTAAAATGCAATGCCTCATATTCAAATAAGGTAGTCCACTTCCTTGTTTTGTAATTATTTACAATGGCAGATTTGTAGCACTAACATCACAGAAATTTAAATAGCTTTCTTTTCGCCAGTAGAGGGAAGAATGGAATATTTTTTCATTCCAAAAGCGAGCAGTATCTGTTAGAATGTAGGCAGGGAAGTAGAGTAGAGTCACTCAACAATGGTTAGATCAATGAGAGAGAAATAGATATTTTTTAGAAGAGAATCATGAATTTATTAGTTAATTGATTTAAGAGTAGACCAGTGAGTTGTGCAGAAGCAATCATGGAATGTATTTCACTAGATGTGTGTGGGTGTGTGTGTGTGTGTGTGTGTGTGTGTGTCGTGTTCATCGACTCTCATGTGGAGCACGTGCAAACAAAAATGGAGAAGTTTGACTATTCAAAGGCAAAGAGATTTTAAAGTGTATATTTGTGCTTGGAAATGCATGAATTGTAATTTATGTTATCTATAGAATATAAATTGTGTAAAATAATACCCTTCAATGTTTGGGAGATTTGAAATTTCTTGAAGTATTTAAATGAAAATTCTGGAATTCTAGATCTCTTTTCCCCCTTGTATTTTTAAAGACAAATTTCCATCATTTTATTTCCATTATTCGAAAAGATGAGTTTGCAAATTGCAATATCCTTCTTTTTTTTTTCCCCAATAATATTTTGTTCAATTGTAATATCTTCAATTTTCTTAATATTTAGCACATATCTGTTTGGGGTTTGGAAGATGTTGTCCTATTCAAAGGAGAAAGTGTGCTCTGAAATTTGATCAAAATGTCTCTTTAGCCCCCAAAAGACCCCCCCCCCCTCCCCCTCCCAAACAAAAAGTGTCTATTACCTTTGAGTTTGCACTTGAAGTGCAGTGCTTCTTTGTTCTTGCTTTGTTAACTATAAAATGGTTTAGTCTTTAGGTATTTGCATTTGAAAAAATATTTTCTTGTTGTAAATCATCTTGTTTTTATGTACAGTTTGTTTTATTCAGCTGACAAGTCTAAACTTTCCACTGAAATGTGAGGGAATGAATCAAGAATAAAAAAGAGCAAATTCATAACATTTGTTTTGTATCATCTTGGTTAATTTCTCAACTGTTTTGCAGAGAGCTGTGAGGATCTATTGTAACCCCCATGCTTTCTTGATGTAGGTATTGTCATGAACTGCACACCAAACAGCATGGTCATGCTGGACATCTGCAGAAATATGTTTCTTGTATCATACACACAAATAGTAGGTTATGGGGAGGGTGGGGTATGTGTTGTAAAGTAATACTTAAAAAGAAGATACAAACTCACATTGATCAGTATTCTTGTGGGTCTGTTTTCCTTAAAAAGGAGTTTGTTTGTGTCTAGTTTGACCATAGATCAGTCCATTATGACCAAACTGCATGTTCTCTTCATTTGTTTTGAATATTGAGATGCAGGAAAGGGTTACTGAACAACCAAATTGTGATTTTCTTATTTAATGCCTGGTCTGTGGTCAAACTTTAATATGGAAAGCAGGCCCCTATGTTTATAGATATACATGTATGCTAAAAATCATGTAATTCTCTTAAGAACTTGAAATAAATTTACTAAAGAGAAACAGATATTTGATACAAGATTATTATGACAGATGTTGGTTGTTCTTGCGTTTTAAACAAAAAAAATAGAGAAGAATGTATTTATATATTATATATATGATTGTTGAATTATTGTATGTCTCGTTATATATGGATAGCCATATTATTTGTTTCAAGATGGAAAATGTGATATCTGTTGTACATGTTTATGAATACTGAAAGCTGTGTGTGTAATGATTTGTTCTGTATACTATTACTGAACATTAAAATAAAACTAACAGAAAGAAACAACGAAAATATGTGTGTGAACTTTTTCTTTTCTCGTTTGAATTGTAGTTCAATGCATGTCCTATGTAGTCCGGCTTTTATTATAGATTGTTTGCATGTATATTTTACATAATGTAATACGAGAATAATACCAGTATTTTGTTGATTATAATATTCAGTCGTAGGGGAAGAGCTTTGTTTTATTGAGTTATGATATTTTTGCTTTTGAAAAGCAAACTGTTTGTGAAACTACATTGAGTTTTAGAATCATGGAAAGGTATATTAGGCTTAGATAAAGTTGAGGATATAGTAGAGGGCGAGAACAGTGGACAGTGTCGTATGAGGAGATATGGAGCTAAGGATTATTTTCCCCTTCAATCTCTCTACCCGTTTTCCCGCCACACCCTCCCCCCGTCTGTATCTCTCTCTCTTTTCTTTTCTCTCTCTCTCTCCTCCCTCCGTCTCTCTGATAAAATTGCAACATTACAACATTACAATATGTTTATGACCATTTCATTTATTCAAAACAATCTATCAAATGACCTCGCTTATATTCATCAGAGTTCAATAAAAGTGTACAGGTGCTTTGGTTATTATTCAATTTATTATTTGAATATTATGGATAGCCCAAACATGATTGTAGAGGGAGACACATTGAAACACAAGAAAGGGCGGGAAGGGGGAGGGAGACATAGAGAGACAAGAGATATATATATATAGAGAGAGAGATAGAGAGAGAGAGAGAGAGAGAGAGAGAGAGAGAGAGAGAGAGAGAGTCGAGAGAAAATGATTATGGCACATGTAAATGTAGTTTTCTTTTAAACTCTCATTAAATACGTAGGAGTATGCACCTATGCACACAACATGTACAACTAACACAGTCTTCTACAATCGAAAGAATATTGCACGGTACTCATGAAGAAAAGTCACAATTCATCAAAGGATAATCCAACAATTCTAAAATATAAAAGTAAGCAGAAAATCAGAGAAGCAGACTGGTGAAAGTTTGAACGAAATCGTGTTTCAACTGTGTTAACACTATCACACTTTGTTCACACTGTTAACACTGAGCTGATATAAATTGGAATCGTTAGTATTAAGTAAAGACACTAATCACAATACTTTCGCGTTGTGTGACACACCATAGAAACAGTTTTGTTAGGAGAAAATGTGCAATATTTAGATCACAGGATTAATCCGACATTAAAAACAAGTTGGAGCATTTTAATAGTGTGGACAATGAACGTATACTGTGTCATCATTGTTTACATTGTTACCATACTATGTCCACACTTTTAACACTGTTGGTGCTATGTTAACGCTCTATCGATATACTGTGTTCACATTTACTGTGCTAACTAGCATTGTTCATACTGTGTCAAATTACATCATGTGTTTACAATGTTCACATCTTGCTATTGCTGTTTTAACACAATTCATACTGTGTTCAAAGTGTTCACATTGTGTCTATTTTGTGTTAACACTAATCATGCTTGGTTCATACCGTTAACACTGAGCCAATACTGTGTTAACACTAATTCGTACTGTGTCCTAATTTAGTTCAGTGGTATTTATACTATTGAAATTCAGGTGCTAACAATGTTAATGCTGCGCTCACTCTATTCATGCATGTGGTTTGTTTGCAAGGACGTGTTCACAGTGTTTTCACACTATGTCCAATCTATATATCGAACCCGGTCATTCAGGCTATAATGATAAAATGGCGAAATAACTACATGTTGTATATGGGGCGAAATAACTACAAGGGGACTTTCTCCTCAGCGTTGTTCGTAAAACTTTCTACATCGATCACGAAGCTGGAGCCATTTTTCTTCCACACTGCTGCTAATTTTCCTTCCTTCAATACTTGACCATCAGATTTGACTAGTCTCACATAGCTCCACTCAAAGAGCCTTTCGCTGTCCAGGTCATCACCGACTTCTTGCACGCTTATTCCAAGCTTAGTAGCGCCGAGTTTGCGGAACCATCGAAAAATAGCCTCTGGTGGTAAAGATATAAAATACAAGAATAAGTTAAACATAAACTCTCACTTTTGAATTCAAGTTCATTGCATGAAATGTATTCATTTATCTTCATTTAAAGATGCTGATGATAACAATTTTACTTCATGAAGATAATGATTATAATGATAATCGCCAGCTACATGAAGATTTTGTTCGAGCAAGCAGAGCAATCGAAATGATTTACGATTTACAACTTCATAATATTATTGAAAAACACACTTTGATAAACGCTTTGGGAAATGTTGTACCATGTACCTTACTTGAGGGTATATAATTCAGGTAAAACAATATGAAATAAAATGTCAAGCAAAGATGTTTACGGGCTTACACATATTCTGTTGATATAACCACGTGTTGATGCAAACTGGACGTTTGTATCATTTAATCAGTGGCTAATTTAGCAAGTTATAACCTTTTTATTACTACTTATGTTTGGTGTAAACATCACCCAAAATCGTCTGTCGAGAGCCAGAAATGCACGATGTTAATTCATAAACGATATGCCTAAATGCCTGTTTAATTCAGGTTTCAATAGGTGAAATATAACCATTCATTTGTTTCTCTCTTATTTTTGCTTGTCAGAAAAGTGAGGGAATTCCTTTCAGAAAACCAAAATGGTGGATCCGCCCCTGCACATCTAAGCTAAATTTCGCAGTCTTCCCCATTAGACTCTCTGGCACACGCTGTATACAGGATTGTGCAGTCATCAGCATATGCGACCTTTTACATTTCTATCAGCCCAGTTTTCAAATGGCAAATACGTAAATAGCATTGAATATAGCAGCCGAAGCTTTTTACCCCTTAACCTTCTGCGATTTCTAAACGTAGAAGAAAATCAATTCGATGCCTTAGATGTTTTCAAATATGCATACGATTGACCTCATTTCTAGAGAAAATGCTACTAGTGGTGGCAAGTCAGGCTTGCTCGCCCTTTACTTCAAAATCAACACTGAAATTTTATCAATAAATAGGCATGTATAACGTACAATCATAGCTATCTCATTTTGTGAATGATGAATTTACATGTAGTAATATATTTTGTTATATAATGCTCATATACGTATACCACACAATATGCTAAAGGAGTTACAATAAAGAAGGCTAAACAAAGTCTGTGCCCACAGTATTTGATGAATTCCTTGTTCGCAGCCCCATTTAGACTTCGCCTGGCTGGAGAGGGGCAAATATAAATTAATGTCTCGCTCCCACGATAGATAAAGAGAGACAGAGTTGGAAGTGGATAGAAAGAGATACATACAGGGAAAGAGAAGAGAGAGAGAGAGAGAGAGAGAGTGTGTGTGTGTGTATGTGTATATGTTTGTCAGTGTATACAGATAGACTGACTGAAACAGACGTATAGAGAGGGTGAGGGAAGGAGTGAGAGAGAGAGAGAGAGAGAGAGAGAGAGAGAGAGGAAAAACACACACACACACGCACAAACAGAGCGAAAGAGAGGCAGAGAAAGAGAAAGAGAGAGAGAGAGAGAGAGAGAGAAAGAAAAAAGGAAAGAGAGGGAGGGAGGGAGAAAAAGAGACAGACATACAGACAGAGAGATGACAGACAAACAGACAAAAAGACCAAGGTAATTCAAATGCCACTTAAGATTCATGGGATGCTATTGTAAGAGGCCTGACTGACCTGGTGATTTCTCTGCCGCCGGGCTGCATCCCGGATACATCATGTGTGCCTGAGGTGAGTAGAGTTTGGTCGCGATTCCCGCCAAATCCTCGAAGTTGAAGAGAGTCATGTGCAGACGTCGCCTCTCGAGCACGAGCCCACGAACCGCAGCCTTAGACGACGACGATGACGACGGGGTGGCGGCCATTTTTAAACACTAGCGTGCAGTTCGATCTAGAGTCAGTCAGTTTACCACCAAGACAATATTTGCCGACGTTATATAAAAATATATCATCTCAGGGCAATTTGCAGATGTAGGAAAGTGGCCGTCTGGCATTCATAACTTACATAATATACAATCACAAAGAGACTCAAACACATCTAGGTAAAACACAAAACTTGATGTTAAACGCTGACAATAACTAATTGATGTTGCGTAATAAAGCAATCCAATTTAATAGCCAATTGCATGTAACCATATGCACTAAACTAACATTTAATGATGCTTCGTGTGATGATAAAATGAATGTCGTCCCACGTGGCAGCTCGCTTTGCGGGTCGTCGATAAAGAGATGAGCTACAGCAGAAGAGAGAAGCAGAGGCGACTCGGAGGCATGCAAGAAGAAGAGCCAGAGATGCATATCAAACCACTTTAGTCGTGCACATGTCATTATGCATCGAGCGAGGACTCTAACAGGTGACATGGCCGCTTATTGTATGCTCATGTGCAGACAGGGTCGAGTTCACACTAGCTTTACCATCCAAATCACACTGACAAGACAGAAAACAGGGCAGCGCTTCACGAAACCGCCATAAAAATGCATGAAAAATACTTTTTTTTAAAAATAATTTCGCCTACGTTTCGGCGACATATTCAAATGGAATTTTTCGAAATTGTGCTTATGATCGTTTCGTGAAACCGATGCAGACACCGACAACAGACCAAAGTGCAGAAGAAGAAGAGGTGAAGAAAAAGAAGAAGAAGAAGAAGAAGAAGAAGAAGAAGAAGAAGAAGAAGAAGAAGAAGAAGAAGAAGAAGAAGAAGAAGTAAAAGAAGAAGAAGAAGAAGAAGAAGAAGAAGAAGAAGAAGAAGAAGAAGAAGAAGAAGAGGAAAATACCAAACTTCCCTATATGGCCAAGATAATGCAATTGCAATGGTTTTCGGAGTCGGTTTTGCGATGTGACATGGAGTATTATTACATGTAATTTAAAACGAGGAGTCATTTATACTTCGGGAAAAGTTCGTTCGATTAAATACGTGTTTATATATCCTTCCGAAACCATGAATGATAGAATCAGCGTCATAATATTATACATCAATGTGTAACCATTTTGTTTTTTGAGCCGAGATGTTATATCAAGTAAACCTTACCCTTGTGTGTATATGAAGAGAGATATAGACAAGATAATAATTATGAAGCATTCCTGAATCAATACAATAGGATGGGTCAATATTGAATGTTCAACTGTGTAACTGTATATGAATATCACCGGTAATCACAATGGCACGGAATCATGTTCATATTTCGATGACTCAGCCCGCAATGTTTGCATAATTCATATCGAGATTACAATGTGCCTCGACAAAAAAAATAAGTATGATTTGCAATGTGTGCAGCGTAGCGTAATGAACGACAGACAAGATGAACGAAATATTATAGGTGGATTGTTAAATCAAGAATTTATTTTCACGTTCTTATGATTTAACACGTTGAAAACATTCAACCCCCTGATCCCCCTCTACCTTTCTCTCTCTCTCCCTCTGTTACTCGATTTCCCTCACATTTTCACCCTTTTTCATACCTCTATCTCTTTCTCCCTTCTCTCCATATCTCTCTCCCTCTATATGTCTTTCTATCCTCCTCTCTCTCAGCCTTGTCTCTTTTTACCCCACGGCCCCTGTCCCTCTCTGTTATCTCACTTTCACCTTTCCTATCTTACGTTGTGTATGATAAGCCCCTTTCTCTACAATATATAAACCGTGATATAGGATAAAACAACATTCTTTTGCTCTAGCAAAGAGATCATTAATATACATGAAAAATAATTTAGGCCCCATCATTGCGAAATAAAGTCTTTCAACCCAGGCATTTTGTGTGCGACAGAAATGCATTCAATCATCCAAAACTATCCAATGAATGCAATAATATAACAATGGACTTGGTGGGACAAAGCTGTGAATATGAAAGATGAATCATATTTATTCTTTTTGTTCCGAGCTGTAAAATAAGCTTTTATGTGCAATCATTAAATCCATATCAATTCTCAAACAATTCATCGTTATTTTAAAAGTTTATTTGGATACACTATAGACAGCTGTTATTTCCGCACTTGCACACCGTGTACATTTTTTTTTATCGAGAAACAGAGTTTGCATTAGATATGACTCATCACCCTCTCTTTCTCTCTCTCCCTCTCTTTCTCTCTTTCTCTATTTCTGAAACAAAATCCATAACGCTGTGTTTGCTTGAGGTGTTATCATTGTCATCAGTGTGACGTAGGTGAATTTCAATGGGGGTAGCTCCCGATGTCGAGGGGGTATTAAGGGTGGACCTAGCCTGCATGCCCCCCATCTATTAAAACAGATCAATGGTAAATGCTCATAAATATACTGTATATAGCAGTTGTTAAGTTATTCCGGAAACATTTTGTTTAAAAATGTACACGTACTAATAATATACTTATATGTACGTACTTAGAAAATGAGGAAAAAATGCAATGGGTTAAACAAAAAAATGAGCCTATATACCTATTTTTAAAAAAGCCCACGTGATATACGGAACTGTTATGGTCGTAATATCAAAGTAGCCTACCGTATGTAGATGTTTGCTTTAAAACAAAAAGTTTGTAAGAGCTACTTCAGGCAAAAGTCAAACCTAATGTTCCTTTGAATGTATTTTATATTTCACCAAACTGCTGAAATGTCGCTCAAGTAGGTATTACAAGGAATGATTTGGGGAATATAAATGAAAACAAGTCTACCCGCTAACTTCGAAATTAAATAAATATTCTCGATACAGTCAACGGCCATGGGGCATGCCCTTTCTTGAATTGAAATGGAAAACGAACGACAAGCTTTGTTTATTATTTGAAACATGCACTATGAGGGGACGGTTATAGACAAGCTGAGTTTAATAAAGACTGCCCCTAAAAACTTTCAATAAAATAAGTCTCGCAGATGAACTCTCGGTTATAAATAGTAAAGGCATTGGAGAAAATGGCGCCATATGAAAACCTCAGGCTAACGAATGATGATCAGTGTGTGTGCCACCTGCAGTACCTCCCAATTTGAGGTCTGGTTTACTTTTAAGTTAAACCGCAACGTGTGAATATTACGTTCTATAATGATAATCATCACTACATTTCATAAACCCTTATCGAAGCTTCCATATGTGCAGATGAATAAGAACGGTAGAAAGGTGTCATTAACATTGCGGGTGGTTGCGGTTGGAAATGTGCATCCCTACAAATTCGAGCACCTCTTTTCCCGCGGTACGCCACAACGCTCAAAGTTCCGTGCACATAATACGTCTACCTCCTGCTTGCATGTGTGTGTGTGTGATGTCGAACTGGCTTGCCGAGGGGGACACAGCGAGTGAATGGAATTAAAACTATGGGCAGACGACACTCTAGCAGACAATGATTTTAGTCGCATAATGATTTTAGGTGCGTTTTGAGAGATCTTAGCTCACATCGTTGATCGTTATTTCCCCCGCCTTGCTATGTCTCCATCTGACATTAAAACACCTGCAGTGCTTTGGAATTTGTATTGGGAGGTGGGAGCTCGCTAGCTCGCTTGAGCTGAGTCGGAATTAAGATGCCCAAAATCCGCATCGGGTAATGAATGATCGAGACGTGTTGCTCTTCCTGACATTACATGCCGTAAATTTGTAAGGATCAAGTCTGCGATTCAAGTTCAATATCGACGTGGCATCACTTTCAACCTTTGCAGAATTGAACTACTTTAAAAAGATAATCCCGACCTTTTCATTTCAAGATACGAACAATAGACCCGTAAGTATATTATTCATTATAATCTACAGGTCTGATTTTCCAAAATACAACCAAATGGAATGTATGGTAATCACCAAGTTGATTATGAATCATTCATTCGTTTGTTTTTCACCAGGCTTCATTGCACAAGGAAACGATTTCATGTGGGTGAGATATATGCTGTGTATTTAATACCTTTTCGCAATCAGTTCGGATTGTGAGCGATATAACAATTTAATTTGTTTATGAAGGTTGTATAAACAAAGTCATGACTCATTTGTTATTCATTGGCTTTCCCAGGAGAACAGGGAATATGCATTTCACGGGGTGAAAAGAATTATAAAAATATGATCCTTATACCATAGCGATTGTTTTCTATGATACATAATATATTACGAACTTTACCCTGTATATCAGTGTATGTAAAAAAAAAATTAATTGACGATTGACTGGTTACGATATCTAAATAATTCACAGGTAAATCAAGTTTTAAAAAATATGACTGATCGAGCCGACAATTTTGTTATCCTGTATTTTCATTGGATTTCAACATGCATTAGAATTTACAGCAACCTAACAGTCTGGAAAAGAAGAAGAAAAAAAAAAACGCAAAATTTCTTTCAAGAAGAATTAGCGTGATAACCATAATAGCATACACAATACTTTTATTTACAATTCATTGTGAACCTCTACATACGTTTCCCCGAGTTAAAGTTTATATAGAAAGTGCTATTTAAGACAATTCGAGATTCAGCTAAAATGTCGCCAGGTTATGTAAAGATGGCTCAAAATCTAATACGAAAACATTCCATAAGAAAAAAACACCTTTCTTGCTTAACCTGAATACCTAACCCCCAGATCATTAAAGCTATTGATCATATATTTATAAGCAGAAAAGGAAAATTTTGTAGCACTCCTTAATGACCCCCTAAAAGAGGTCTTGCATAATTTATCATAATGCCCATTTCAATGCTAGATATTCATAAACAATTTCTCTTTTAACTTTTCACTTAGGAGAAATCTATGCCATGTTTATACAAATATTCAATTGCACACATGTTTTGAATATTGTTTATTCATTTTATTTTGTGAGGAGAAGGGTGACATTTGTTTTCTTTGAGGGGGGGGGGTGATGTTCACACCCACTTTGCCTTAATTTGGTGATTAAACCGAGTTGATATGTCGTAACAGTGTAAAAGAACGGGGGAAGAAAGGAAAAATAATAGGAAGGACAATCGCTGAAATTCCCCAAGCTTTTGATATAGCAAGATATGAATTAATAACATACTAATATATATTATTTATATCCTCATATAGGATGAAATGCTTTTCAAGATGTTGATTTTCAAACATGGCTTCCTATGAGTTGATAAGAACATGTAAAATGCACCGTAACAGATTATTGGCCTATTCAAGCATTTTGATTAATCGGGAAAGAAGAATAAAAGTTTTTAAACTTGTGATGATTAATACTGTTTATATTTGTTTAGCTACAAAATACCACGATTACGATAATTACCGAGGTGAATTGTGCAATAAAATAAACTCTTTTCACAACTCGGTATGACGTATATAATATGTGTTGGTCATAGTGGTTGAGTATGGCCTGCCAAATGAAGTCTGTGATATTTGAATTGCGTTAGATCAACACTATCGCTGACTATCATAACTCTGTGGAAATAATGTACATGACTATGTGTGTGTGTGTGTGGGGGGGGGGGGGGGGGGGGGGGGGACGCACCTATATTTCTGATGTTTTGTAGCTATAATGTAATACAAGTTCTTTTGAAATAAAATCTTGGAAACAAAATTAATGTCTTTCCAATTATAAGTTGATGTCAGAGTGGGCTTGAATATTTCGTTCTACTGTTACGGCCTTAATTTTACTTGTTTTCCTCAGAAAATCAACAACCGCCAGACAACGATGGCGTGTGCGACATCAACGAACACGGGGAACGATGAACTGGACGTATCGATCACGGAGGCGATCGTCCAAGCCCATTCGATGTACGACGAGCTCTACAACAGCCGACAGCTAGAGAAGATGGTTGATTCCATCTACGCTGAGGATTGTTGCGTCATGATGGAAGGGCGTGACGTCATCCGGGGTAGGAAAGGTGAGGTTTAAATTGGGAATCAGTTATATCTGTATTTCATAACAACACATCCGACCAAAATACTCCGAAGGCCACTGACAACCTTTTTAAAGACTGACACAAACCTTTCTGCGACCTCGAGCAGAGGTTGGCGGCGACCAGTCGTTTCTCTAGTTTAACTTAGGCTTAATAATCCTAGACGCTCATTAGCATACCTCCTTTATAACGATTACTTGAGTAGGAAGGTGGTTCTAAACGGACTCTGGTAAAGATAATTACAAGCCTAAAATATTGACACTCTTTTTGAGAGGGAAAGAGATAGATAGAGAGAAAGATAGATATAGAGAAAGAGAGCGAGAGAGAGAGAGGGGGAGAGAAGGGATGGAGGGGATTAGGTACGATGTGAAATGTATCGAAGATAGAAAAAAATTAAAAAAAACAATATGACGGACGAAACTTCTATAGAAGACTGAGCACGATCGCAACTACTTTTGAAAATTCAACCTAAATCATCTTCAATAGCATTGTTCGTCACCTATAAGATGATGACGTGAATCCTAATCAAGTGATTGGTTGAAAGCGTACACGTGACTAGGCTTTTATTTTACCTAACGCGTAATTTGGATAATGACCGGTCATTATCCAATTCTAATGACCGGTCATTAGTAAGATCATTTTATATACAAAAAATAAAATATTATCTTCTAAAACAAATAATACACAGGACTTTTTTCGGGCATTAGTAAATTATTACCCACACTCGGTATCTTCAAAACAGTCCAAACACCCTCGGCTACCGCCTCGGGCGTGTTAGACTGTTCCAAATGTACCTTGTTTGAGTAATTCTTACTAATGCCCTCACTACTGTGTATTATTTGTATAATGTTCGTCACCTTTTAATATTCCAATGACAATGAGGTATTACGTAATCCGAACGTGATTTCTATGGGATGTATAATAGGGTATCGAAATTGCCTTTAAGATGATTGTTTTTTCCGAAAATACTCGTGATCGTGTTGCTGTAGAAAAATTAGAAGAGCATAAAGATAGGGACTGAAAAAAGACGAAAGCGAAGAATAATTATGTGGAGAACAGGAAGGAGGACAAGAAATAAAGATTACAGTCCTTTTCAAGACTCCTCAATCCTCTCCCTCTCTCACACATGGTGCAACCGTAAACCTACTGTATATAAGTGGAATGGTAATGAAGAAAAGGTAAAAGGAAGAACGTTAATAGAGAGACATGAAATATATTGTGATATAAAATTAAAAGTGATGTCTAACTGTTTTGTGATGAACAAGGACAGACTGAGCCAGATTGTACATTAATTGTGACTGGCTTTAGAGACATGAAGAATTAGAAAAAGATTATACGAATCAACCGCTTCCCTGCTCTCTCTCTCTCTCTCTTTCTCTCTCTCTCTTTCTCTCGAATAAAACTGCTTTCATGTTTCTTTTTACAGAACTACTAGAGCTTCTATGTGGCTTTTCGAAGGACCCCAGCCATCATCGCGTGGAAAGCAATGCGATGGAGATTCGAGAGATAACTGCACCGGGCCAGCGAATTTACGAGCTCGGTCGCTATTCATTTTTCGACATCCCTAACACGGGACGCGCGGACGGCAGACACGTCATCGTTTGGACTCGAATCGGCGGGAAATACTTTATCACTTTGCAAAGTATAAATCCGATTACATGAGGTTGACCGTGTGCAAATATCGTCTGCATCACTACGTTTGAACTCAAGAAGAAAGACGTTATGAGTATCCGTCAGAGAAAGGCTTTACTTGCGAAGAAGGCTAGATTGTATAAATATTGCACTTGAAATGGTTGAATGTTCTGAGCACCTTAGCGGCATGAATAGGACTTCTGTGGTAGGAAATAGTTTTTTGTTTCCTTCTTAAACTGGCACAATATGAAAGAAGGAATTGAATAGACTACCAGGATATTAGCAGATTGACAAATTCCCACAAGCGCACGCCCTGACATCGTAGTATAGTCGTGACTGCTTCGGTATAGTGCAATACAATGTAGCTGCGACAGACGCCCACGTTCTTTCGCAATATATAGGTGTTTGCTTCGAAGGTCCTGTTATATCGTCCAATATCATCCAATATGCTAAGCTACCTTTCTGAAGGTGATAGAGAATAAACTCAGCTCGTAGTGTGGACGTATAAGAACGTTTTAAAGGTTTCTCTGACTGTTAGTCAAAGTTGTGCATGAATACACTATATTGACTTTAAATAATGTGTTCTTATAGAAGTCGTGTTTCACTTGTACCCATGGGCATGGTAGCACATCATGGAGATAATTTCTCATTTTATTCTTGGTTGACTACGACAAAATACATCCTCTCGTAATTTTACAACGGCATTTGTTTAAAATTGGGTTTAACAAAGGAAGCTAATCTGAGTTTTAAATTGTCTTTAATTAATTAAACGTGATATATGACTCAGTGTATGGTTAAACCATGGACTTAGTTTATAGTTTAACTAATTTAGTAGAATGCGGATCATCTTGTACCGCAAACGTTGATGCCTGGTCTTGCGGAATACTCTTTATGAACGTAGTGACATCTCACCGTGTTACTTATTTAGAAGGTTACCCTCACTTAGTTTTGATGCGGTAACATTTTTCACTACAATGTTTCATAAAAGTGGCAAAACTTGATAATTTGTGAAGAAATTTTCGTCCAAACTACCCAGGGACATTATTTGCAATGAAAGAGAATAAATATTATGTTGGCAATAAGACGGTCCGACTCAAGGATTGTTGTAATTCCAGTAAAATTCTCGAGATTGAAATAGTTGAATTATGTTTATCTCCTCTGAAATCATGATGCATCTAGTATTGTCACGGAAAGATACGGCGCAATTTAGTAGCAAAGAAAGGAAATACTTGACAATATCGCACATTTTTATGTATTCAATAGGAAACGATCTACATTTACAATGGCATTTCTTCAATGACTGAAGAATAAATCAATTTTACCCGACATAGATAGAATGTCCTCATAATGAGAAGCGGTCCAAAGGTGAATATGGAAAGCGTCTCAAATGGCGAGCACCGCTGTGGCCGGGGGCTAGATTTCACCCGACACCGTGTGTGGGGGTAAGAGACCGGTATTCACAATATCAAATTATGATAATTTTGAATTCATCAATGAAATGTGAGAATAAGAATCGGTACAACAATATCTATCATTATTTAGTGTTCAATTTAATGGGTTGTGATCACTTGTGTAGATAAAATAAAGAATTGTAATGATCACTAAAGCAATGGAGATACAGTACATTCAGAATTCTCTTACATGCAATCGGAATGCGTAGAAAATTAATTTGACATTAGACTGTACATTCCCCATCTTGTAAGGCTAAGAGCGTGTCAAATCGGATACGAATCGTAATAAACTAAGCAATATATGAAGTATTGCAGATTTCATATTGTTTTTATGCAGTAATCTCTTTTAACAAGACATAATTTGTTTAGCAAATTAAATATATTTTATTTCTCGCGATCTCTATGTTATCAATACAATAAAATGATTTTTTATTTCTTATTAGCCAAACGGTGAAAATGATCCAGACATGGTTTCAATACCGCTTCAAAATCATACCACATCACTCTTTCCCTTTTTATTTCACTTTATTTGCATCTCTCCCTTTCTCTCTCTCTCTCTCTCTCTCTCTACTCTACCTCTTTCTCTCTCTCTCTCTCTCTCTCTCTCTCTCTCTCTCAATTTCCCTCTTTCTCTCCCTCTCTCTCTGACTGTTTCTTCGTTTCCCGGTCCATATCTCTCTGCCTTTATCACTCTCTGACTCTGTCTCTGTTTGTCTCTATCTGCCTGGCTTTCCTAGGCTGTCCCACTTTATCACATTCTCCCTCTCTTTTCCTCTCTCTTTTCATTTGTCTTTCTCTCCATATTTCTTCTCTCTACTCTCGTACCCAGTAAAGGCATACGAGACGTCCATAAGTTATATTAATTGTCGCCATTAAAAACAAGATTTATATTAATTTCCTGCTTACATACAATTCTGTTTTTCTGTATTAAACTTATGAATCACGATTTGGTCAGCAGCTTGTGACAACTGTTATACAAATAGTATCACTTCGGAACACCTGACAAAATATTGAATTCTTTTGGAAATGAATGAAATCCGAGACGCAGAAAACAAGATGAATATTTATAAACTGAACCATTATTTTTGATATAAAAGGGGCAGAGTCCAAGAGTAATACTCTTTTATTACATCACGCTTTCCTCTCAAATAATTTCACTAATCAGCACATTGCGCGTCCTCATTAAAAAGGAGTTTCCCTCTGCGCTTAATGAAATCTTATTCATAGTCCGAAACCGAAACTCCTTTGTTACGTCACGCGTAACTCTCAAACTCCAAGCTAGCTCGCTCAAGATAGAAATCCTTTTGTTACGTCACACCAAAGTCTTTGCTCCAATCATACCGCGCGACTCTTTGCCCAAGAGCGAATCTCTTTTGTTACGTCACACCTAACTATCAAACTTTGCTCCAATCAAAATGCGCGAGATGTTTGTGACGTATATGTACGCCTCCCATGGACCAACCCTGCTGTGCTTAGCTACGCAAACAATCCAATTTGAGAAAGAAAATGAAATTGCGATTCGACGCGACGAGATGCGATGTCTAAACCGCTGTTTGTTACAGTCAATCTTTTAAAGGGGATGAGAAATGTAACCAAGAAAAGGAACAGGATTACACCAATAATATCTAACATCCTTATTTTGAATGATTGATATGGTGAGTAAACCGAATGGCACAATTTTGTTCATTTAGCACTTTTGGCATTATTGCGCAAACTATGAGCTTACTAAATAGTTTTTTATCTAGTATAATCAAGGAGTTTGGTCTAAATAAATGGCAGTATTGTCTCAACTATATTTTGACCAAAGTGGCAAACATTCTTACACAAAAGTCATGTTATGTTATAGACAATAATATGTTCGTTGGTATAAGAACAGTGTTTTAAGAGAGAGAGAGAGAGAGAGAGAGAGAGAGAGAGAGGGGGGGGGGGGGGAGGGATGGTAGAAGAATGTGCAGGAAAAAAAGTTGGTAGATCTACACCCCCTTCTATGTTCATCACTCGGATACCTTGTAATCTCGCATTCATTGGCCTCGTAATATTTATTTTGTAAACAAATTTAAAAAAGGACAAACCTGGCCCATTACATTGGCTAGACCCATCTAAATTCGTGTTTAAAATTTGTGAATTGTGACGTTTGGCTTTAGCTTATTTTGATATCTCGTTTAAAAGAACGTTCAGTCTCTATAACAAGAATTAATACGTCTCACTGGCCTATACATTGCTTTTATTATCATCATACAGTATAGTATTTAATAGGACTACTATGCACTCCTGTCAATCTTTATTTTCCGAAATAGGATATTGATTCGAAAGCACCAAAGAAAAACAACTCTTCTCAAGATGTGAACGCATCGCTGCCATTGACAGGCATTCAACAGACAGCCAAAAGCGAGATGGGATTTTGCCATTACCAGCCGGAGATGGCGGCGTTCACATCATTTGTATCCGCAAGTCGAAGTGCAGTGAGTGAAATTGGCGTCCCTCCTGCTTGCAATGGCAATTCCCCCCTCCCTGAAAATCTGACGACGCGTTTTCAGAAGCTTTCCCTCCGAAGTACCTTGGATACCACCTGTTTGAATGGAGTGGATCTAGACGATAGCGATGATCACGGTGACGAATCGGAGGATGGTGACGGTGTTGTCAACGGTGTGTTGTCTTCATCTGATGTCGACATGGTGGATGAGGTCATTGACGATGACGAAGGAAGGATATCATCACACCGAAACAAGTTTGATCGAATTCGGCTCGACGAGTACCGCGCCCACCTGGTCGACCACGCCAGCGAGGTCATCCAGTCTTTCTACGAGAGGTGCAACGTTCGATTAGGCAGCACGAACAACAACTCTAACGTCGACTCGATGCAGGCTTCGTTGACCTCTTCGTTAATAGCATTAGATATCCCAAATGCACCTCATGGGGATGTCGGAATCTCGCTCCCAAAATCACTACGCCACCAGGCCTTGAAGCACAGTGAGAAACCCGTCTCGTTATCGTCATCGACGCCAGACGACCACGTGAAGAGACGACC
This sequence comes from Strongylocentrotus purpuratus, assembly GCF_000002235.5. NCBI lineage: Eukaryota > Metazoa > Echinodermata > Echinoidea > Camarodonta > Strongylocentrotidae > Strongylocentrotus > Strongylocentrotus purpuratus. Next base: position 24,648,538 of record NW_022145599.1, on the reverse strand, counting down.
ACGAAAGAGGGTATCATTCACGAGTGCTCCATCGGTCAAATGGTTCAGAAAAGACGATAGGATTGATTTACCCACGAAGGGAATGGAAAAGCATAATCTCATCGCCATTTTAAGACAACTCGTATTACCACAGAGGAAATACAGAGAGGAAAGTACGTGTAAACTGAAAGTTATACCCATCCTGAAGAAAAGATATAAACGACTAAAAGCATGACAACTTTATTTGAAGAAAAAAACACTAAAGAAAGTTTAATAGGGAAAAATTCACTGAGAATGGCGCTAAAGAAAATTTCACAATCAACGGTCTAGTAACAGCGACAACAACAGCAGCAACAGCAACATAAATAACAACTACACCATCTACAGCAACAGCGACACCAGAAACAAGAACGACAACAGCAACAACAAAAACAACAGCGGCAACAACAACATAGCATTCCCATTTGTATACTAGAAATCCGTTTTTCTTAATGACTACATACATTCTGGTTTTAAAGGTCCCAATCCGACATCATCAAAAGGATATACAAAGCTTATAAAGGTGGTCACGTCATTAAACATTTGAGGCATGCACTTTCTTTCTATATACAATTATCGAGATCATTTCCAGAAAATGAAATAAATCAAACAAAACTCAAAATGTGTTTACAAACTAAGTGGCAAGTTTATTACCAGTAAAAATCAGATCTGTACATATTCAATCATTTATTTCTTATTCTGATTATCAATTCTTTCTAATCATAATTTGTTACTTCTTTATGTACATTTTTTGAATTAATTGCACTTGATTGATTAAAAAAGTTTGATTCACTAATTAGCTAATGCTTAATCAATCTAATTTTTCTAATTCATGTAACGTAGTGCTGGATTGCGTATTTCAATGTATGTATTTTGCAGATTTTAACACATTGTAGAATAAGCGATAGCAACGGGGAAATGGGCACAGAAAAGCATCAAGGTAAACGCGCTACAAGGGAGATTTTATCACGACAATTGTATTGTAAGGACAATTCTTTAAAAATATATTTGAAAAAATCCCAACTTAACGCAATTTATTCAAATCGCATCTATTACATATTAATTAAAATTTGTGTGTACAAGCGTATGATTAATAATTAAATATGATTTAACTACAAAAAAGCTTAGCTATTTTCTAAAACTGAAGCAATAAGTTTTAGAAAGAAGGAAAAAAAACTACAAAAGAATGTCAATATATACAGAAAATGATTTCAAAATAAGCAAGTGCACAACTTCGAAAGACATTAATTGAACAGGTCATTGAAATTCTTAATGTTCGATGAACTCGACGAAAGGCAAATTTATGTCGTAATAATTGTGTTCAAGTTTAAAACGTCTTATTCAAATAAAAGGGCTCAAAGAAAATGAAACGAAAGGGTTTTTATTAATAGTGGTTGTGGTGTAAGGTATGAATAATTAATATGTGATATTCATTTGCCAGAAGCTAAGCTCCTTGAATTTGATATATTATGTATACTCCTGATGTATACCTCTGATGTGTTTTGTATATTTATAAAGATACATGAGTTACCGAAAATATTAATGAAAACAAACAAACTAGTCCAAGGGGCTTTTCGTAAATGAGAATATTTGTCAGTGTTATATTTACTTCTAATATCAAACAGGAACAAAATCACTCGATTTGGCAATCAGAGATTCGAATTTTGTAGTGAATGTTTCACTCTCATAGTACTCCTAAAACGTGTCGACTCATTGTCCTGGCTTAATGCTTGAGGATGAAACGCTTCTTACGATCTCCAAGAATCAACCTAAGGAAAAGAAACAAAAGAAAACAATTGATATTATAATCATTAACCAAGCTTCAATGCATTATATTTTCAGGTACCTTATTATGACACTTAGTTGTTATCTCTTTGTGCCGTCATGCCGAGTGGCTATCTCATAAACATGATTGACAAACCTGCTGTAAAATAACTTTTATAAAAAAAAGGACCGCACATTGCATGCTAGGTACAAAGATAAAAACAGATACCCCCTCCAAGTCACATTGGGACACAAGTTTTTTTAAAATTATAATCTTTTGAATATTGGGACACAAGTTGGTCACGTTCACTTTGCTTGAAAGGTCAAGTTCAAGATCCCTGTATATGGGTGACCTTTACTACAATATATTATAGAGTCCTGATTTAAAGGCATTTACATTTGCCCCTCAACTGGATCTATACCAGTAGCGGTTCTTGAGGGGGTCTTGGTGGCTCAAGCTCCTCCCTGCGTTTAGATAAACATAATCGAGGTACATGTAGAAAATGAGTACAATAACCCTCAAGCCCTCTAAAGCCCTCTCCCCTCACCAATACTTCAAACATGTTGGCAAACTAATATGGGGTTTTAGAACTTCTTAAAGCCGTTTTGATAAACTTAGATTTACATTGTTTTTATGAGGTCTATTTTGTGTAGGCAAATGGATTATCTTGGAGGAACCCTGTTTGTTTGATTTCATTTTTCTTCCATATTGGCAATCTTCGCTCTTGTCTGCAAAAGTGATCACTGAATCTCATCGACCCCAGCCCCCCCCCCCCCATTCATTTTTTTTTGTCAGTAGCACATGTGATCGTTTCGGAGTAAATACCTGTAGAAGAGACCAGCCAGAAGTCCGCCAAGCGCAGGTCCTGCCCAGTAGATGTAGTGCTCTGCCCAGTAGCCCGAGATGACTGCAGGTCCGAAGCTACGAGCGGGGTTGAAAGAGCCTCCGCTGGAGTGGTACCTGTAGATTAACAGATGTAATAGAGAGAGAGAGAGAGAGAGAGAGAGAGAGAGAGAGAGAGAGAGGAGAGAGAGAGAGAGGTGGGGGGGGGGGGAAGGAAAAATGAGAAGATGATGGATACTACATCGGATTCAAACAAATAAAGTAAGACCAGTACATCTCACTATCACCATCCCCTACTGGTCCTAACTCATATCATAGATAAAACAGGTAAAGAGAATGATGTCACAATATGAAAAACTAAACTTGGGCTAAATTTGCATTATGTTAGATAAAACCCCTGTGATTGTTCATCATTCAATCAAATTAAAAAGAAAAAAAAATCAAATCAACCATTCAAATTAAAAATGTTTAAAAAAAAAATGCAAAAAAATAACATCAGCTTTATTTTTCCAGAAATGTTTGCTTTTGATTCGAGGATAAAAATATTAAGATTGGCACTTACGCGCAAATGATGCTGACGAGGACGGCAAATCCGTAGGCGAGTGGGCCGGTGCTCTGGCGGCCCTTGGTATCAAGGTTGGCCATCAGGTAGACGAGAAAGATCATGGTGCTGAGGACGGTCTCGATGACAACAGCGGTACCCGTTGTCATGTCCAGCTGGCGGTTGGCGTCGTACTTGTCGTAAGGTACAAGGCCGCGGTACTGGTTGCAGCCGCCCTTGATGTCGTAGTAGGAATCATTGAGGACCACCGCCTGCGAGAGAGAGAGAAAGAGAGAAATTGAAATGACTATTTGCTTCATTATTGAAATGAGCAAAGTGTAGTTTTTAATAAAGTTTAAGGGAATTTTCGAGTAATTTTGCGTACACTTCGAATAGAATGGTGTGGATAGATCATGGTGTGAATTCAGGTATGAAATTACATTTTGTTTAATGTCGTGGTATAGTGGTTCAAGCACTTGACTATCATTCCAAGGGTTGAGGGTTCTGAAGACATTGATTATTATTATTATCATTATTATTTTTATTATCATTATTATCATCATCATTATTATTATTATTATTATTAGTTTATTATCATAATATGATTATTTTCAGTATCATATTGTCATCATCATCATCATCATCATAACGGCATACTTTTTAAAAGTGTTTCTGATTGTTTATTTATTCTAAATTATTTTGCCAAGTGAATCTGTGATATTTCAAAAATGAACTGCAATTTGTAAGTGATCTATATTAAAATGTATGTTCTTATCATAATTTCGAATGGCCAAGAATCATTTTGAAATTTTGCATGTATATATATCAGTAATGGTTTTAGTTAACACAAAAATGTTTACTTTCCCTTTAATTCTTCATCTAATACTCGATTTTCCACAAATAAAAAGTATACCTTGATGAAAGCCGCTCCAATCAGAGCCCCCAAGATCTGGAAGATGAAGTACATGATGGCGGCGACTGCGTTGATACCACCAGAAAGAGCCATAGCAAAGGTTAATCCGGGATTGAACAGGCCTCCACTGCTCATCAGCAAGAGATGGAGAGAGAATGAGAGAGAGAGAGAGAGAGAGAGAGAGAGAGAGAGAGAGAGAGAGAGAGGGAGAGAGAGAGAGAGAGAGAGAGAGAAAGAGAGGGAATATAAAATAGAGAAAGAAGGGGGACAGAGAGAAGAAGAGAAAGAAAAGACAAGATGGATCGAGAGAAGAAAGGGAGGGACATAGAGAGAGAAAGTATAAGATAAGAGAAAGATAGGGGAACAGAGAGAGAGAGAGAGAGAGGGAGAGAGAGAAAGGGGGGGGGGCGGAGGGAGAGGGAGAAGGAGGGGAGGATTAGTAACACGTTAATTTTTTTATGTCTGCTTCTAAATCCAGCATGACGTGATCAAAAAAAAATAGTAATTGCTAAATGAATTCATAATGTCACCAACGACTAAAATGCATTTTACTCCGATTTCTGACATAATTCATCTAAAAAATACAATCACTATATCATAACATTTAATATGATTGTCGACTTGAAATATTCTTGAAATATCATTTTCTCAAACATCGGTGGCTGTAGTCTTTCTCGTTTAAATAATTAGAAATACGAAATAGTATAACTTCACGACTCTTCAAAATAGAAAAGATATGAGGGCTATTATCAAGATTCTAGCAATGAATCATTAATTTGTATTACATTTTGTCTGTTATAAATGTTGTGCAGTCTGAATTGCTTTAACGGCTTGGGTCGATGATAAAGATCAAACTTGAAGATTAAGTAAACACGATTTGCCATAAACCGAGCAAACTGCATGCATGTTTGGCGGTTTAGTCATCCACGAATAGCATTATGGGATTGGGAATTATGAGACCATGGTAATGGAGAAGTATTACGTCATTTGATGATTAACTTTGACAAACATTTAAAAAAAACATTAAAAGTTGGATAACAATGAGTACGATCAAGATAATAGTGTGATATGAGGGAAGTAAATCAGTATATCAAATTTCATCTTTTAAACAATCATTTCATGATGCTACAGTAACCCGTCATTAGTGCTGGGAGGGTAAATTTATAAAAAGAAAACTTTAAAATGACGCTAAAAAACAAACGATTTGTCATAAACGAAAGAATCTTTGTGTTATGGTTTTGAAATGACTGAAATCTAAAGAGTACTAAACAATGTAATTCAAGTTGGGAGGTAAAGTATCATATTGGTTTCACACTAAGTTTATCATTTTCATCATAGTTATTTCTGTTCATAATCATATTCTCGTTTGTCATTATTGTCACTGTTTACATCGTTGTCTAGCGTGATTCAATAATGTCAGCAGGATATATTATTCATAATATTTCATCAATGAATATTACATGTGTCTCTGCTGTCAAAAAGAAGTCATAATATGAAAATTATAATCTAAATCCTAAAATTAATGAAAGAAATAATGTCTAAAACAGATATAAAATATGTATGTACTATGTAAATATATACTTTTCTCCATACCTTGTGAATACAGACTCGACACAATACTCCTCTAAGCGTAATATCTACTTTTTACTTCTTGTTTCTTAGTTAGAACCCCGTGTGTTTCCTGAACGATAATATTAAAAAACACATTGTCTGGAGAATGACAGTTGTCATTAAAAGTAGGCAGCCCTGTGATTCTGAATAATTCTATTTGGAAATAAAATATAAAGGAAAGAATACCATGTTTAATATATCCATAAAGTATTTTTTGAAGTGTGATCATGTCTTAACTTGACCATAACTATATACATCTTCGTTGATAAAAGACCGCATTTCTCAGTATCTCCTAATATAATTTTCTAAGACATATACTTTTAGAAGAGGCTATGAAAAGATATTATTAAGCTGACTATGATACGTTGTTGGTTTCTTAAATTCTTAGTAGTAAAATGGAAATGCATTTACACGATTGTGACAGACGTGGCGCAATACAAAATATGTTCACTATTTTTATAATCAAAATTGTAACGCAGTGGACAAAAAAGTGCAGAAGTTTCATAAATCTGAGAGGGAAAGAAAGGCGGAGACAGAAAAACGCACTACAAAAAAGAGAGGACCAAGAAATCCCGCGCTTTGAACCGACAATCAAAACTTATTAAATATTTTGGAACATTCCCCTATGTTCGCCGTCACGGTGCTAACTCTCGCATTGTTTGTCAGTTTGTAAACTTTAATTTCGTTAAAATTAATGTGTTTTATCAATAAACGGCCAGATTGTTGGCAGGAAATTGGCAGGGAAACGTATACATTCACAGTAGCTCGTAAAACCAACTTTTCATGGAGGCAATAACTAATATTTAATATCATTACATAATCTGATGTGGGTACAAACTCATTTACTATGATGTATCGAGTCTATTCAATATCTACGTGATGATGTCTATATAGCATGTTGGTCGCCATTTTGAATCCGATGAGTTTTTAGTTTTTGCACACACCACAAAATGTTGTCATCTTTAAAAAGAGTAGAATAATATGCTGAATAAAATAAACAGAAAGATACTTGAATTGGCTAACATGAAGTGCTTGTATTTATTATCAGACATTGGTCTGTAGTACAAAAGTTGGGTCTTTCTAATAATGGTTATAACGGAAATGAAAGGTTATATTACGCTTCTATATAATAATTGGGATGGGGCCTAATAAAATTCGAAGCCTTGCGAAGGGATTACAAAATATCAATTAAAATGGCGTTGCTCGAAAAGAATGTGTTGATGAATCGTGATAGTAAAGCTTATATAACATAATGTATAATAAAAATAACATTACAATTAAATCTATTATATCAATACACATGTATTTATGGCATATTCGTAATAACAAGTTTATAATTGAACTATTCACCTGATGTTCAAGAAAGCTGAACAGAGGAAGGCAATTCCCAGCCCTTCTGCAAGTGCAATCGAGGTAACATCCATGGTCGTTACTGCCATACATGCGATGAAGGTATATACCATGGTTCCAATGAACTCAGCGAAAGTCGACTGAATGAACTTCTCAAAGACCGATGTCGCCTTCGACAGCTCGACGATGTCGCTGGCATCGATCGAAATTTTGTCGTCTTTTCTGCGCGCCATTTTTGTTATATTTCCACCTGAAATGTATCACTATATATGTTCCAAATAGGAGGTTCAGGTAGCAGCACCAAAGTCACCAATTTATCTTAGTGTATTCACCAACAGGTATAATTCGCTTGTCTCAGGTATTACTCCCAAGATATGCGACGCGTGAAGACAAAAATGGCGGTAAAGTAAACCTTACAAAAACGAGCAAGTTGTCTTGCAGATGTTATAACGGCAACACCCTGGTATTTTGCACGGACGCACACACATCCGTGGTACTCCAATAAACAAGCGGGTTATTGCTGAGGAAGACGCGATGCTATTGGCTAGTTCTGAAGCCATTTGTTTGAAGAGTTGCAAAAGCAAAGTATGCATATTATTAATCATTAACTCAAGATGTTGTTTGTGGAATGTTTGGTGTATGAGTCTCTGTGTTGGAATTATCAGACGAATATAATTGAACTTCACCTCTCCCTAGCACTTGAAATGTTTTCTGTTTGTTTGATATGCCTTCTTTTTTAATGTTGAATCGTGCGTGTAATCAACTTTTTTTTTCATTCTCCTTTTTCGGTCTCATGGGCTTCTTTTTGTGTGTATTGATTTGGTTTATTAAAAAAACATGACGTGCAGCTCAGTGCTGACATTGAATGTTTTACAAAGTAATCAGATATTTACAATGCGTGTATAATACCATCATCAAAATACAAAAGCAATATAACAGTAAAAATGATAACATAACACAGCATTATTATTACACAAATAATACACATCAGTGAGGGCATTAGTAAGAATTACCCACGCATTGGACTGTTTCGAAGGTACTGAGTGTGGGTAATATTATTAATGCCGGAACAAAATGATGTGTATTATTTGTTTTATAAGATGATGTTTTATATGTTTATAAATTGATATTTTATAGCATGATTTTACTAATGACCGGTCAATAGTAAAACTACGTGTTAGGCAATGCCTGGTCACGTGTACGCTCTCAACCAGGATCGGCCTTAATTATCATCTTATAAAAGAAGATAATTCCTACCGACGGTCCACTGGAAAACGACAAAGAAATATCTCGCCTGATAATTATATTGCTTTGTTTTATCGGTCTATAGCAGGCTGTCAGTCTCATGGGCGTTCGGTTTCGTGAACCCTTTAGAACTTTGTCCTTGTCGTTAGTATTTTTTTTTGTCGGCCTCGATCGCGGGCTGTCGGTTATTTCATCGGGAATTGAAAGTTTGTCTCCTTGTTACATCAAAACAATTATCTTATCGACCATTAAAATTAAGAAGATGCGAAGGGGCAGCGACATCGATTTGTGAAGGGATCGCGTTGGTTTGGAATTATCGGATATTTTTATGTATTTGAAAGAAGGAGTATGAATGATATAAAGACTCCATCATTCCAGTATTTGGAAATATTCGTTTTGTTATCAGTGTCCAACGTTCATTCAACAGTGAGTCAGAAAATTGAGGGATTAAACATTAACAGACGAATCGCGTACCAGGAGTCTATGGTCACAGTTTCTGTGGAACCAAACACAGTTAGTTAACGATTAACTTCTTCTATTTGTTTGCATAATATTTTGAAGAGCATCGTATGAGTTCATCATGTCTGCTCATACTACTCCGGACCAGACATTGTACGAATTATGGTTGGCGCATATTGTTTACTCAATGAGGTCATTAAAGAAAGAAAATGGTATTTAAAGTTCGATTTTGAAAAAAAAAGTGTTTTTGAGGGTACGTAAATTATCAGGTCATCACTAGAGTGATTATTATAAACTTTTCTTTGCAGTTCATTTCATCACTATCAGGTGATCTACACTTGGAACATGGTATAGATTTTGTTAGGCTATTATTAAGTGATACCGTACTATGAGCCCCTATAATTTAAAGCTTGGATCAATTTTGATGCACAGGCGCGTACGCAGGGAGGGGGGGGGGGGGGGGGCTTTTAGGGTTGAACCCCCCCTTTGGTATTTTTTTATTTTTTATTTTTTAATAAAAAATATAATAATAATAAAAAATTATACCAATGGCTGACCTAAAAAAGTTGACCTTACCCCCCCCCCCCCCAACGGAGCAAAATGTCAAATGTCAAATTTGGAGACCAAATAAAAAAAAAAAAAAGTGTCCCCCCCCCCCCCCCCCCCCCCCCCCCCCCCCCCCCCCCCCCCCCCCCCCGCTTATTCAGCGGCTGGCTGAGTCGTTGCGATTCTGTTGATACATATACATATTTGACATTATTTTGTCATTAACATAGGTTACACTAGACCGCCAACCAACTAATATTTAAGAAAAAAGTGCTATAATTTATTCTCGTTTGAAGATAAGACAACAAAGATTTAAAAGACAATTATCTTATTCATAAAGAAAACACAAGTTTTTGGAAGATGTCCTGTTTGAAGGGGAAATAACAACATTTTCAGGATTTCTCAATCCTCCCTCTCTCTCACACATGGTGCTCCCGCAAGCCTACTGTATAATAAAAAAAAAGATTTAAAGATAACTATTTTATTCAGGTGAAAAATGCAAAAGATATTGGCAGCGGTGGGATTCGAACCCACGCCATCGAAATGACTGGTGCCTTAAACCAGCGCCTTAGACCGCTCGGCCACGCTACCTTGATGTACATCGAGTTACTTTAAACTTTATATTGTGTGCAAAAAGTTATAACTGCATGCATGTGTGTGTGTGTAGGTATCGCAGTCGCTACAATTATTACAGTGTAGTCCCATATACCAACTGGGCGGTTGGCTAGTTTTTATGTAGATTTGTATGCTAGTTACAAAACTGAGGAATTTGGATGATATTTGGTCACAACAACAACACAGATATTAAGCATTTATCGTGAATTCAATTCTGTTCATTTCTTTCCAAGTGACGAGCATCATGATTAGACGTGCTAGCTGCATTCTTTGGCGTCAAAGGAACTTCTGCACCACCCAAAATCGGCTAAACGTGGGACAATTCCAGAGCAATTATAGTTTGAACAAATTATATCCACACAGTGAGCAAGACATCACAATTTCATGTAGAAAATCACATGAGGTAAGACCGACAGCTTCTAGTTCTAGCTTTTGAAAACAAAGTGTATGTACATGATATACGTAGAATAGGGTCCCCCATCATACATATTTTAGTTTATTTTCCTAACATTTTTTGTGCAGTGGATTTCATTTGAATTATGGATCATTGGATGTTAAAGTTAAAATTAAAAAAAAGAAGATTTTGTTCACATTTGATATTGAGTTGTCACGCTCATGCAGTCATAGACTAGACCTCTATGAGATATTTAGGCTACAGATGTTTCATTGTAAATATAAAATAATCTTCTTACATAATTTGTGTTTTACATAATAAATGCATTTAGATCTAGACTAATTGAAGAGTGGCAAACTGAAAATCCATAATTTGCTAATACTAAATTGGTAATAGATGATAGATCTGTGACTTTTTATAATTGCATTCTTCATTCTAATTTTTTATTCAGACTGCAGATCAGAACATCGAGTCAAAGTTCAGTGGACAAATTCCAGTTGGTAAGTAGAGTCTACTGTATGTGCATATAAAGTGCTAGACCGAATTTTCTGTCTCTTTCGTTCGTTAACCTCTGATTTGGGTTGGGTCGGCTCCTCTCTTAACGAGAGGAGCCGACCCTACCCAAATCAGTGGCTAACGAACGAAAGAGACAGAAAATTTGGTCTAATGAAGCGCATGTGCGTGTGCAACTGCAAGACTGAAACCTCTGAATCTATGTTTTGCAGGTTGGGCGTCTTTTAACCCATAGCCTGGGGGGTTGTGAGTTTCACTCGCAACTCCCTGCATGGAAACCAAGTGGTCCCTGTTTTAAATATGCTTATGACTTAATTGTAGTTGTATGAGTATGAGAATAACAACATTCGCATGTCAATTTTTTAATCTTCCTTATCCCTTTCAAGACAGTATTTATGTTGGGCTAAAATGATCACATTATATTGTTCTTTGAATTGGCACCAATTATCATTTAAAATGTAGTTCCTCTGAAAACAATATACATGTACATGAATGGGCATGTTGTCAAAAAGTTGAGTGGAAAAAAAAAAAAGAGCAAATTTTGATAAAAAACAGTGATTGTGAATCTCTCAATGTGTCAACGAAAAAATGAGGTTTGCTGGTTTGTTCAAGATGGAGGAATGTAATATGTATATGTAGTACACACTTAGTCTCAAATCTGTTCAAGTTATCATGATGTTATGTTTTATGTTTTATTTTTGTTGTCTTTGTTACTTCTTTCAGATAAATTGCTAGTCAAGTACAGCAGGAGTGGTGGAGCAGGGGGTCAAAATGTACAGAAAGGTAATGAGTCAACTCCCTTGGACAACTTTGTCTCTCAACTTTGAAAATTAAGCTAAACAGTGCTTTACACAAGTAATCCATGTTTTAAAAATGAAAAATAACGCTAAGTTGCTAACCATGTTCTGTGGCAAAGATACTTGCCTATTATTTACTATTGCTATAAATTTACTATTAAACTATTTTTTGGAGTTATCTTTCAATGGAACAAAATGTAAAAAGTACTGGAAATCTTGGGAAAGGTTAGAGCGTTTACTCCAGAAAAGAATGATCGATGATAAAGTGATGATACTTTGAAACTACTTATAGTTAATTTTCTTCAAAGTGAGCCCTTAATTTTTCCTTCATACATGTAGATTGAATTATATTTTTTATTAAAAGTGTTTCATCATAAATTTTACTTTTGTCACTTATGGAACAGAATAATGAAGGAAAAGGGCTTTGTGGTGGGATTGAAAATATTCTCTTTTGGATATTGTATCAGTTGCTGTCATTGCATTTTATGTTAGTTGATGATGTTTGAATTCTTTCTATAACAAAAGAGCTGTATCAATTCACCATTAGTTTCTGATTAGTTAAAAAAAATGAAGATTTATCAAATATAAATTAAATTAATTTGAGACAGTTATCCCAAAGTTTAGTCCAGTAAAGTCAAACTACATGTATCATGATAAAGGATATTGAAATGATATTAAGCATCTTTGTTTGATTTAGTTTTATGGGTCTGCATGACATAGTCCCATGGCTATACATGTAAATCTAAATGACTAAGAAAGATTTCTATATAGTGATTAATGCATGCTCTCTTCCTTTTTTACATAGTGGAAACGAAGGTGGATGTCCGGTTTCTTGTTGCTACAGCAGAATGGCTGCCTCAGAATGTGAGAGAAAAATTGCAAATTCAGGTAAATGGTCTCCAAGAATAATTTATTACTAGATCATTGGAATGAGATGCATTAAGTACACTTGTAGATTGATGACTTGGTGAATACACAGTTTTACAGGCTGTCTTGCATTTTCAATTTGAATTTCAAAGTTTAAAAAAAAAAAAAAAAAAATTATTGAAAATGAAGCCCAACAACAAGTTATGTGCCTGTAGATAATCTCTGGGAATGTCTACCTCTTTCTCATTGGAAATGTATTGCTGATGTGGGGTATAACAAAAAAATAATCTGCTTTTCTCTGGCTGTTTGATAATCTACCTTTGCCTAAGTGATCTTGGGGGCTATAGGGGCAAAAATGCCAGAGGTATAAATTATTATCTCAGGCATTTTTCCTCAGACATTTTTACCTGAACCTAACTTTCAGAGCTTATTTTGTTTTTAATTTTCTATAATACAGCAAAAAAATAAAATCAACAGCAGAGGAGAGATGGTGATCGTGTCGGAGCGAACGAGATCACAGATCAGGAACTTCAGCGACTGTCTACAAAAGATCCGAGATATGGTAGCGGAGGCAGAGCGGAAACCTAAAGAGCCCAGCGAAAAGGACAAGGCTGTCAGGAGAATAAGGTAAGATTGCATTGCAATATACCAGAATGTTTTAGTTGAGTTTTCAGTTACAGATCTATTGAAGTTTGAAGGTAAATTTATCTATTCAATATATAATTACAGGAAACGAGGTCTGTTTAATAATATAATTACAAATCTGTAAGTATAATCTTCATTTTTGGAGGATGGGGTTAATTGTGTAATATTCCACCCATTCACACTTTGTTAAAACAGAAATTATGAGCAGGAATTCTCTACAGATATCTTTCAAGGAGAGTATGAAGAGACTTGTTATTATTCAGATCGTTTTATATTTTCATGATGATGGTTTTAATTTAACATTTTACTTTTTTTGTTTAATACTGACTTGATGAATAAAATAGTTACAAATGCCTCAGTCAATACATTATTTGAACTTTTGAACTTATTGGCCATGGCATTCTAACAGTGTACATTCACCCAAGTTCAGAAGAGGTCATAGTAATCTATCAGGAGATTTTCTGACATACATAGTCAATATCAAACATTCTTGTATGGTAGGTTTCATTTAGTGTTGTAGAATTCATCTATTGTTTCTCCTTGGCATGTCAAACAAACATAGTTAATATCCAATTTTCTCCTTGATAATTGACTATGATTGACAGGTTAGTATAATAGACAAATCAAACTAGTCTTGTGAAGACAGGTTATTGCTAAAATAAAACAATACTTTGCTGGTGTTAAATTTGGGTAATTACAGAAAGTATCTGTTGTAGAAGACTAGATTTAAATTATGGTTTGAGAATTTATGTGAGTTGGAGAAAAGTATGGCTGTTTTCTTCAAGCTGCTTCCTCTGCTGAAATGAACTATGATTGTGTAGACTAATTAAGAGTCTTGGACAGGCTTTTTTTGCTAAATTAATTCAGGACTTGCAAATGAGTATGTAATTGTAGTAAGTGCCTGTAGTGGTAGGCTACTAATTAAATTGTTGCATGAAAATGTATGACACTGGCAGCAAAGTTCAAAATAACTTGTCATGAACCATGATTGACTATGAAATATTAAACAAACAAAGCTTAAGAAAATGAAAATTCAATATGGATCTCAGATTTTACCTTAACCTTAATTTGCTGCCTTTGAATGGCAATAATTATTGTTGCAATACAATTTGTTATTTTCACATTTACCTTTTTCTGAATTTTCCAGAGACCTTCTTATATTCAACTTTAATTGAAGGGGCATGTCAGAGGTTTGCTCTGTATTTCAAAACAATATATTTCTTGCTACATCAATACTCAACCTTTTCTCCGCAAATCTTGTACAATTTTTACACCAAGTTTGTGAAAATCTGATGTATTTCTATTCTGAAAAACAGAGTTGATACTTCCTTGGGACGAAAAGATACATACATGTGCAATAAATCTCATCATAAGTTTAAATCTGATAGAAGTTATTTGGAGTTTCCTCTCTATTCTCTTCCTATCATTTTAGGGTGGAATCTGCAAACAGAGAGCGATTAAGAGGGAAGAAGGCGCACTCGGCTACCAAGCATGAAAGACAGGTCTCCTTCGATGATTGAATGACATATGAGAACAGTTCATGGAAAACCCATTGAATCAATCATCACTGTAGGAGGGACTTTCAGACAAAACATGTTTTCATGCACTGAAGTTAGCTTGGAATATATTTGTTTTGTATGAGAGATGGATTTCTCAAGATGTCTGAGCAGCAAGGATCGTACGAGCAAGAAAAAACTCTGGATGACAACACACGATGCCAGGTCCCCAAAGTCAATTGTTATGAAATTTCATTTCAAAAACTTGTTTCTGATTCTAATCTTGGAGGGGGAGGTTGGTTGCGAGGGCTTAAGGTTGATAATAAAGATGAAAAATAATAATTTCTAGGGAGATTGTATGTACTATTTACAGACATCATTAAAACTAACTGAATTATTTGACTTGTCTTTGGTATGTTTTTGATGGATTTTATTATTCATATACTTCCACTGTACATGTATTCACTTGTCAGAGTCTTGACTGATTACTGAGCATTTTACAGGAAAGGAGAGGGAGAAAGAGAGATGAAAGGAGGAGAAAGAGAATGAGAGAGAGAGAGAGAGAAGAAAGGTGGAGGAGAGTGAGAGAAGAGAGGAAGAAGAGGGTGGAAAAGGGAAAGAGAGACAGAAAGGGGGGGGGGGGAGTGCGAGAGAAGAGAGAGAGAGAGAGAGGAAGGAATGGGTGGCGGAGAAGGTGAAAGAGAATAGAGGGATGGAAGGAGAGAGAGGGGCAGAGAGAGGATAGACAGAGATAGAGAAAAAGAGACTGAAAGAGGAAGGAGTTAAGAGAGAGAGAGAGAGAGAGAGAGAGAGAGAGAGAAGGCAGACAGGGAGGGTTGGGGGATGATGGAGAGAGACATCAGGGAGGGGTAAAACAGTTTGAAATGATGCAGCCTTTGCCCTTCATCAACACATGCTTCACTTTGTTCAGAATCTCCAGCACTTCATTACTCATTTATAATGCTCTTTAAGTGAATTATATGTAAATATTCTACAGCTCAGTTTCTTTCTCATTTCATGATATGACATAAATGTTGAGGGAGGGCAAAGTACGTGTTTATTTGCTTTCATTTGGCAGAAGCAAAGATATGGCATACATGAAACTTCCGACGAGAATGAACTAAAAACATAATACAAGTAGAAATTTTGCATGATATTCAAATTTAATTTTTACAATCTCTGTTTCCTAGCATAGAACATTTTAATGAATACAATAAATAGAATATATATATTTTTTACACTGGAATGCCTAAAAGTAACTGTAGAGAAGCAATTATACAATGCCATGGAAACTGGTGACAATCCAATCATTCCAACTCGGGGGTTGTTTACTTGAGTTAAAAAAAAAAAAATATTTTCATGAAATTCATTGTAGCTAGCCCTGTACCCCTCCCCCGCCCCCCCCCCCCAAAAAAAAACAACCTACCCCAAGGCCCAGGTGTTCAAGAAACACCAACAGCGATATTTGGCACAGATATGTTTCCTCTGATGTGCTTTTTGCAGATCAGTATTATTTTATACATAGTTTTTGAAGAAAAAAAATCGGGACTCAAACATCACTGCACCTGTCACCAGCACCCTCACTAGTAAGAATTGTGTGGGATTCTACACATGACATGACTTTCAATAATTACACAAGGGTGATGATCTCAGAAATGTTAAAGCTTGTTTTATACACACATATAGTTATTAAATAAGATATATGGTTTTCCTTGTTCAAAGGACACTTCAGTAATGAATTGATAGGTTACATCGGCCTCGCCAAAGAGCAATTCAGTCAAAATGAATAAATAAACGATACAAAATGCTTTCTCAGCAAATAATATACAAATGTGCATGCGAATGAGTACATTAGACAATATATCGGCACTGGAGTTGTTGCATTATGCATCTATCAACAGGTGCATAAACATCGTCAACAAGAGCAGATAGATCCTGTAATAAACAGAAGAAAACGTGCATCCTTTGTTTTATACAGCAAAACTCCTAGATCCTTGTTACTGGTTTAAAAATAATTCATGTCAACATTTTTTCATGTCATCGCTAACAAATAAATTCCAAGTTTAATAGGCTTACTTTAGATAAGCTCGCTTAAATACTTCTACAGTCTACACACGTAATAGGTAGTGCTATGTATGTCTCAGTAAATGAATCACACGTGACCACGTTTGACCACTTTGACCAATTGATAAGAAACTAGGAGTGAGTTGTATAAAATGTATTCCAATCTTTTAGTCTTTATAATGTAATTCTGAAACTAAGAATGTTTATACCGTACATGTATTTAAAGACTAAGGAATGAAAATGTGTGCCCATACACTGTATTTGAAAAGAAACTGGATCAATGCAATTTCCTGGTGTATTCATGTCCTAAACTTAGAGCGGCACATAAACAAGATAGAATGAGAGCTCTATGATCAGCCTTTTCAGTACCAAAAATGATTAACCCCACCTACATTTTCTCTTCAGAAATGTACAAGTTTGTCTTTCTTCTTGAAATTAATAATGGCATTATGGATCATGAAGTTCAGAATGATCGACTGAAAATGGAGAACCCAAAACATAATGCCTCTGGCACTATCTTTGGTGTGCAGAGGCCTAAAGCGGCCTTAACCCAATCGTACAATATATGAAGAGAAACAGTTCATATGATAACCTTTATTAAGCACTGTCTCAATGTGCATTGCTTTTAGATTATACTTTAATACAAGATGAAATGAACTTCTCTTTATTTGTTAGTACTGAACACACACTATTTAGAAAAGAAGAACCTAAATTATTCAGTGTCATCTGACATCATTGCTGTCTCTATGTGCGTAATTTCTAACTTTTCTCTTGGGAGGCTGCAGCTGAGGTTGTACCTTGCCTGCCACCATGGCCGATAACTCTGGTTTGGTTGAGGGTTTTGAACCTCTGACCTTGTAGTGGGTGCTATGGCCAGCAACCTCTAGGCCTCCTGTGCTGTGGTGCTGGCGGGCATGAATGCTGGATGGGATGGAGTGGTGTGGCTCCTCGGGTATAGGGGAGTGGTCTGTGAATAATGCAGATACAATGTGATTACAAAACCATTCAAAATTGAATTAAGACAGACTACTCTGAAAGAACATCAATAAGAATCAGCAAAATATTGGGCTACATAACTATTCATTGACAATCCATTAAAATAGATGAGAGGTGACCATCCTCCAAAAAAGTTTTACGCAGTACATGTTTGCATAAATGGACAATGAAACAAGAAGGGTTTGGCCAAGAAAATTCTTTATCACGTTAGTATACTTCAACTATACTATATGCAAGTCTTGTTCTGATCAGTGCTTTTAATAATGTTATTTACAAAATGGTCCTTGTATCAAACGCATTACTGTTCTGGCATTCTAAAATGCCACTGTTTCCGAATCCACAACTTGCCTTTAAAAAGTGAATTCTGTTTAGTAGTTCTGTGGCCTTTTTTAAAAGGTGTGAACAAAATCTTTACTTTGCAATCAAGGTATTGTTAGGGTCTTACCTGGCTTGCGCATTGGAGAGGGTGACCTGAAGAATAGTGGGCTGGCGCCATCATCCAGAAGACGCCACACATCTTGCATAGACTCCTCCCCTAGTGATGACATCATTAGTGGTGTGTGCCTCTGATTGGCTGAGGAATCACTGCTGGGGGCCTCCCCCTCAGAGCTGTGTGAGTGCCGCAGTATTTGTGGAGGGGGATTACCTATGAAAAGAAAAGTAAAAAACTTGATGACATCTGTTAATTCTCTACTAATTGGTTTCTAGACTTAGTTACGGAATCCTCTTTTTTGTCTTTTACAAGTGGTTGCTTTAAATTGGGTCAAAAAAAAAGAAGAAATAGAAGAGTAATGCAACAAGAAAAAAATGAAAGTACTATGTCTGTTTTGTAAAGAAAGTGAGGCTCAATGTGAATTGCCGTTCGTTCTACAATCACTTCATATACTACCTAATTTATCTATTTCCATATGGTCTACTCCCACCTTGTCTATTATTTACATGGTTTAATGGTCTAATAAGTGAATAATTGTGTTTGTGTCCGAGATACAAAGTTTTGCATTGCAAAATCTATCACAGGTTTATCTACTTAATTCACCTTGAGTTACTAAGTTTAAATTAAAGTAATTTCTAATACATCATACCATACCTTGTGAATGGTTGCTTTGAAGAGGTTGTGTGTATTCAGCATGTGCAGCTATCCTAGGTGTGATCTCTGGTGTTGAATCCGATGATGAGCTTAGCTGTACCTGGACGACATCGGCCACCCCTTCATTGTGACCTCTTCCTCTGGCAAACTGCAATTCCTACAGCAGGAAAAATATATATCAAAGGACATACTTAAAGTGTAATTCCATTGTGTGCGGGCAAGCACTGAATCCAATGACCGGGGTAATAGTATATTTGTAAAGCGCTTAGAGACATTTGTATTAAGCGCTATATAAAAATTAAATATTATTATTATCATTAATTTTCATGATTTTCTTATCCTGCACCTGTCACAAGCACATATTCTTATTTATTACAAATTCATTTGGCAAGATCAAATCAATATTTATCAAAAACCACACGCTTGTATTACAGACAATCCTAGTACATGTATTTGTTATTAGATGATTTTATTTAAAGCCTGTCTGCACTAGTTTGGCCAGGAAGGATTAGACCACCTAGCATGGTCACTGACAGGTGGTTATCTCATCAACTTGGCTCTCAATTAACATAAGAAAAAGAGGATCATGGGGGACCCACGGGAACAGCTTAGGCATTGTTTGCTATATAGAGGGAAAAAGTAGCTACAAAGTAGTGCAGTGGGGCTTTAATCAAAAGAGATCCCAATTTTGACATACCGGTAGTCACACAGAATACTACTTATAACAAAGATTATCCAGCCCCATTGAAATAATACCATGTATTGTGTAACAATTACTTTGAAAATTAAATTAAAGTTAACAAAATGAGTGGAGTTCATTAGAAAACAATTGATCTCCCTGCATAAATGTTCCAATATAATTGTGAATGTAACATACATTATACTTTATATTATGCTAATTACACTCCAAAAGCTGCCAATATGAAACATTACAAAGATTCATGATCTTACCTGCTTTGTGAGGACGTACTGGAGTTTCTCCAAGTTTTGAAGCTTGGAAGAGACCTGCTCTGCCAGCTTCCCTGCAGTCATGCTCCTCTCTCCTGCAGCTGACCTTTGACCTCTTGTGGGCTGGGGAGCAGGTGAAGGTCGGTAGAGGGCAAGCTCTGATCGTAGTCCATTCCCCAGCTCCATGAGCTTCTGTTTCTCCTTGGCTAGCCGACTGATGTGACGTACTGCCGTCTTGAGTTTGGCTTGCAGCTGAAAGGTGAAGAAGAATCATGTAAGTATACTGCATTGATTGAAAGTATTCCAAGGAATAAACAATAGATAGATCATCAATGAAATGATGAACAAAAGCAATTACAGAAAACTTTGCACAAGTTGAATCTGATAATACTGCAAAATAGTTTGACTTATGTCAGAATTCGACCTAGGAAGTGAAAATAACACGTTTAGCATATTTTGGTAAAAAAATAAAATTGATTCAATTTGGGGAAATCTGACTAATATCTGTATAGAAATTGATTTCAGGAGGACAATACTAAATTTGTTATTTCTTTCTGTATAATTTTTTTATCTAATTCAGTGGCGGATCCAGGAATTTCTTACCGGGGGGGGGGGGGGGGGGGGGGGGCACAAAATGGCATGGGGTGAAATCAGTAGCGTATGCATGATTTTTTCAAGGGAGGGGGGTGGGGGGTTTTAACATTTTAAAATCGGTCATAATTTGAAAATCGCGTCGGCCGCAAATTCGCTCAGTGGGGGGGGGGGGGGGGGGACGGGGGACGTGCCCCCCTAGATCCGCCCCTGAAATTATCATTTTTGTCAACTACATGTACATCTCACTTTCCTCTCCTCCTTCTCATTTTTAATGATTTTCTTCTTTGTTTCCAATCCAGCAGTCTTTTAAAGTTGTTTCTTCATCCTTTGAAAATGTACAGCGCTTCCCCCTCTTTCATTTTCCTCTTCGTCTTCATCAATAACATGTAGAACCCCCCTCCCCCCCATGAAACTTCATTAGGTTTGATATGCTTACTCCATTAATGTCCGTGTTCTCATCATCTCCGGGATGAGATTTGACTCTGGCCAATTGCGCCCTCAGGTTATGCACCTCTCTCTGAAGCTGTGTCACTAAACCACTCTGACAAAATGACAATTATAGAACATGTAGTAACAACAAACTTGAAAACATGTGAAAGATATGGAATTTTATAGGTTTGATGTGATTTGGGAGAAATATTTGTTACGGTAAATGCATGAAATGATATTCAGATTGCTGAGCTTCTTAGAAGATGAAAATTGAAATGTAATCAGTTATAGACATTGTTTGGTACTATGTATTAGCCTAACAAACTTGCAATTTGATAGATAGCGCAGAGAGAAGACATGTTATGAGAAAATGAGAAGGATGAGGAGGAAAAAAGAAAACAAGAAGAAGAGTGAGAAGAAGAAGAAAGGGTAGAAGGAGAAGGAGAAGAAGAAGAATCCAATGAATCTAAAACCCATTCAAAAGAAATGAAACAAGTTTCAATGTTGACGGTTGATAAAGAGTTAACTTTTAGTCTGTAGTAATTAACTAACCTGAATCCCATGCCTGCTTTTTGAACCTCGACCAGCAAGATCCATAGTCAGTGCAGAAACCTGGCATGAAATAATTGAATATAATTAATAATCAAACACGTCGTCACACACTGAAACAAAAAACATTCTTATAAAAGTACAGTGTATCAACAAGTTAGTGCATTCTGATGTTTCCACTAGTGAGCAGAAGAATGATAATGTAATATACAGAAGAGTGTTAAACCTGACAAGAGATACCAGTCAGAATTTTGTAAATAACTATATTAATAATTATATTAATAATAAAACCAATTATGATGATATCAGTGATTTATGGTAATGGTGATAATAATGATCACTATACAAATTATGATGAAGTTGATTATGAGGAAGATTGGTTGTGATAATAAGTTCATGAAAGCAATGGTGATTATGTATGTGTCAATGATAAAGATAAAAACAATGGTTATGATGATGAAAATGACAATGAAAATTGGTAATGATAAGGATGATGACAATGACAATTGGTAATGATGATGATGATGATAATGAAGATGGTAATGATGATGGTAATGACAACCATTAATGAATAATGATAATGTACACTGACCTGTTGCCCCAGGGTGGTTGCCTCAAGGTTGGTTTGTAAGGTGCCCTTGTAATACTCGTCTGCTTCCCTCCTAGCCTCCATCAGCTCCAGCTCTAGCTGACTCATTCTCTGGGTATAGGAAGCAGACTCAGCAGCATGGCGTCTGGCTTGGGTAGAGAGCTCATACCTTAGCTGATCAACTTCTGCCTGTTTCTCTCTTGGCTGTACAAGAAAGAAAGGAGGAGGCATAGAAAAGAAGAAGGAGAAGAAGAGGAAAAAGGAGGAGGAGGCTCAGAAGAGAAGAAGATGAAGGAGGATGAAGAAGGAGGAGGATGAAGAGGAGGAGAAGAAGAAGAAGAAGATGAGGAAGAAGAAAAAGGAGGAGAAGAAGAAGGAGAAAGAGAAAAAAAAAAATCAAAATTCTTCAATACTACCACTATTTATACCATATCTATATTTATCTACACTAACACTCTTTGTGAGTATACAACTCACAGGGGACTGCAGAAGAGACTCAATTGAAGGACTCAATTGAATATATATGTAAATTCAATACATCAATGAAAAATCTCAATCTGGCTCAGCACTGCGATCCCTCCCACCCCCCCCCCCCCCCCCCCCAAAAAAAAAAAAAAAAAAAAAAAAAAAAAAAAAGTGAACATAATTCCATGATATGCTGAGCTTACCTGGTATTGTTTCTGGTTTATTTCAGTTTCTAAATGACTCAGTCTAGCCTGATACTTCCTCAACTCTGCTGATGTTGTTACCTTATCTGCTCTAAGGGCACCTACAAAAGAGATCACAAATAAAGACAATTGTAAAGTTTTTTTCTTTAATACCCTTTACACTTTTGAGACAGTCATTCCACATTTTTCGGTTTGGCTTAATAATTGTTGATTTAGATCCATAAAAAAAATACTGGATAATTGAGGAGAAGGGGCAAACATTTCTAGACCCAATGTGTCCATTTTGTTGTATGACTATATTGTGTTTGATGGCAGGAATTTTAAGAAGGATAATAAGATTTAAAATCCTTAAATTGGCAAAATGCTAAGATATTTAAAATCAATGTTTTTCTATCAGAATTGGCAATATTGCAACTCTTTGACAAAACTTTCTAATATCTAACCATGTACGAAGAAAAGGGATCTCTGTTTGCCAATATCCAAACCTAAATATCCATGCCAAACACCTCGTGGATGTGATGGATTGACTGACTATAACAGGTTACTCCTTGAACTGCTCTATAAAATCTTAAAACATAAACACAACAAGAACTTAAACAAATATTCTCCCAAGAAGTAGACAATTTTAAGTTATATCTCACCAATGGTGTCATTCAATGACTGGATATGACTTTTGATTGCATCATTTTGTGCCAGATCAATCTGAATCCCTTCTTGATGACCAGACGGATAAACCCCTCCATCTTGAATGGTTTGTGCCAGGGTGGATAGTCTTTCCTCCAGTCTCCTCTTTTCAACCTTGAGTTCCCTGCACTCTTTCTCTAGGGACTTGACATACTCTATGGTAGAAATGAAGACAACTCATTCTAAATGTTTTGTGATACAGTCAAACCTGTCTATAGCGACCACCCAATGGAAACACAAAAAGTGGCCTTTGTAGACAGGTGGTCTTTGTAGACAGGTTTCTTTAATACATGATTCAATGAGAAACCATTTGCAAGGGAAACAACAAATGTGGCCTTTGTAGACATGTGGTCACTAAAGCAGGTTTGACTGTAGTTGTTTTTGTAATATTGTATTACTTGTATAGATATGGTAATCTGTTTTAAATCAGGTGAAAAATGATCATTACTTTTTAGACATGTTATTTACTTCTATGGTAGAAATGAAGACAATTCATTCTCAACATTTTGTGATACGTAGTTGTATTTGTAATATTGTATTACATGTATAGATGGAAATCTGCTGATTTTAATTCAGGTAAAAATAATCATTACTCTTCAGACATGTTATTTACTTCTCTATTTAGCCTCATATAGTTTAAAAGGTCATAAACAAAGTACAAAGACTATCTTGGCTCCACATAGATCCATACTTGTGATACAAAAGTCTTATATACATATTTACATAGCATTACAATGGATTCCTAGATAACTAATAAATGTTGATTGGAACTAATATAGCATATGAATGTATTTCAAGCTAAACACTAATTAACATATCAATCTTCCGTACTGATAACAAATGATGTAATTCATCCAATCTGAAAAGCTTCATGTCATCCAACATCCTATAAGAACTGTGAAGCAAAGTCTATCAATGGATGAACTTTGGATATGAATACTGAATGTACAGTTGTATTGTAAACACATCATAAATCAATGGTGTGATTCATACAAGAGAAATGCTTTGAAAATATGTTGATGTGTTGTATCACACAGAATAATCTCCCCTCTCCCGATGAAAATGGGATATGCATTCTAATGAATTGATAGAAACAGAGTAGAGTTTAGAAAAATTCCAAATATACATATTTTGTATCAGGTTACAATCTCTTTCATTGAAGAAATATGTCTGTTAAAGATAAACTTTAGTACTGGTAATGCGATTGCATTGTGAAAGAAAAGGTGTGGAAAGGATCAGAAACAGTTGATCATGTAGCATGTAAGTATTGGTGTGCACTGCAAGGTTCTGGAGTCATTAAAATCATAATAAATTTGACCGAGTATTGGTAAAGTAACAAGCACTGTACACAGAAAGCTATATATGGGACAACACACATGGTGTCGGGGCTAGTACTACCTTGATTTCCTTGTCTTTCTATGCTCATTACTCAGCCAGTATACATTTTCTTCCAAAATTGTATGGCACATGTCATTTATTTGTAATCTTGAACATTCAGTGTAAGTTTCGTTTGATTCTGTGAGAATTCATTTTCTTTTTTTTACCAGAACTCAAGTTTATCTTTAATCTGTCTTGAAGCTAGGCCCAATCCATGCATTTGATTCAATATCGGTATTGATATCGCTATCGCTATGCTATTCAAATATGCTCAGAAAAAAATCAAACACTGTAACAGGAACAACATTACCTGCTATAGAGAATGAAATCAAACTCAAAACAATTCATTTGTGAACGTGAACAATGCAAATACGAGAGTCAAAATGAGAGATTGATATACCTCCAGTAAAGGGTTCTTGTTGCTCATCCTTCGTGCTTTCCCCTCTGGGTCCTCTTGGTATGATGTTCACTCCGTCTTTGTTCATTCCGTCCACATGGCTTTCCATCTCTTCCATCTCTCTCTTCATATCCCTGATGACTGCGATGAGAGATTCATTCTGGGCCTGAAGCTCCTCAGCCTGCCTGGACCCCAAGTGGGTTTCCTCCGTGCCAGTATCTCGACTCTGATTAAAAAAACAATAGACCATTTTAGTAACGTAATCAAATTTAATGCACAAATCCTTATTAAGTGCCCCATTACAAATCATGGCATTCACCTGTTTTGTATAATTGTCATTCAATACTAAGAATGCAAATAGCATACATAACGTGTTGTTAGATAGGACAAGCCATAATGTTTGTTCCACCTAGTAACAATTAACATGCAATTCACATTCTAACTATTGAAATACAATTATTTCTTAACTTAACAAAGATTTGTGCATTACATTTGAATTTATTAGGAAATGGTCTCGTGCATTTGTGTGTGTGTGTGTGTGTGTGTGTGTTGGGTTTTTACAGACGTGTATCAATCAGATATGATTATTTACGCCTGGGGACCGACCTTTAAACGTCACCATCCAAAAGACGTGACTCAGTTTCAAACCTGCGTCCTCGGCTGAATCAGTTTGTAACTTCATTGTTAGCTGGATTACAAGTGCATGCCACAACACCTAGTTGCATGGCCATTAATTTCTTGGAAGAGGGGGGGGGGGATGAATAATGGGGAGGGGGTCCTCTCTATTTGTACTCTAAGAGATGGGCAAAAATCTAAATGCCACCCCCAAATTTGTGACCCATCCAAAATTTACGTATAGATTACAACTACTGCCTCTCTTCTGTGTGTCTGTTTCCTGATCTCGATCTCTCTTTCTTTCTCTGTGTGTGTGTCCGTCTTTCCCCCTTCCCCTCTCCCCATCTCAAACTCTATCTCTCTCTCTTTCTGTGATTCTACCTTTTTTTGAAATAGACGCTCACAGTAACAGTTAGTAAAAGGAGCTTTTTCTTTCGATTACACTAAAACTTGTACTATCAATGAGCAGATAAGAAGTGTTTTGCCATGAATGCTCACTATTAGTGCAAAGTGCAATAAGATCTTGCTCTATTTGTAACTTGGCTCTCTCATGGTGAAAAAAAGAGCCTGGCTAGTGGTGAATTCAACTCAAACATGTGCTTGCAATTAAACATAGATTAGAGACACTGGTGTTTCATAAAGGAACTAAACTCACTGGAATCATATCTCTATCAATCTTCAGCTTGTGTTTTCTCAACGTGGCTACAGCTTGGTCCCTGTCTCTCGCTAAGACTCTGTTCAAATCATCTCTTTGCTGGAGCTCCCTCTCTAGTTCCCTTGTCAGTGCAACAGCCTGTAAACAAAATAATACAATATCATGTCAAGGAAAAGTAGGAACAAAACAAAAGATACTTGGTCTTAATAATAAACAGGCAATAATTTTCAGTTTGGCATAGTCTAATTGAGGCTTATCAATATTAAATTTGCATTTGTTCCTGTCTAACACTCCACATTTTATGCTTTGCAGTGGATAGTCTTTATCATTAAAAAGTGTATTAAAGCCTATCTGCACTTGTTTGGCCAGGAGAAATTAGACCACCTTGCATGGTCACCGATAGGTGGTTATCTCAGCAAATCACCTCTCAATTAACATAAGAAAAATGGGACCAACGGGTTCCGCTTTTCATTGTTTGCTATATAAAGGGCTCAAGTAGCTACAAGTAGTGCAGTCCTGCTTTAAGGCAGCCTGAATTTACAGATCATCTGAACATAAAGACCACTTTTCTGGTCTCACTTTAGAGTGGTCTTTATGTACAGGTATCTTCTCAATTAACAAACAATCTCAAATAACACCTCATGTATATCAAAAACAGGCAGAATTATAGTATCACTTGATATCTGAATCTAAAAACGGGAACTGTAAAGTTTGCCTACACGTAAAATGTAAATAATTGGCTCACTTCATCTCTTGACTTGGTAAGCCTAGCGATTAGATCCTCCGACTTGGCATACTGGTTCCTCTCTGCATCCTCGTACCTCCTCTGCCAGTCCAGCTCCAGCTGAGCCTTGGTGCGCTCCATGTTCTGTTCCTTCTCTGCAGCCACAACTAGCTCCTTCTGGTATCTTAAGTTTTTTCCAAAATAACATAAAGTATAAGTGCGGTTATAACTAAACTGGAGTAAGGGCATTAGGGGATGTGCCAAATTCAGAACATTACCCAAATTTCACAAAATACTTCGCATTCATCTAGTATGAACTTTTTTTATATGCAATGGTGGGGGTGGCATTAGTTTCTCCATGCTCATAAAATAAGAAAATCTGTGTGAAAATATTGCCTCTCAATAAGAATTGACAAAATTACACATTTCTGCTTACCGGTATATTTGTAAACACCCAAATCCAAGAAAGCAAAATGACAAGAATTGTAACTCAAACCATGGAATCTATCAAGCATTTAAGCTCATGGCACATTCGCACTGCAGATTTACAAATTACTTTACTATTGGAAGTGAAGTCTTGTTAAAAAATTGAGGAGTTTCTTATCGAGATCCTCAAAAGAATTAAAGATCCATTCTCACTTCAATTGGTAAAGAATCAAAGACACACATTTAGGTTAGAGATGAGTACACTACATGATGAATTGCTGTTTGGTCTGCAACCAGTTTGTCAACTACCCAATTGGTCCATTTCCATAAGGTCAACCTTCCCGTCTAATAAGGTCTTATAATCATTTGATGATGATTATTGTATCATATGGATAGAAGACAAACTGGAAATTAGACTAACTGAAAATGAAACTAAATGAGCAGTAGACCAAATAGGTTGTAGACTAATTGGAGATTAGACCAAATGACTATTAGCCTGAATGGTCATTAGACCAAATGATAAGTAGACAAAATGATTATTAGACCATGTGGATAGTAGAAGGACTGGGTGTAGACCTTATGGGAATAGACCAATTGGGTAGTCGATGAAATGGTTGTAGACCAAATGGCAATAAACCCATTACATTACCTCTCTATGTCATCCTTGCGGCATTCTAGTTCTGCCCTCAGTTTGCCATCTCTGTCCCGCAGTGACTCAATCACCAGGTCTTTCGACACTAAGTCTTTGGACACCTTGGAAACTTGACCATCAAGTTGGTTCCTTAGTTCTCTGGACTCTTGCTGATGTCTGCAAAAATACCAATTAGATCAGGCTCACAGTTTGAAAGCTATACTCTTGCACAAAGAGATATAATATGCAATGACACGATTGAATTTCCATCTTACACAAGAATGCAAAGCAAGCAGACGATGGTACTGGTGAAGAAAACTTCTTTCTGCAAAGTCAGGGAAAAGCTATGAAACCCCACATTAAACGTGGTTGCCTGTGGACAATGTAATCACTATTTCATTCTGAGAGTTAATCATACAAAGTGTTCAATAGAGTCCATCTTTGCACTACATAAATCTGGTACCATAATCATCATTGAACATTCAACCACTGCTTTACACAAACACAATTTAAACAACTGTAAAATATGGAAGCAATTTTATAATAAAATTAATACTGTCCTGATATATTCACACATAAATGCAAGTACAGTTTAATGCATATATATATATATATATATATATATATATATATATACAAAAGAGGGGGATATATTAATTACTCCATAACTTAACCATTTTTAAACAACCATGAGTGAATAAGCTCCTTAATGAACTATGTGAGGCAGGAAGTTTCGCAATGAGGTTTTGAATATAGAATAGTAATTAAAATATGAAAGTGCAAAGGGTTAGCCTATCTTCTTGAGTCCTTTATTGTAGGTAGGCAAGGTATTCAACCAAATGTTACAACTCCCTGAGATTTTAACTCACCTTTCAACGAG
This sequence comes from Strongylocentrotus purpuratus, assembly GCF_000002235.5. Taxonomy (NCBI): domain Eukaryota; kingdom Metazoa; phylum Echinodermata; class Echinoidea; order Camarodonta; family Strongylocentrotidae; genus Strongylocentrotus; species Strongylocentrotus purpuratus. The sequence goes on along the minus strand of NW_022145599.1, from coordinate 24,619,607 downwards.
CATTTCTTTATCCTTTAATGCATCCTGGTGCTCCCATGCCTCCCTCCTGCTCTCCACCTCCCTGGCCTCCAGGGCTCCTTCCAGTCTCCTGATCTCCTCCTGGAGCTTCCTCTCTGCCTCCACCTGGGACTCCTTCAAGCCCACCACAGCAGTCTCCTTCTCCCTGGCATAGCGGTCCAGCTCCTTGTGTCTGACATGGAGAATCACAATAATAATGATAATAAAACAGTGACAATAGACCAGCTCACGGTTAGCACATGTCCCAAATGACCCCGAATATCCACAAATCTTCAAAACATGAAGAGGTCCCACTTTGTACATTTTGAAATAATCACTCATACAGCGATGGAGGTGCTACATAAATAGCTTTTGTTTCCTCTTTCCTAAAGAATACTTCCACCTGTGTATCATGGAGTGCACTGCTTGTGCATAAATGAATAACGACAACATGACTTTCATGAGCACATATCCAGTATTTTGTCTAAGTGTATTTCACAATTTGGTCTGCAATGACCTTTATCTGCTCAAGCTCAGACTGCAACTATGAACTGGCGTATAATAACAACAATGAGTGTGGTGATGATGATGATGACAATGTTTACAACAATAAATGTTACTTTGTTTTGAAAATTAACTTCATTATTTCATACAGACACTAACACTTTTTAAATGCATTCTTAATTACCCAGGTCATTGCAATTGATTGCAATTACAAACTATACCCTCCACACTACACAATCTTCCCCTTGCCCTAAAAATAGCAATGATCTTTCAACAACAATAATAACAACTCACTTCCTTTTTTAAAGAAATGAATGCCAATGAAGCAAGAGTTGAAATGTCAGTTATGAAAAAACAACAACAACAAGCAGACCAAACAAAACTTACAAACACATAGTACACTTTGAAGAAATGAGGCAATATTTATAGTTAACAACTAAATAATTCATACCCTTACCAAGTTTTGTAATTTGTTCAAGTATGTAACAAAGTGATTTATCCTAATTTGTGTTTCTTGAGAATGTGACATATTGAAGCTTACATCTTTAAGTATTCAAGAAAGGCCCTAGAAACCAACCAGTCCACCTTTCAGTCTTGAGTTATGAAAAAAAACAAAAAAGACATCGTATTTACAAGGGGTATGATTAATTTTGTTCTGTATTATACATAGCCCTTTTCATAAAAATGATCAACATTAACTCACTTTCTGTTGAACTCCTCCTCAGCTCTCTCTACTGTTTGCTGTGCATGTATCAACTGAGACTCAAGCTCGGCGATCCTGAGGTCACATACAGCATGAAAATAGAGAATAGGACATAACAATAATACTTTAGAAATATCTAATTTTAATCACTAGTCTTTAACAAGATCTCACTCCTACCTATCAATAATATCATATGTATGTATAATGCATAATCGCTAGTTCTACGGCATTAGTGAAGACCACAGTGTAAGAATCTCAAATAATTGTTGTGTGACCCGACACCGACTCCAAACCATTCAATATTTGTCCATACTGGGCCCCCATCTTATAAAGAGTTGCAATCAATCAATCGCAAGTTTGCAGTCTCCTTTCTCTTATGTAGATAGTGACGATTGATATCAATGGCAAGTAACTTACGATTAATATCAACTCTTTATAAGACAGGGCCCAGGTTATCTAAATTTTATTTGGTCTGTTGTCAGTCTGTTGCAGGTCTTGTTGGTATAAAGTGAACCGAGGTACACTTTAGTGGAACAAGCTGAAATGTGCAGCATAACAAAACAGCCCATTACCAGGTGTAAACATCCTTTGTTCATACATTTTTATTTGTGTATGTATTTAGAGATGTGCAGTCATTTCACTAAAATACTGAAGAAAAAATTTGAGAGAAAAAAATGCAGAGCTCTACAGCAGAAGCCAGCATATACATGTAGGGATAGTTTTGCTGGCTCAGGCAAGGCTATTGGGAACGGTTTCCGAACAAGCTGAAATGTGCAGCATAGCAGAACAAATTTGGAGTCTCTAAATACAAGGTGAAGAAGGCAAATAGATTTCACTATGCTCCCTCCACATGCTGATGCCGGGACAATTTTGTACCGACATGTCCACAGAGAAAATCAATGCTATGAATCTAGTCTACCTATTTTGAAAGAATTCAAGTTTGTTTACCTTGCATCTTTCATGCCTCGGAGGTCACTCAGCTCCCATTCTGTTTGTTTGAGTTTCTTTTTGAGGTCGTCCATCTTGGTGTCACTGGTCTTGAGCTCTGTAGAGGTCTGTTGACTGGCCCCTCTCACCAGGTCCAATTCCCTGCTCAATAACTTGGCCTATATTGCATATTAGATCACAGTCAAAGCATTGTATTGTTAAAAAGAAAGAACAAACTTAGTAGTTTGCCTGTGCAAAAGATATATAAATAAATAAAAACAATTCTATCAAACTAGCTTATGATGGTACAATTTTATCTAGTTGGTACGCTGTGAATATGAAAGTATGATATGTTTAACACATTTTGTGTTTAAGGATCTAAGTTTCTTTCCAAAATTTTAAACTGGCATAGAATACGTTTGGATCATAACTTTATCCTTGCAAAATGATACATTTGTGATGAAGGGACATTGATTAACTATCAAGATAAACAGCCAAAACATTGCTCAATATGTATTTGTGACACTTATGTGCAAAGTGGGAGGCATAGTAAGGATTAGGCCAGGTGGTTTAAATTCAGCCAAAATAGTGTGAAGGTTGCTAGCTCATCTCATATGTACTTACCTTCATTTCATGTGCGAGCACCGTAGAGCTCAGCTCATCGATCTTGGTCCTATACTCCTTCTCTCTCCTCCTGGAGGCATCGTCAAACCCAGCTGACATCTCCCTGCGCTGAATCTCAAGATCCTCCTCAACCTCACCAATCCTTCGCTTCATGTCACGCCTCAGCGCCTCCAACTCATCTCGCTCTGTCTGCAGCTCAACATCTTTAGAACTGAGCATGGATAACATTATACTATTTAATTGGATTGGATTGGATTGGTTTGGTTTATTGAGAAATCACATCAAACAGGCAGCTCGCAGGCTGAAAATGTTCAATTTACAAACAAGTTAAAAATATAAAAACATATAAACATATACAAAACTAAAATACATATTGTAAGTCATTGTAAGATGAAATCGAAATTGCAAAAACAAAGTTATACAGTAATGTAATAATATACTTTCATGTTGAAGAACCAAGACGGTGGTAAGGAGAGAATGGAGAAGAAAAAGGGAAGTTGTTTGAGCGAAAGAGTTGAGAAAGTATTTAACAATTGCTAAACAAACATTTCTATTACAAAAAATGAAATTAAGCATTAAAAAAAACCTATTGGATGGGATGAAATTAAACCATAAAAGTCAAAATGACAGTCTCTATTTCGTTTTCTCCTTTAATATAAATGTAATGACAGCATTCATTTAGATCGAGAAAGTTGTTCAAATAAAATTAAAATGAGTATTTACATAACAATATAGTGTAATTTCGAATTAGATATTGCACATTACTTTGGAGAAAGAGACCCAAGTCAAATAATTGGCAAGGGCATGAATTTGTATTAAAACAAATATATAAAGGAAGGGAACACTAATGACCTAATGAAACAACGGATTAAAAATATGTTTACAGTTTTAGGCAGTCTGAGAGTAAATTTGGATAAAAGTGTATATTGCAAACGTATTATTATACCGGTTTGTTTAAAACCAAATATCTATTAATATGCATGAGAATAAGAAAGTTATTTGTCTAAAAAATATAGTACAGAGTGTATTTAACAATTGCTATTGTTAATTGTAATGACATCATTCATCTGAAACAAGAAAAAAAAATGATATTTGAATAACAATATTACATAATTTCGTATAAGATATTGCACATTATATTAGAGATAAAAAGCACAACATTAATATTTAGCAAGGGCATAGGCCTACAATTGAAGTTTTAAAAAAAAAGGAACACTAATGAATTAATATTACGTAACGTCTTCAGTTCACAGGGACTGTAGCACAGCCTATTATGTTGTGAAGAAGTCATTGTTACAAGTACAAAAGATATGAACAACAGACAACAAAGTACTAGGAGTGGTCCGATCCGCCGTAAGTCATGTACGTTATACATGAATTGTGTATATCTGTTCTCAAACGATGACTGGTGCATGATGAAAACGTGGTTGTAAACAGTAAAGTGAATTGCAAATCACACAACAAAGTTACTCACGGTTGACAACTAATGATGATAAAACAGATCAAACACACAAAAAATTGACTAAATTCTCCAAGGTGGTGAAAAATATGAAAATTAGTGTCCTGATGAAGAGCAAGCTAAAAACATGGGCTAGCAGCATAACAGCGCCCTCTTTGAATGCACTTACAAACTGAAAGGTGGTGTGGTAGAGTTTCAGCAGAGCATCGTCTGTTGTTATTTTTTCTTCCTTCAAGAATTGCGCCATATGAAAATTTAGGTCTCTAGTAATTGCCAAGGAATAATTGATACAAATTCATTTTGAGGCTATGGAAGCTACAAATGTAGATGTGTTGAGCATTGACTTCCTTGATAAAGAATGTTTACTGACTACATATACAGGTGTACACCATTCAATTACACTACAGGATAAAGTAAAGACATTAGACATTGCAAGTAAGTACTTTCAAAGAAAGCTCCATAAGGTCTAGAGTTTATGTTCAAAGTTCAAACATTGGCTTCAATGTAAATTGCCAACATACTTGGACCTCTAACAAAACTGAAATAATATATCTTCTAATACAAATTTTTGAGAATTTTATCGAGCTATTCTCATTTTTTTTTTTTTGGTAACTACTCTTTGGGTCATTTTAGTTTTAAAGAGATCAATCCACTTCATTGAGAATAAGATACTAACATCTTGTATTGCTCCACCTCAGCCTGTTTCTCCCTGACCCTCTGTTGATAGTGCCTCTGGAGATCCTCCAAAGACCTTTCATCCTGAGCCCTTCTTGTCTTCAGCTCATCGATCTGAATCTTGAGCTGGCTGACTCCTGCCTCTCTGGACTGCAATCTGGCTCCTAGTTGCTCCTGCGTCACCTCAAGCCTTCAAAATAATCATATCAGACAACAGTAACAGAACAATCTGTCTGTCGAAGAACATTTATGACAAATCTGGTATCTCAAGTATTCTTAGTGCCAAAGTTCTGAAGCCATAGAAAGGGTCGCTGAATCAATGTCTACACAAATATAAGTCAGACCTTCCACAAATTCAATAATTATTACAAGAGGTAACTATTAAAATAGTCTTTTGACACTGATCTCCGATCTAGAGAGAAAAAATCAAGCTACATGTATGTACACATATGGTGTGCACCATACTTACCCATTACAAAGTTATGTTCAAAAGAGATGCATTTATCCATTCATTTTAAGTTGGGCATCTGCTACACAGCACTGTTATCACTGCTTCTGAAATAGCAGTTCAAAATGCATTCTCAGATCTAGAATTTAATACAGGAAGCACATTGTACATTTGGAACTGTGTTTGACCATAGTCCATACATAATTACCGATCTAATTCCTGATCCCTCTCTGCAAGAAGCTTCAGATTGAATTTGAAATCTTCTTTGAGTGTGTGAAACTTCTCTTGCTGCTCCTTCAAGATCTTGTCTTTCTCCCGGATACGATCCTCCAGACTGTGGGCATGCATTGCCTGAAGGTTGCGCCATTCCTGCTCCTTCTCTGCTGCCAGCCGTGCAAAGGAGGCATCCCCAAGATTGGTCACATTATCTGCACGTTCCTGTGCCATGGGTGGTAATCTTTACTGGAGTTCAGTCACATTGTCGAACCTGTACATGAAAGAGAGGCACTAATGCACTTTGAAATTGAAATTCTTGCAGCCGTATTTTAAATTGTCGCTGCGCATGAAGGATGATGACGTTATCCATTGACAGTAACAGTTTAAAATATGGCTGCAAGAATTTCAAAACAGAATGCAACTTCAACAAACTAAATGCTGAAAAAAAGACATCTAAATGCAATGCATTAGCCTAGCCCTAGGCCTAATCTAAAAATGTTCAAGTATAAATGCATCGGATATGAATCTGCTAAAATGACATTTTAGTCCAAAGTTTGGTGGCACTTTTGGTGTTACGTGACTACCACCAACTTCTAACAGGAGACCCTATTTTGTGGCTGGCTTCTGTCTCTAAAGAGAGGAGTCAACCACAAAGAACGTTGCACATTGAGTTTATGTGCTCCCATTGGCCGATCCCCTCGACTCCTCGAGTGGCTTCAAATTTAAGTGAGAGAGGGCCTATTTAACTTAAGCGCAACTTACTGTAAGTTTAATGGCAATGTCAACTAATAGTACGTACCGTACCTTAAATATGACGAAAATGAGAATTGTTCGGACTTACATACAATGTAAGACTGAAACTTAAAGTGAAATACTGAAACTTTTAAGGATGCTGAAAAATCATAAAAAATAGAGGGTTTGACTGAAATATCATAATTTTGATATCGGATCAAACAGAAAATTGCAAGCTTTCTCCTCGCACCAATATCTTATACCATTGAGTGAATGGAAGCCAGCGATAGCCAACAAGAAGGCCATAATTGCAGGCCTCGAATTACATCAAATTTTGGTCAAGGCCACTTTTTTGAGAGGGCACAAATCCACTGAAAGGGGCACAAATCTATCCTAAGGGGCAGTATATAAGGCCAACGTGGAAAGTGCGCGTAAAATCACCTCACGCCGTTGTTTTCAAGGTGTGGGGGGGGGATATGTGTGCCCAGGGGCGGATCCAGGATTTCTTTGGGGGGGGGCCACAAATCGCAATGACTCAGCCAGCCGCTGAATAAGCGGGGGAGGGGGGGGGGGGGTGGGGGGGGGGGTAAGAGGACACCTTTTGTGTTTTTTGGTCTCGAAATTTGAAAATTTGACATTTTGTTCCCGTTGGGGTGGGGGGGGGGAGGGGGGTGGTGAGGTCACCTTTTTTAGATCAGCCTTTAGCATAATTTTTTTTTTTGTGTGTTTCATTAAAAAAAAAAATTAAAAAAACATCACAAAAAAAGGGGGAGGGGGGATGTTGCTCCAAAATACAGACATAAAAAAACCCGAAGGGGGGGGGTTCAACGCCCCAAACCCCCCCCCCCCCCTGCGTACGTGCCTGCTCGTTTGAATACAGTTTCCCTCCTCCTTTTACGTTTCATTAAATCATTAGAGAAAGAAGAGGATTCGTTGTACCGTTTTTTACTCTTAATCCTCGTCTAAATTCACCCCCCCCCTCCCCCTCCCGCGCAAAGCTCGCAAGCTTTTACGTTTCATTAAATCATTAGAGAAAGAAGACGATTTGTTGTCCCGTTCTCGACTCTTAATCCTCGTCTGAATTCAGTTCCCCACCCCCATCCGCGCGCGCGAAGCGCGGAAGCTTTTACAATACATTAAATCATTAGAGAAAGAAGACGATTCGTTGTAGCCTACCGTTCTAGACTCTTAATTCTCGTCTGAATTCAATTCCCCCGCCCCAATCCGCGCGTGCGAAGCACAGAAGCTTTTACATTTCATTAAATCATTAGAGAAAGAAGACGATTCGTTGTACCGTTCTCGACCCCTCATCCTCATCTAAATTCAGTTACCCCACCTCCTGCGCGATCATAGGGCGGAAGCTCTGACATTTAATTTAATTATTAGAGAAACAAGACGATTCGTTGTACCATTCTTGAAAATAATCCTCGTCTGCATGAATACAGTTTTCTCCCTCCCGCGCAAAGCGCGGAATCATTAGAGAAAGAAGACGATTTGTTGTACCGTTCTCGACTCTTAATCCTTGTCTGAATTTCAAAAATGTTTTTTGTCTGCTCCTTTTTCTTCTCCTTTTTCTTCATACGTCGACCTCTTCCTTTTCTCTCCTCTCCTTTTTGGGCTTTTTTTTTGGGGGGGGGGGGCGCCCCCACTGCCCCCTCCGGCTACGTGCCTGCGGTCAGATGAACATCTTTTGATACCTTATCCGCCCCCGGAAACTCATGGGTTGAAGGCAAATTACGGTCAGATAAGCATTCAGGGGCCCGCCTCAGGGCCCCTGGTGGAGTCGAGGGTGCGGAAACCCCTGAATTTCAGGGGTTTCAGGCATTTGATTACGGTCAGATGAACATATTTTTATACCTTATTTGTGACACTGGCAGGATACTGATTGGCGTGAGGTCCAGCGGGCGGAGCCCCCAGAAGCCCATGGGTTTAAAGCATTACATTACCATCAGTTTAGCATCCAGTGGGGTCCAGGGGGCAGAGCCCCCGGAAGCTCAGGGGTTTAAGCATTTGATTACGGTCAGATGAACATATTTTTATACTTTATTTGTGACACTGGCAGGACACTGATTGGCGTGAGGTCCAGCGGGCGGAGCCCCTAGAAGATCAAGGGTTTTAGGCACTAAATTGCAGTCAGATGAGTATCAAGGGGCCTGCCAAAGGGCCCTTGGTTGGGTCCCGGGGGCAGAGCCCACGGAAGCTCAGGGGTTTTAGGCGTTTAATTACGGTCAGATGAGCAATTTTTGATACCTTATTTTGTTGAGAAACTGGTAGTTAACTATTTTTTCTTTCTTGCTCTCTTTCATTCTATTTCTCTTTAAAATGCTTTTCAAAAAAAAAATGGGGGGGGGGGGAGCTGGAGGGAGTGGGGAGTTTCCCCCTTAGACGTTTTTAATAAATTATTAGGGAAAGAAGACGATTCGTCTCGATCTCGACTACCAGTATTAATCCTTTTCTGAACTCAAGTCACACCCCTCCCGCGCGATGGGCGGAAGCTATGACGTTTTAATTAAAACGTATGGGAAAGAAGACGATTCTATGTACCATTATCTCGACTCTTAATCCTTTTCTGATTTAATTCCAGACCCTCCTCCCGAGAAAAATCCCAAGTTTTTCACTGATTAAAAACTGTGAAAACGCACCAAAAAAGGTCACAACGCGAAGTGAAGATGTTGAACCAACGATGGGTAAACAAAACTTCCCGATATTGATTGGTCCAAATAAAAATGATGGATTGACAAACTAAGCCTGAGTCATTACGGTTTTTGTGCCAAACGTTTCACTCATTTGGATGAAGACATTCTTTCATATCTCCGTATCGGCAATTAAGTCCCGCCAATTAATTTAGGAGTTCCATAGTGGCAATTAAGTCTCGCCAATAATTATTGTTTTTAGATCTCCGTCGGGGCAACAAAGTCTTGCCGATTATCATTGTTTTAGATCTCCGTAGGGGCAACAAAGCCTTGCTGATAATTATTGTTTTTAGATCTCAGTAGGGGCACAAAAACCTTGCCGATTCGTATTGTTTTTAGATCTCCGTAGGGGCAACAAAACCTTGCCGACTATTATTGTTTTTAGAGCTCCGGAGGGGCAACATAACCTTGCCGACTATCATTGTTTTTAGAGCTCCGGAGGGGCAACAAAACCTTGCCGACTATCATTGTATTTAGAGCTCCGGAGGGGCAACAAAACCTTGCCGACTATTATTGTTTTTAGAGCTCCGGAGGGGCAACAAAACCTTGCCGACTATTATTGTTTTTAGAGCTCCGGAGGGGCAACAATACCTTGCCGACTATTATTGTTTTTAGAGCTCCGGAGGGGCAACAGAACCTTGCCGACTATTATTGTTTTTAGAGCTCCGGAGGGGCAACAAAACCTTGCCGACTATCATTGTTTTTAGAGCTCCGGAGGGGCAACAAAACCTTGCCGACTATCTTTGTTTTTAGAGCTCCGGAGGGGCAACAAAACCTTGCCGACTATCTTTGTTTTTAGAGCTCCGGAGGGGCAACAAAACCTTGCCGACTATTATTGTTTTTAGAGCTCCGGAGGGGCAACAAAACCTTGCCGACTATTATTGTTTTTAGAGCTCCGGAGGGGCAACAAAACCTTGCCGACTATTATTGTTTTTAGAGCTCCGGAGGGGCTACAAAACCTTGCCGACTATTATTGATTTAAGAGCTCCGGAGGGGCAACAAAACCTTGCCGACTATTATTGTTTTTAGAGCTCCGGAGGGGCAACAAAACCTTGCCGACTATTATTGTTTTTAGAGCGCCGGAGGGGCAACAAAACCTTGCCGACTATTATTGTTTTTAGAGCGCCGGAGGGGCAACAAAACCTTCCGGTAATTATTGTTTTTAGAGCTCCGGAGGGGCAACAAAACCTTCCGGTAATTATTGTTTTTAGAGCTCCGGAGGGGCAACAAAACCTTGCCGACTATTATTGTTTTTAGAGCGCCGGAGGGGCAACAAAACCTTGCCGACTATTATTGTTTTTAGAGCGCCGGAGGGGCAACAAAACCTTGCCGACTATTATTGTTTTTAGAGCTCCGTAGGGGCAACAAAACCTTTTTGAACATTACAAGTCAGGTTGGCTTACGATGACTATAATGTCGGCAAAACTTTTGTGGATTAAAATATTGTGGCCGTAAACGGTTTGATTTTGAAAAGGGCATTCCGGCCAGTGAGAGGGGCATGGCGGCAAATTGCCGATTGCCGGTGGGTAATTCGAGCCCTGTAATTGTCGGCGCAAATTTAGTAAAATGAAGCTGCGATTCGCCGAGATCGGATGAATGTTTTTCACATGCGCTAAATTTAAGCTAAAGTTCTTCTACATGCCCCGGCCCTGGCACCGTTGTGCGAGCCGTACGGCCCTACGGCGCGGGTTACCGTCTATGTATGAGCAAGATGAGGAATAATGTTGACAAATGTCAGTTTTAAACTTTTATTAAAGGTTCAAGGTTCAAGGTTCAAGGTTCATTTTATTTCTTTCTTTCACAACATTTTTACATATAATAATAGAACAAAAAACAGCATAAGAAAAAAATAATTTAAGTGCAATTTTAAGTTGATATATAATCCAAATGAAAGAAAGTGGAGACCTTAGAAAAGCTGGGCTTGTAAGAGCAAGGTCCCCAAATAAAATAATCCATCAATGTTTCACTTTTAAAAATGTTTCAAAGTTATCAAAACTACACATGATTAAATATGGGGGAAATATTTACAAAACAAAAGGGATAGCTTGAAATTTGAAAAGGAGAGGATGAAAATATATACAAAGGAATCGAGAGGAAAAAAGCAAACTGGAACGAGAAAAAACAACAAAACAGAGAAAAACAGAGAAAGAAGAAAGTTATATGTATAGGGAAAATGGTATTTGGTGTAAAGAAAAAGAAAAATAGAGAGAGGAGGGGGGGGGGGGGGGGGGTGAGAGAGAGAGATAATGTGAAATGCTGACATTTATATTGAATAATCAAACATAACAAAAACAAAAAGATAATGCACGTTATCAATAACAATTGATAAATTATTACCTAATATCATTTCTGGTGATATAATTTTTACGTTAATTGTCGACATAGTTACTCAATAAATGTAATTTCAATTTGCGTTTAAAAACAAAGACACAGACAGATCTAGTTACATTGATAGGAAGTGAGTTCCAAAATTTGGGACCAGTACAAGCCAGCGTCTTCAGAGCAAAAGCAGTTCTTACACATGGAATATGAAGTGCAGTTGCCTGCCTTGTATTATAGCTATGAATTTGATTGTTCTTTCGAAATATTTGTACTAACGCATTTGGGAGAGTACCATTTTCATAATTGCGCCTAACTGTATAAAGTAAATGTCTTCAACCTTCAAAAGCTTATCAGTAGGGGCGCTGGTCCAAGAATGAGGATCGTCCTCATAAACAAGGATATCCTCATAAACGAGGACAAAATGCGTCCTCAAAAATAAGGGTTGTCTGCATTTTTGAGGACGTTTTTTTTCATTGGCGCTCTGGGGGTTTCATGTTACAGAACGGCCTGCTGGCGATGCCAAAAATGGATTCCCGGGGAAAATAACCCTAGTTCACCGTCTACTTTTATGGGTTGTCCGTCTTCCCAAGGATTTATTGCTTATAATGTGAAAGTCTCTGTACAATGTCAATGTGAAATGCATCAAGAAAATCATTGCAGAATCCGTCTTTTGCATCGCCAATGCACCGATCAAAAATATGGAACGTCTGCAAAAATGCAGACGGTCCTTATTTTTGAGGATGCATCGGTCCGTGTTTACGAAGACGATCCTCGTTTATGAAGACGATCCTTATTCTCGGACCAGCGCCCCTACTGCTAAGTTATTTAGGGTCTACTGTAGAACAAAACATTAGTATGAGCACGATAGCTCGCATTAAAAACAACTCTAACCACCCTAAAAATGACCCATACCAGACGGTTATTTCTATCTACTGCTAGCTAGCTGCCAATGCGCATTAGCATTGACTCTATCATGCTTTGCATGAGTGGCTAGCTGCTAGCTGCTGCCTTGCCTTGCCAGCCAAGCCCAGCTAGCTAGCCAAGCCATGGGACTCGCCCCCCGCCCAGCCCGGGGGCGGAGTTGACAACAACACTCAACACAGACAACAGCACTCACACGATCACGAGCAGGAACCGTCTCTGTACCCTCATTTAAACATACACTTTCGGTAAATGGCATGATAAATCAACATAAAAACTGCAAAGATAAGGTTTTAGGCCTAGTTATTCGTTTAATCAGTTGAACATTGAATATTAAACTCACTCTTCGACTTCGCCGAATCGAATTAACCGCTACACACGATTGAAGTTAGTCGAATGAAAGGCAATTTTTAAATGGTATGGTAGCTGTAACTGCTCCTTATTTAAATTGGTTTAGTTTAAGTTTATAGGCGTTTTTCATTCACAACTTGCTAGGCCGTCGTCTCTTTCCAAAATTATTAATTTATTGAATTTTCTCTCTAAAAAAAGTTATAGAGTCTAAAAAGAAAAAAAGAGGAAGGAAAGAGGATGGAAAGAGAAAGAATCCTAAAAATAGTCATTTATGACATGAAATTGTACATATATGTATATATATATAAATAATTCATAAAATAGTGTGTGGCAAAAATAGTCAACTGTGACTGATTGCCAAACAAAAACAAATCAAGAAGAAAGAAGAAGACCAATGATGATTACGATTATTTTCTTTCTTTTCTGAGAGATCAGTGCTTCGGATCACTGATGAAAAGAATTAATTGTGATTTTAGAGTATAATTATGAGACCTTTGATTTAAAAAAAAAAAAAAAGAGTGAAAAAAACACACCAACAATCAAACAGTATTCATTTTTGTCCACTAGCTGTAATTCCCTTCTGATTTTAGTGAGATTTTCTGTATTTTTTACCGTTTTACCAAGTCCTCCTAGATCTATCTCTCTATTTTGTTTTAATTCCTCTTATTGCACTTTTAAGTGCTCAAAGGGGTATGTGGTCGGCAAATATCTGCTGCCCTTTCTCTTTTATTCTCTGACACACTCTCTCTCTCTCTCTCTCTACTTGGTCCATGATCAATCTATGATTAAATGCTTATACAGTTTGACCATTATCACATTCTCCGCACTTATAATTCTTCCGTTTTTCCATCTACACCCCTCCCTCTTTCTACCTTTTGTCAGGTTCTCATTTCATATCTGTTTTTATTATCATTTGACCATCTTTCCCACTCTCTCTCTCTTTCCTCTTTCCGATTTGTCAATCAGGCATCCTCTCTCTTCGTCCCCTCACTCATTTTTGTTTTAAATCGAGCCCCAAACCCTCATCCCAGAAATAAGATAACCCATTTTAAACAAGAAAGAAATATATTTCACAATTTTGTGTGTGGAATAATAACAAATTTGTATTTTTTATTGAGAATCAAACAAGAACACATGATTTTCTATACATTTATTAGTACTGTTTTATTAGAAACGTTTCTCTTCAGATGTAACATTTCAAATTTGAGGCACTTGCTGCAACACTGGGTGAAAAAGCAGATTAACTATCTCTCTTGAACACAGAAAACTTTACTTCATTAATTTGCAGCTTGACTAATTACATTGTCATACACTGTGATAGGATGAGATAGATCTATATCAAATTTAAGGTTTGAAAAAATAATGCAATGGAAAGAAGAGAAACTTTCAAATAGCCTTTAGTTTAAGTGAACCCTAAAATATGAATTATCGTGCAGATATATAGGTAGTTTAAAAAGAAAATCAAATAAATTTTTCTCTCTACAAATTCTTCATTTTCTTTAAATGCAATCATGAGGATCCATTGTCTTTGAATTACACACTGAAAAAAAAAATCCTAGACATTTCAAAGTTAGCAAATATTTCAAGAATCGGTAGCGGCCCTTTCTTCCTAGCCATTACAATTATCACCTACTCTATACATGCAGGGTTTCAAAGAGGATAGGGATGCACACTGCACAGGCCTCAAAAATATTTCAGAACAAATTCTTTTAGGGGAAAAAGCAAAGAAAATCAGCAAATCTTTTAAAAATATTGCTATAACTAATAACTGTTCTATTTTTTTTTGGTATTTATTCATTCGTACTTGCATCCGGAAAGTGAATACTGATAATGGTAAGTTCTCAAAAAGCTATTTTCCAAACAGCTAAATATACAAAACATCTGTCTCTTGAACCAATACTTTATTAACGTCTAATTTACAGACGTTTATACAATGTCATTTATCATTTGGAATGATATAACTTTTATTCAACATCTATTAGGACTCCCATCAAGAATGATTCTACTCATAATACTTGATGGTTAAAGCACCATAAAAGTGAGAGAGTGAATTCATCATTAGTCTTTTCTCTCATGAGGTAGAAGTTTTAGGTGAACTAAATATTAAATGGACTGCCCATATTTAAGAATACTAATGATTCCAACCTCCTCTTCCCCCAAATGTCCAAATCTGCATTCAAGGTGTCACATTCAAGTGGTTTAATCACTTGACTGGAAATGAAAAAGGTTGTGGGTTTGTACCCTGGCATGGCACTTATGTCCTTGAGCAAGGCACTTTATCTACATTGGTCCTCTCCACCCAGGTGTAAATTAGGTACTGGGTAGGATGTGAACATTATTGTGGTTAATTTAGCATGTTTACACCCATAAAAAGATGATGAGATGGAATGCTCCCCAGGGAGTGGAGTATGTGCACTATGATGTGCAGTAATTGAATTCAGTGACTGTGGTAATAATAATACTTGAAGCGCTTTTATCAGTCAATGGTTAATCACTATATAAGAAACTGGTATTACTACATTGTTATTAGTATTAATATGTCTTATGGCACATCACAATATACATATTTTGGCACAACATTGATCTACAAATGTCACTCTTAACCCAGGTGAAGCAAATGAGTAATTGGGAAAAATTCCTTGAATAACTGAGCACCTTATCATGGAAGCCCTGCTAAAGCCATTGTGACAATAGCATTCAGTACTTTGTCTCCTGTGGAAAAGGTGCCTTATGTTTACAACTATTGTTGTCATACTTTTTGTAATTATTGTCATACAATAACAACAGATGAATTTGATTACAATCTCGGAATGTGCAATGATTGCATAGAAGGCATCAATAGATTGACATTCAATACATAGCAGCATCGTAATAATCATGATTATCAAGTGGGGTAATTAACACTGCCATAGAAAAGTAAGGTGATTGTATCACACATTCCTTCATTTCTTTTTAGGGGTTTCCCCTTCCCCCTCTCCAGTGCTCTTCCTCTTCTTAGATGGTCCAGTCTTGCTTGCTAGTAGAGATGGATCCAGCTTACAGGCCATGTAGTGGGTCCATAAGGCCAGTTCCACTTTATGCGGGGTCCACTCTCCGGAGGGATCTGGACAGGAAAAAATAAAAATGTTGAAAATACATGGATGTTTGAGGATTGCTTTATCTGACTGCTAAGAAAACATGCTTGTAAGTAAGCAACCAGGGGACCGACGGCTTTAAGTCCTCTCAGAGGGACTTGGTTAATGAGGATTAAAGACTTACTAAATGGCACAAGCGCATTGACTTGGTTTTGAACCTTAGACCTCCCGGTTACAAGACCAATGCTCTAACTCTGAGCCATCAAGCCACCTCATTCATTCATGATGATGTCATAAAAGAAACAATTTAATTTAATACAAGACCCAGACCAAAAATATTATACTGTCCAGGGCAATGAAAACTACTTATTCAGGTGAAATACTTGCATTTAATAGCACTTTATTTTAATACTACTTCCATGAGTTCCATCAGTGATGTGTTTTGTCTAATATGGTGAGTTTGTGGGTAGGGAACAGTACCTATAGTAAGAACAGATGCTATACCCCCTAGTCAAGTGCAGTGAATAACAAGCACTCTGTATCACTTGCCAAAAGGTGTTTCTTTTTTTGGTCTAGATTTTGGCATTACTGCAGAATACCACACCAAGCGTCAACACAATGTACTGTACATGTATTAGGGTTAGGGTTAGATTTAGGGTTGGGATTAGGGTAAGGATTAAGGATTAAGTTAGGGTTGGATTCAGGTGTAAGTCTGAGGGTTAGTGTTAGGGTATGGATTGCTTGAGTGGTGGGGGAATTCTTCTTCCAAAATGTGTATCAATATTATCACAAACACACATATTACCTTCTTTTTTAAGTCTCTTCACACAGTCTTGAACCTCTGCATTGTATCTCTTGTAGGCAGCTTCGGTGTAAGCCAATGGGGACTGGCCTGGGATAGCTAACATACTCTCATCTGCCATGAATGGGGCATGCTCAGGTGCTCCTGCTGCCAACACAGCTGTAATGAAAAATGTTATTTAAAAAGGAACTGAATGAACTATATTATTTGATATTCTACAATGGTTGTGAGAGCACCTAAATTATTAATAAATTTGGCTTTGAATGTAAGACAAACTATTCTGAAAATCAATTTATTTCTTTAAAAAAAAAAGTAAATCAAAAATTACATTCTTTCCATAGTATAAATACTTCTAAAATCATAGAAAGCATAACTAGAGGATTCAAGGCATGATATAATTACTCCTTCACCACGAACAGAAAACTACTTGACTGTATCAATCAGACAATTAATCAAACCCCCCTTAAAAAAGGCCCCTTTGACAAAAACCTCCTACCGCAATTGCCTCAGAACGGCTACGCCTGGATAGTTAGCTGTCTGAGAAAAATTCTCTGCATGTAAATGTCATAAGTAACCTCAGGGGAAAGTTATGTCCAAGGGGATCCAATAGCTGTCAAGACAGGGAACAAAACAGTCTATCAAAGTGAACTACCGGTATAGCGTTCCCTTAAAGGTCTGTATTAAATGATTCAGAAAGACCACCTGCTCATAGCGAACTCTGTTCTTACCTCCCTTGAGTGATCTTTATACATAGGTTTCACTCTATTACTTCTTGGGTCATAGATGCTTTTTATCAAGAGAAGCATACTTGGAGCTCTGTCTAATCAAGCCTGAATTAGAGAGGCATCTGGAATCAGGTTTTTGCCTGAAAACTAGCAATCTTAACTCAGTACCTGAAGCTGTTGCTGGACCCACTGCCTTGAGGACAATCAGCTCTTTGATGGCAGCTCCTACATTGGGCAGCTTCTTAAAGGCTTGTCGGCTAGACTTCTCAACCAGGTCTGAGCTATTGGTCTGGACCATTTCAGTCAACCTCGGACGAAACTTTCCTCTCTGCATGGTAGAAAAGAGAAAAGGAGAAGAAAAAAAAAAGAATTTTACTACCGTTACTTATTTCTTCTTTAAATTTAATGAGTCTGTAGGACTTCAAAATCTGCTCCACAAAATCAATCTGCATATTCTGCAGTATAATAACTTACTGGTAAGGTAAGAGATTATTCTTCTTCTTTTTTTCTTTTTCTACAATATGGTTTTATTGGAAGTTTCTGCCAAAATATGAAATATATTAAAGAATATACTCACACTCAATTTCCACTTCATAAGCTTTGTCAACTCCTCATGTGTAATGTATCTTTCTTTCCTCTCTTGTATGGCCTGTGAAAGTTCTGTTTGAAACCTGAGTACATAAAGCAAACAAAATAAATTATTCATTTCAAGTAGCAACTTTTCTTCACATAAAAACAAAGTTCACAGCCATGGAGGGGAGGGGGGGGGGGGGGTTACATTTTTAGTCTTTATTTATTTGAACAACATTAATACCTTATTTTAAATCTCTTTAAAAACACTCAGAGTCGAATATAGAATTCTGTCTTTTGTATATTTTTAGAAAATGAAAAGGATGATCTTTATTAAATATATAACTATAGTCTAGAGTCTACTATATAGATAAACTTCAATTTCAAATGTAATATTACAAAAAAAAACCATCTAGGTCTAGAAGTAGAAAAGAAAACAGTTTACACCAGCTTGTTTTACTTCAAATTTACATTTTTTATGACATTAAGTTCATTCATTAAATCATTTTTTTAATTCTATAGTTAAAACTTAGATAATAGATATAAGTTCCCTTCCCCTCTAATTTGTGCTTTCTCTTCTCTTTTCCGTTTCTCTTCCTATTTATGTCATGTGTTTTATTAGTTTACAACACTTCACATATAGACTAGACCAGTGAGACCTTGGCCCTGTCTTACAAAGAGTTGCAATTGATCCAAATCAATCACAAGTCGTCCGACCAATCAAAAGTTTACATACCGGTAGTTGAGATTTTCCGGGAAAAAATACTTTTAAAATTTTCAAGCTTGCTTGAATGAAAAAAACGCTCTTTAAATTGTTTTGCATTGAACTCTATTCAAATTTTTTTGGGGCTCTTTTATGACTTTCGGGGGCTCTTTTTGCCATTTTTATGACTTTCGGGGGCTCTTTTTGCCATTTCAGGGGCTATTTCGCCCTGAGCCCCTGTGTATTTTTTTCACTGGACAGATTTTTATAGTTTCATAAGGCGTTTTATTTCCCCAATCATACCAGAAGGAGTATACATTCTAATCAACATCATGTAATTTACATCATACTGACTTAATCTAGACCTAGACTACATCACATTCAGAATAATCAAAATATAATACAAAAGTATAATTCTCAATTAAGCGCTAATCAAAACAACTTTCAGTTTCATACATTTATTCGTTTAATACAATAATAGTCTAGTTAATAATAATGATAAAGTAATTAGTCATTTCATGTTTATTTTTCTTTCTTTAAAAAGCATTTTATCTGTTTGACTTTGAAGTAAACAACATTTATAAATGCTTGTAGACTACATGAAATAACAATTCTGTCAAGAAAATGTTGAAAAAAAAGCACTACTAATTCTGAAAAGAGAAAAACTCCCCCAGAGAGAGAGAGAGAGAGAGAGAGGAAGATATAAAAGTTAAAAGATCCTAGGTCTATTCAAAAGATTAATTTCTCTAACTTGCTGATCGATTCTAAGTGAAAAATGTTAAATTCCTTTTTCTAATTCTAAAGTTAAATCTAACCTACCACTTGTCAAGGTCCAGCAAATTCTTGCTTCCACCAGGCTTCTGGATCTTGGAGGCCTTGAGTTTCAGGACCTGGTTGTAGAGTTCAAGAACCTTGGTCCATTCTTCAGCAGAAGCCGACTTGAAGAAATTGTTTGTGACAGACATTGTGACAGAATCGAAATCAAAATACAACATCCACTGCACAGGTACTGAGGTGCATGCATCTCTTGCTCTCACACTTGTACATGGTTGAGATTATCGACTACATTTACCGACGAATTAGGACGCTTACCCCATATCACTGGCAAAAGACGTGACAGTTCTTGTACGGTGACCTTTAATAAAGAAAGAAAATGTATAAAGAGCTACAGTTCTATTTACATTGTCCTGCGTAATTTGTCCCTTCGACTATACCTTAATCACACACTTAGGTCATGTTCGGCAAATTCATTCGCATCAGTTGAGCCGAGAAGTCTAAGGAATGTCCGAAAAAATCATCTTTAGCAATAGGAAGACCAGCACGAAAATGTCGGAAAGCAACTTACACGTCAGTCCTCTACAAAAAACATAAAGCGAAGGAAAAAGAAAGTCAGGTAAGGATGAGAAGAACAGAAATAGCAATGAGAAGTATAAACTATTGCCCCATTCGTTAAGATCTGTGTAGGCCTAGAGGGTCTAGTGTGTATTTGAAGAGACAATTCTATTTATTTTGTTATGGGGGGGGGGGGGGGGGGGGGGGGGGGGGTGGTACCCTTAAGGGCCAGGTGATAATGTGACATATGATGATGATATATCAACTAAATTTTCATCAACATCAATTGTTCAAATAATGGCAATGATGTAAAGTTGTTATATTTCTTACCCCTTTCGTGTCAATTTTCTTATCTTTTGGAGCATTTTCCTAAAAACGGAGACGGCACAATATTCACTTTCTCACAGGTTTCACGGCAAACCGCTGCACAATTACATTACAACTGCATACTGTATCGTACTGACGAAAGGCCTGGGTGCGGGCGCATGAGCGTGCGTGAAGTTATCAACTTTATTACCGGTAATCGACTTCACGCACACTCTCGATGAAGATTTAGTTGATTTTTGGTATGCTTTAGTAGGCTATCTCAAAACCAAAAATGGATACAAAAGTACAGTATCTAATCTATAATTACACTCTAGTCTAGCTTGGGCATGTAGGGAATATAGTGAAGATTAAAAGAAGGCGATCACGATCCTTCCATGTCTCTTTTTTATCCCAGGTAAGAGCGATCCTGAAGAAGAACCATGCTGACAGGAGTACAGAGGAGGAACAAATAATCAAACAAAACAAAAAGGTTGTCAAGATTCTTGAGAAGAGGGTGCTGCTGAGAGAGCTTAATCGCCAGAAATCACAAGAGGTAAAAGACAAAGTGATGAAATATCTGGTATCCGTTCCTATCTATTCCCTCCTTCTTTTCTTTTTGAGAACCACACCATTTAATAAAATAAATACTGATTAATTAGTTTAAAAAAAGAAGAAGATAATGGAATCAAATATTTCTTGTTTTTGTTAGATAAGCTCTTCCAGCTGAAAAGGATGCGTTATATAAAGATGAAATAAATGATTTGTATAATAACTGCCACTGATATCATTCTAGGTGCACTGTATAAGTTAATAGGTATGGCTGCATGTCAATAATATAAGAAAAGGCATTGCTAGAACAAAATAACAAAGTAGCAAATGATGAGCAGCTATCACATGTTCTTTCTGAAAACTTTGATATGAAAAGCTAATATTATCTGGCCTAGATAGTAAATGACCAATGGCTGTATCCAGGAAATCTTATGGTCTGCTAGACTTAAACAACAAATCTGTTCATTGTGGACCTTTCTTTTAGGCCTTGAAATAGAAATGGAAAATTATGGATAAGCAGACCATCAAAATGAAACTTATTAATAAACAACCTGCCAAAGATATAGCAAGGATAATGTATGAATTAATGGTCCTTGATTTAGGGGTGTAGAGGTACACCTATCAATTGATAGGTTCATATCTATGGAAGAAATGTGAATAGGGGAAATGGTCACAAGTTTGCCAAAAGAATCGTAATGAGCACAGTGTCCATAAATTTGTATAAGGTCACATCCATAAACTGAGTCCTGCATATAAATGCAGAGAAGTGTATTCTTAGGGCTACAATATTACTCCATACATGTGAGCTCCTGCTTTCTCTTCTCAAGAGACTCCACGAAACCATGCAAAATGTAACACATACATTGTTGTTCTTAATCCAAGGTTGAAGATTCTGTCGGGGAACTTGAAACTAAGGTAGCAGAGCTTGCAGAAGAAGTCCAACGTGCAGAAAACTTAGTCATCTACACAGGAGCTGGTATAAGCACAGTGAGTAATAACGATGATATCAGTCTGCTTTTATCTTGCATACATACACCAGCCATCAGTAGGAGTGCGCAAGGTGTTGACAATGTTCAAGATAAATATATGCTCCTGCCTAGATACTGATATAATTTATATTGTAAATAATTATTATTACATTCTATTTTTAGTAAAATATGTAGATGCTATCCTCATGGATATATTAATGGAAAAAGGTAGCTGTCTTTTACAATAGTTCACCTAATCTTTTTGCTTTTAAATCAAGAGTGAATTGTATTTAGCCAGGAAAAGAAACAAACTTTCTACTAATTTAAAGAAGTGGCATTTTGAAATTTGATTTTATTGTGCTATGTTTTTAATTGAATGTGTAGTTTTGTTCTGAAACCTGCAGCCACTGATCATATAATCAGTTATGGACAATGTTACAGTAATACTATTTATCATTGTCTGCACGACTGAGGCACCATGGTTTGAAGCAAATCTCAGCGCGGCCTCCCCGGTGGTTTTGCCATGCTCTGGTCGGCTTACACAAGGGCAGGCTCCATTCATACTCTGCCACTCTCCCTCCCCTCTTTTACAGTTCTATTTTGGCTCATAATCATTGTTGATTACATGTAAATATTGTGATTGTGTTTTAATTGATCTAATGAAACTTACAATTGGAAAAAAGAAAGGAAGCTGTCTTTTATTTTCTAAGGGTTCTTATTTAAATAATGGTTCTATTTGGTGAAAAAGGCCTGCAAAAGTGATGATTTTATTGTCTTTTGTGTGCTGCTATGTGTAGAAAAAAAGTTTCTTTTGTCACTTATGTAAAGTTGGTCAGATATATTTCCTAGCAAAATTTGTATGCTTTGAATCTTGACACCTTTCATGTTATGTAACCCTGACAGGCAGCCTCTATACCCGATTACAGGGGACCAAATGGAGTATGGACGTTGCTACAGCAGGGAAAAGGGAGCGAACTTCAGTAAGTCCTTTGTTTCATTTAATGCATTTGCTACTCTTTCGTTCATAAGATGTTTCTAGGAAAGAAAATACTGGTCTAATATGTAGTCTCTTGATGTGTCTTGATGAAAAAAAGACCCATTAAGACCATGAATAAAGACCTATTGATAGTGGCTGGCTTGGTAATGCTTTAAATTTAACAATCACCTGATCTAACTATTGATTGATGAGATTCAACAAGCCTGAAATAGAGAGGCAACAAGAAGTAAAGTTTGGGAGTTCTTGAACAAACAATCTTTGACTCCTTGTGGTTATCATGAATGCAAGGATGCCTTTTCCGGAATGGTATAACTTGGTACAACTTGGTACAACATGTTACAATAGGGACTTTTAGATTTGGGTGGACGTGGACGTGTGACGCCCTTTTACGGCACTGGCAGTCCCGTGTGACGTCCTTTTAAGGCACTGGCAATGCCTTAAATGGTTGTCACACGTTGCAGTCCACGTTCTCGTCGTGCATATCTAAAAGTCCCTAATAGCTAAAAAAACACATGACTTGAACTGAACTTCTTCAGTGCCTTTGTCAGATCGGTAAAATAAGACAGATTTCATCATTTGAAATTGAACTTTTGTTGTTGATAGGAACAGCTCGTTGGTAGATGCAGAGCCAACCCTAACTCACATGGCACTAGCCAGGTTGGTGGAGGAAGGCATGGTAAGCTCTTCATAAGTAACATTCCTTTATGAATCCTATGTTATAACTATGCAATTTCATAGATGTTCTTATTGCTCATGTACAGTTAAGGTTAGCCCCAAAAGACGTTTTGTCAGATAGTGTAGAACTTTAGTTGATAAGTAGCAACATACTTACTTGCAGTACTAAGCTGCTGTGAAACTGATTTGTTTTTAAGTGAAATGTTGAACAAAAGAGAGGTGAAACAACGAGTGATATGCCTGACCTGGATTGTAAATTTCTTGCTCTTAAATTCTGAGGAGATCACCATGCAACAGATGTTTAAACCTAATGGTAAGCTGTTTTCCACAATATACACCAACGTCCGAGCTTACTGAGTGAGGGTTGCTGCAGCAAAGAAGCAAAAGCTAGATAGGATTAGATCAATAGTAACTCACTTATCAAACTGATTGCGTTTTCCTTATGACCACTTGTAGGTGAAACATATCGTATCCCAGAATTGTGATGGGCTTCACTTCAGAAGTGGTGTTCCCCCGGACAGGTTATCTGAGCTCCATGGCAATATGTACATTGAGGTAAGAGCAATCAGTTCCTTTAGAAATTTCATTTTCTGGTAAGAGGAACAGTCCCAAGTCACCCAAGTCCATAACGCTTGGATCTAGCTTCTAAATATGTTATTATATTATGTCTATTTTACTGTGAATATAAAGACACTTTAAAATGACTTATGAAATTAATGTTCATATTATATTTATTCTTGGGAACCTACAAAAACAAGCTATGCTTTCCAGTAGGTTCCTGTTTCATTTCATAATTTCGAACTTACATTGTCTGTGCAAACAATTGATATATATGAAATGGAAATAAATTTCAATCAATCAATCAATCAAATATACTATAAATTCTGATTTTCATAGTACCTATCTTATACTCAATCAATCTGAAGAAAACATTAACATCCATTTATTTTTACAGTAAATTTTCACTTTTCATTTTTTCCCCTCATACTTCTGTTTATTTAATTTCTAGCTTTGTCTGATACCCTTTGGCAAATGTAATATTCTTATCTTCTGTCTTTCTCTATGTAGGTGTGCACTGAGTGCGAGCCAGAGAGGCAGTATGTCCGACTCTTTGATGTGACGGAGCAGACATCGCTTCGTCGGCACAAGACGAGCAGAGAATGCCACAAGTGCAAGGAGCCCCTCAGAGACACCATAGTGCACTTTGGTGAGAAGGGAGTGATAGACAAACCCCTGAACTGGTCCGGTGCCATGGATGCCGCAGAGGATGCTGATGCCATACTGTGTTTGGGATCCAGTCTCAAAGTAAGTGTCATGCTTAAAGGTATAGACCAGTTTTGGAAACGCCCCCCTCTCAAAAAGTGAAATGGAAGCTCTTATTACCAATCATGTGAAAGAATATGTTTTGACTAATACGTGATGATACAAATTTTGTCGGGAAACCGCCTACTATTATCATATCGCTCTGGCATGGACAGATATCGCGAATGCACTTCAACATCAAACATTTGGGCATATAGTAAATGCTTTTTGTGAATTTAGGTTGAAGTGTTGCCATCTAAACCTCTGAAAACAATATTTAAACAATATTGAATGGATATTTTGCATCCAAAACCTTTGAACCGCAATTTTATCACTACCGGTCTTTACCTTTAACCCATTAAGGACTTATGGAGAACTTCTTCTGTAAGTTATTCTAATTTCATGACCTAAATTCACCAATTTAATTGGTTCCAGCCTTCTAGGACATCACACATGGCGACGATTGCTCTGCGTTCAATGTCTTACACATACCAAATTTTAACTTCAACCCAAGCCCTATATTTTGGATAAAATAAAGCCCTAGGCAAATGTTCTGGGAGCAAGTGTCGGGTTCACCTTTGATAGGTATTTCCTGTATGGTGTCTTTTGTCAATCAATAAAGTGCAGATCAGAATGGACATAATTTCTTGTCAAATGTTATCTGTAATTATTTTATAGCCATTCATACTTCTACAAAGATCATATTTACAGTAGGCTTGTGGATGCACCATGTGAGAGAGAGGGAGGATTGAAGAGTCCTGAAAAGGACTCTCGGTAATCTTTCTTGAGGGTGTGTAGTCCTGAAAAGGACTGTTGCTGTATCCTCCCTCTCTCTCACATGGTGCATCCGCAAGCCTACTGTATATCTACATCATAATGCAAGCCGATACTTACAAGCAAAGATCATA
Source organism: Strongylocentrotus purpuratus (assembly GCF_000002235.5). NCBI lineage: Eukaryota > Metazoa > Echinodermata > Echinoidea > Camarodonta > Strongylocentrotidae > Strongylocentrotus > Strongylocentrotus purpuratus. The sequence continues at coordinate 24,594,124 of NW_022145599.1, read as the reverse complement.
TTGTTGCAACTCTACAGGTTCTGAGGAGATACCAGTGCCTTTGGAGCACAGACAGACCAAAGAGCCAGAGACCAAAGTTATTCATCGTCAATTTACAGGTAAGGGGGAAAAAACCCACCTGCTATCAAAGGTCAAGGCTGTGTCTTATGAACAGTTGTGATTAATCGCAACTCACTTGTGATCGATATCAATCATAACTATGTACATAAGAGATACAAGTTTGCAAACTTGCAATTGATTGGAGGACTTGCGATTGATTCTGATCAATTGCAACTCCTGGCAGGACGACAAGTCCTAGATTATCTACATCTATCTAACTTGCAACTCCTGGCAGGACGACGAGTCCTAGATTATCTACATCTATCTAACTTGGAAATGGTATCATATAATTGATTTCCATTGATTATTGATTAATAGCTCAAAATGTTTAATTTGGTATTGTATCCGGCATTACCTACAGGACAATGGCATATATTCAACCTAGCATAAGTAAAAATCATTTCTATGGGATTGTGTATTGTGCAACAGTTATACTAGTACATTCAATGTGAATCCACTTTTTTACACTCAGTGCATAGAAGCACTTTTGCGATTTATTTTAACTGGTTTCGTGCAACTTAAACATGGATATTTGACCGCCATGATTGCTGGTGCTAGTAAGACACAAATGATAATGATAGGTATATCAGTAACAATATAGAATATAATAGACACAAAATTAAGTCTTTTGTAGTAATAATACTTATATGTAATAGAAATTTAAGTTTATGAAAAGAAAGAAAAAGTCTTTATGGAATGTTAAAGTAGGATAGTTTGGCAAGATCTCTTTCTTGAGTTTCCTTGATGCATAATTTCATGACGATTACTCCGTCTTGAGTCCATATTTTGTGATCTTTCCTCTTGTTAGCCTTTCTTTGTCCTCCGAAAGAGGTTCGCTCTATCTATCGTAAGGTGTTTCGTTTATGTATAAGGCGTTGTCTGAGTGTCGAAGTTTCATCCTAGCACCGTAGATCTTTTCTCCGGCTCTGTAGTCGGTTAAATTCACTATGATGTTCATGATCTTTCACTTCTCTCCTTTGGGTGTTCTCTGTTCCTTTCCATACCATGATTTCCTCTAGAGGGAGCAGGGACCAATCGATGACTACGATCAATGTCGGAGACATCGAGCTCGATGTTGAGTTCATCTTTGCAGATATTTCTGACAAGATCGCCTGTGAATTCTCCATCCTCCTCTTCCACACCAGAAAAAAGCAAGCAGTTCTCCTCGTAAATGGTTCTGATTCATCCTTGGTGGATTTGCGCTCTCTCACTTCTCTCTTTCAAGAATCTATTCTTTCGTCTTGTGATTTCCATTTGAAGTCGAGCGATTTTGTTCCCTCCTCGCAAAGAGTTTCATGGACTCTGTTGAATACCTTGCTTTTGATGGCATTAACTAACTTCGCCATGAAATTCGAGTCACTGGGGAGATTTTCGATGGCAGACTGGAAGGCAGAAGTCAGACCAGAGTCTTCAAAGTCATATTCGTGGCTCAAAGTTTTTCAGCAGGTAAATGAAGGTCGTGTTTGCGATCAGTTCTTGGGCGACTATTGGCATTCATTTTGCCGTCGCTCCGTTGGTGACGATATTTTCCCGACATTTCTTTTCAAAGCTGCTTTTCTATTCACAAGTATATGGTCGGCGGAGCACTTATGCAAACACGTTCACTCTCATTCGCACATTGCTACTACTTAATTACATTTTAAACAAGTTTCTACATCCCTTGCATTTTTCATTGAAAAAAGTATATGCTTATCATATTGATAAAAAATTAAACTACAAATGCTGTCTCATATTTGTATTGCTTGGTTTATAAATGATTAAGTAATTGATGTAAATTTGGCCTTCATTTCAGTGGACACCAAAAGACAGTCAGGCATCCCTGAAGATCCATGGCCGATGTGATGATGTGATGGCACTACTCATGAAGCACCTCAATCTTTCAATACCTCTCTACACAAGGTAAGAAGGGTACTATAGGGTAGACTTCTGTAAGAAGGTTGTTTGAAGCAAGGATGTCAACAGGGAGACATGTCAATCCCTCACCCAACATACAAACACACCCACACACGTTCAAAAGTGGAAGATATCATGACATTTGTCCAATTAAAATTTTGTGAATTTTACAATCTAAGATGCCTATTTATAACTCCCCATAAATTCTATATTGTGGGATGGGAGCCAGCCCGATAGAAGGGGCTTAGAAGGGTATACATACCATATGGAAACAAGTAGAAGTTTATCATTGGATCCCCAAAATCAGCCTTCTGCTCGAGCAAACCTAGGTGACTTTAATCTGTTATCTACTTAGTTGTATTTGAATGTGAATATAGATGTGGTGCCGAGATAAATCATCTGCACATAATTTGGAATATTTGAATTTGAATTTGAATTATTTGTTACACATACATTTTTATACAGTAGTCTTACGGTTACACCATGTAAGAGGGGGAGGATTGGGGAGTCCTGAAAAGGACTGTCGGTAAGGTTTTTTTTCTGTGTGCAGTCCTGAAAGTCCTGAAAGGACTCCCCAATCCCCCCCCCCTCTCTCACCTGGTGCAACTGTAAGCCTACTGTATATCTACATCACCATGCAAGCTGATACTTACAAGCAGCACTTACATTTTTGTCTTTCTCATTAAACTCTGATACTCCACTTTACAGGAAGAGCGATCCCATCTTCAAAATGGCCGCTCCCATCAAGCCCCATGAAGAGGGCAGCTACTTGACAAGATCCCTCTTGGACACGAGGTTGAACTCTGAATCCTTAAACCTCAATGTGAACAGTGTCATCAAGACTGAACAAGACAACTCTGCTAATAACCTTGCATCAAGTGCACTCTCACAAAAACCAAAGTCTGATTGTGCCTCGGAAGGAAATTACAACGACAGTGAAGATACCGAGGATTATGAAATGGAGATTCCTGTTGCGTTGCCATCACTAGAGGGCGGTGTTGAGGGAGAAGGGAATATGCCTGGCTGGTTTGGGAAAGGATGCAGGAAGAAGGTGGTAAGGAAAGTTGGAAAGAAGAGGCGGCGATCAAGAGTGTCCAGCGTCGAGATAGGGACTTGATTGTCGGAGGGGGCAAGTTTAATGTCAGACGTGTAAAATAAATCATAAAACAGAGATAGTAGTAAATATTCTCAGGTTAGATTTAGCTGCTGCCATTTTTCTAAAACTTCCATCTTTTTTTATAGTCAAGAACATAGTTATGAAGAAGGACAGATAACGTGTATTGTTTTTCATCACCAGAGTGGCCAATTTGATGTCAAAGAAATTGTAAAATCATCCACAAAACAAACCTGTCAACATCCCTACTTTATGTATCGTTCCTGTTGTATATTAACAAAACTTACATCATGTTTAATATTTTGTTTGAACAAAAATCAGTGGGATAGCAAATTTATTGTGTTTCTGAGTGGAAAAAATTAATCTTTTTTTAGATAAATCTGCAAATTAAAAAAAAAACTACATGCTTTTGAGTATTAAAGCTCCTATTCGTGTTTCTCAAGTTTCTACTTCTAACTAGAGTTTAAGGCACAGTTGCTCTTAGGAGTGATTGGAGAACCCAAAGTTAATTTAAAGTGTACCAATCACCTGAAAAGAGTAATTCGTGTTAAGGTAAAATGATCAAATCAACCTCAAAATAAATTTACCTGGCATTCAATATTAGGAAAAAGGTTAAGGAGTAGGAAGAAATCAAAAGATAACATAAACCCTGCGTATTGCAATCATGGTCAAGTCAGACTTGGGTTCCGTCCCCATCCTAATCTATGCAAGTGCATATGCATGGGTTCAGTAGTCTACACAACAAGATGTTTTATAGTTCACTGAGATTGTATTTAGATTGCAATATCTCTTTTTAGAAGTAATATTTGAAGCTCATATTTTGAATACTAAATAACCTCATCGAACCTCTAACATAAAGAGCAATACATGTTTTTAGTGATTGGAACACTTTAACATTGTCTATAAAAGAAAGCAGCAAGTAAAAAGAGATTCCAAATCAAACTAACTTAATATGATGAATGAGCAATCGGTGTACCTATATACACTTTCTCCAGGATTTGAGTGTCTTTCTTGACGACAATATACCTCTCTTTTTTAGATTATATTCTTCTTACTTGCATTTTTGTCTGGCAATGAAAGTGTTGTGTCCATGTTGTGAAACCTAGAGTTTGGTTATGCATTGGCTGACAAATTAAAGTTAGAAATATCACCTGAAACATCGGAGGCTATTTAAACAAAAAGTAGTTCTGTTTGGACAATATTTGTTTCTGACAAGCCTGACATTGTGTTGGGTGATAGTCCAATCTAGCAACAACAAATAAATGCAAAATTTCAATTTACAAAACAAGTCATGTTTAATGTGATGTTTCTTTGTCATGTAAAAATGACAACGAATCATTCATTTGTAATTCATATGCATTTACAAAAATGATCTATCAGGCTTCCGACTTCAAAAGGGGTGCTTGAAGCACTGTTAGACTCTGCATGGCCATTCATTAGCTCAAGGTTATCTTTGCATTGTAGCATGTAGATAATCTCATGCGATTAGTTTGTCTTGTTATATGCATTGTTCTGTTTATCAGGTGTCCAAAGTATGAGTATAATCAATACATATTTTTGTCAAGTGCTCATAATATTTGTAACCAATGTTTTTTAACTGTCTTGGTTATATTGTGCATTGTCTTAGAAAGTTGACTGGCATAGATAGAGCAATAAACATGTCTATCAATATTGTAATTTCAGGCTTTTGTAGTATCAGAATTTTTCAGTCTGGCATGATACCTCTTTCGATCACACCAAAATGTAGGCCTTATTTTCTATGAAACCATGTTTTTTAAACAATTATAACATTTGAAGGCACCATAGTACATGTGGGTAATGGGAATAAATTACAGATAAGTTTCATGCATACTTGTTTAAACAAAACTGTGGTTGAAAATATGATGAGATTAGTGTAATGTCTTTTATCTTTCAATATTGTATAACACAATTAGTGGGTATGCTTAATGGGCTATTGTCGAGTGCAGTTGTATCTTTTTTACCCCAACACAATGGCCCCTTTTCATTCATTAACATGTACCATTTTGTCATGATAGTCTTCTCAGGCAGTTTACCATTACTTGGCTCATGACAGAAATATATGAAATGCATATATCCTATCCTATTTGTATGCATACATGTACTTATGGCAATTTTGTGGAATTTTTTGTTTGTTTCAAAGTTTTATATGTACTTACATCATCTTCCAAACTTCAAACAGGACATCCATAATGTGGAATTTTACTTTCTTCCAGGATATTTAGAATGCTGTGCATAATGGAAAATGGTTAATTCTGACATCGATATATAAAAAACTAAACAGCTTACCGGTATACAGGGTACTTATTAACAGCCAAGGCAGTTATGGTCAATTCTAATTTGTGCAAAACAGAGCAGCCTACTTCTTACATGTAATGTTTTTTGTCATTAGCTAGTAAAACAGTTTATATCAAGGGGCAGGAGAAGGATATGCCAGTTCATAGTTGCAGTCTGAGCATGAGCAGAAAAAGGTCATTGCAGACTAAATTGTGAAATACACGGAGACGGAATACTGGATACGTGCTCATGAAAGATATGTATCGAAATCATTAATCATTCATGCACAAGCAGTGCACTCCATGATACACAGGTAGAAGTATTCTTTGAAAAGAGGAAACCAAGGCTAAGTATGTAGCATCTCCATTGCTGTAGGATAGATTATTTCAAAAAGTACAAAGTGGGACCCTTCATGTTTTGAAGATCTGTGGATATTTGGGGTCATTTGGGACATGTGCTAACTGTGAACTGGTCTATTGTAAGCATTATTGATTCAACTATGCTTCTACATGGAGGATGCTACTTGGTAAAGATCACCTCAGAAATTGATGTATGATTTTACACGATCCATAATCATAGAGTACATAATCCAATTGCCTCCTACATCGTAGTGTACTGGTAGTTCTCCTCTTGAATGTTTATATTTGATCTTTGTGAGTGTTGTGTGAATCATAGCATACTAATGGTTTAGTCAAGCATGTATGAGAAATTTAGCATATAGTTTTCTTCCAAATCTATGAATAGACAGGAGCAACAACAGATGCCATGTAAGTGTAGGAGTCTTCTATTTCGTCTGTTTTGTCAGACGATTCTTCACAAACAATTATACCTCAGTTTTGTAGAACATAACAGTGTAAGATTCAATCTACCTGGCTGTCTCCCTAAATATGGATAAATTCAGGCCTTGCGTTTTTTATCAGGTGACAGGAATACCATTCATTATGTTTGTTAGCCATACAAATGTGTACATTAATGTAATAATACGACAATATCAAGAGATAATGTTTTTTTTTACTAGTGTTATGAACCTGGCTATAGTATGACTGCAGTATGACCCCAAATCTACTCCCCCCCTTTGTATGCCTTAATACTTCAAGGGGAAGTCCACCCTGGTATTATCTTGGTTTAAGTAAAAGCAGAAAAAATAGAGAAACAAATTAGGGAAAGTTTGAGCAATATTTGATAAAAAATGCTATGATTTTTTTAAGTTGTCATCAGTGAAACAAGAATTGGTAACAGTGAGACATATCTTGCGTGCTCCTTTCCAGTTTGCTCTGTACAGAAAATTCATAAACTTTCATTTTCTTAGTTATTGATGACAGAATAGACTCGTTTCATACAGGGGTTGTATAAAAACATTTTTGCAATAATTATATTTAGGTTGAATGTATGATTGAAAATTTTCTTACAGGGAAATATGATACCGTTTTTCAGTACAGGGCAAATGAGAGGAGACCTTGCAAGATACGTCACATAGGTGCCAATTTGTGTTTGTTTTACCGCACCTTCAAACACTCATAACTGTTTAAATATTTGTAATCGATCTTTGCTGAAACTTTCACCGACCTGTTTTTCTCTAATTCTTAATTATTTTATTAAGACCATCTTGATATAAGGTTGGACTTCCTCTTTAAGTGATTCTCAATTTTCATTTTTATTGCAAAGCTGTTAATATTTGCCAAAATTCTATGACATAGAATAATGCAATCACAGATAAATTAATTGTAGCAACTGCAATTCGCAGAAGTGAATTTCCTGCTGTGAAAATATTCCAATAATTCCATCATGAAAAAAATTGCAAAAATACTTAGTTTTTCAGTATACATGGAATTTTAAGAACATTTCCTACATTTTCTTATGTTAAAAAGATAACTCACGGGTGTTAGAAACACAATAGAAATATGCAATAAGGAATCATGTGTAAGTTTTATGCAACATCTGCAAAATGAAATTATTTAATATGGTCTAAGGATGTGATTTAGGACAGGGATTTATATTTTATTATGATATTTCAAAAGGTAGTGCTTTTAAGTCTTACTTTTAAGTCACATTTTACATAATTGTTTCACAAATCCAGTAACTCTGATTTCTTCCAGTACACAACATTTTTACCATTACACAATGAACAGGAAAAAGTCATTTGTCACATTTAATATATTAGCATTAGTTTTCATTAAATATCATGTATGATTAAAAGAAGAATATGAAACAATATAGAATGATTGATTTTCGATAGCGTTTATTTGACATTCTTTCACAAATATGAAAATATATACTGGTTGCTACAGCAATCACCGAGTTGAAGGACCGCAATGGCTCCTCGCTGCAAGCAATTAAAAAGGAAATATCGCTACCAAACATAATTTCTAATGATGGAAATTCAAGAAGAACACACAGTATGTTTTATAAAACAATTTCATATTTTATTTAAACTATCACACTTTTATTTCTTAAATTACTTTGCCTATATCTTATTCTGTTTTTTCATCCACTTCTTTGACGTTACCTAGGAATAAACAGATGTTATAGAATTTAATGTAAGAAATGTATTCAGAACATTAGATTGATGTTACTCTGTGTGCTAGCAATACAAATTCAACTTTGTCATTTTAAATCTAGTAAATCATTTTTAGTGAAGAATTTATTGTGACCCACTATTGAATATCAGATAGATCTTTCAGATGTATTTTAAGTGAATTTTGTAGACTGTAATAAATATGCATTGATATCACAAATAATCTATTAATACTCCATTGTTATATATTTGAATGTACAGAGTTCGTTATTTATGCATTTATGCTATACACATACATGTACAGGGATGTCGCTAGGTGTTCTGGCATTTGATATATTTCGTGTGTTTTTTTTGTTTTTTTTAGCTTTGTATATACAATTAAATGAAGACAAAAAATGGACTTCTTTTCCCATTTTCGATTTTTTTTTTTCCTTGAAATTTTTGGTGGACCCATGTCTTGGAAAGCCCTGTCAAGTATGAAAATATCCCCATCTCAAAATTATCTAGCAACACCCCTGTCATTGTATTGAAACTAAAAGGGCATTTACAAACAGCTGCGAGAATTTGTGGAATAGAGATTGAAGCTCTGTTATTGTTCAACAATTTGTGCGGAACGATAATATATATACAATCCCTCTAATTATTCATAAAATAACAATCAAACTTTGATGAAGTTCTCGTTTAATCTTTCTATTATAGATCATTTTAATATAATTTTTTTTTTTTTTTAAATATAATATAATTTCAAATTATCGCTACATTTACTATTTTCCTATCATGTAGTATTCCGTGTAGAATATACAAACATAAAAAACAAAGTACCATAGATGGATATATACACAAAGTCATCTCCACGGAACTATAAAGCTAGAACTAAAATATCTTTATTTTAATTCATTGTCAAATAATTTACTTGAAAATAGCAAATATGTACATATTATCACTGAAATACAATTCATTGATAAATAACATTTGGCTTTTATTTTAACCAATGTAGCCACATCAAAACATTATACTCCCCTTCTTCCTGCAGGCCCTGCAGTTGTATTTACCCCCGGCAATTGCAGCAAGGATATTAATGTCGGGCTGTGATTCGAACCTTAAACCCTTGGATCGACAGTCAAGTGAATTAATGAGCTGCTATACCACAACACCTCTAAATGAATGGGAATTGCCCTATCTTCAATTCAACTAAATGACAAATCATTTACTTGAACAAAGCAAACTAAGTGAATGCTGAAAAGATGTGAGGTGGCCTTTCTGCTTTGTGTATACTCTTTTTTTTTATAGTGATTTGATGATGAATCAGTTTTTCAGAGACAGGTACTGACATCCAGAGTCCCTTAACGAGGCAAAGGTCCCCTTCACCGCGCAGAACTAGCTACATCGAGGCCTCTTTATAATGTCCTTTACGTTTAGGCAAGCATCGGCATTATTCAATTTCCCCCACCCCTGGGAAAAAAACGTGTAAAAACACGTTAATTTTACCTTTAAACAAATTGGGGCTCACAACCCCCCCCCCCCACCCCGTCCCCACTAAGCGAATTATCGGCCGACTGTTTCGCCGCTAAATTTTTTCTCACGAATTGGGCCCCCTCCCCCGCCGGCGGTTGGATACGCCCCTGGCTCCGACCCTTCTAGCCATGAAGGATCAGAAGTACGTCATCTCTGTTTACCCTCAGTTTTATTTACAAGTCCAATCCCTGTTCAGACAAGTCTCATCACCGTCCCCACCCATATAAATTACCCCCTTCCCCGCCTAAAACAAGTCTTATCCCCAGTCCCCGCCCATACAAATATTATCCTCTTCCTCGTCCCCGTCCAGGCAAGTCTCACCACCGTCCTCATCTGCAGACAATATTACCGTCCCCAGCCTGTCCCCGCCCGCGTTTTTTTTTTGGCGGCACAGATTGGGGTTAGGTGTGTGTTGAGCTTATGGGAAAGTTTAGGGTTAGGGTTAGGGTTAGGGTTAAATCAAGACCTCTTAAAAAAAAAAGTCCCCATCTGTGCCGCAGAAAAAAATTACGCACCCCGCCCATACAAGTCTTATCCCCAGTTCCCGCCAAGAGAAATTTTATCCCCGTCCCCGCCCAGACAACGTAGCGTCCAAAGTCCCACAACAAGGCAATTGTCTCCGTCACAGCGCAGATCCACCTACATCAAGCCTACTTTTATGTCCGTGACGTCCGGGCAGTCAATGGCATTATTCCAATTCCAATTTGTCACAGCACCAGTACTACCAACGGTGAAAATATTCCCTTCCTCAACAGTATAGAAGTTATCGTCGTACCACTCTAAGTCCCTTGGTGGCTTATCCCTGGTCGCCTGTAACTGCCTTTCTGTGCCATCGTAGTTCATCTTGTACCAGCTTGCAGTTGCAGAGGTAGTAGGCACAGCAAAGTAAATTTTCTCTTCTGAAAAGGGGAAATTAAGAGGAAGAGGGTAGGATGTGTTAAGACGTGGGATGAGAAAGAAAGTTGGAGAGAGATAAGGGAAGTGATAGGATAGGAGAGAAATTTGTATACAGCGGGGTATACAGGTACATACAGAGAAAGTTGAGGTGGCGTTCTCCTAATCGATACAATTTAAAATACAGTTTCGATACAGTGACCACCTCCTTATTATTTGGAAATTTACATCGTATTGTTTTCTTCTTCTTTTTCTGGTCTTTATTGATTGTTTATTCGTAGTAATTTGTTTTTGCTTATTGGATATTATATCTTTCTTCCGAAAAATGTGAGAACAATTCAATTTACTTATTTTTTTTTTCTTCTGAATTCTGACATCTTCCATAGAATAAGAAGTAAAACATAAACTCGGGAGAAAAAGGTAAAATGAAAGTAAAAGTCAAAACTCACGAGTACGATCAATGGCCAAGCCGTGTACTGCATGAGACTCCGTAGACAGCAAGGTATTGCTATATGTCGTCGTGAATTTACGAACCTCTACTCCTGTGACATAGATGACCGCACTGTTATTACAATTTAAACAATAACGATAATTTATTTTAGAAATTTTGATTGAGAATAAATAAATGTTAAAACTGCGTTTCGCCTAATGTAATTTCTTTCACGTTTATTTCAATACCTAATGCTACTATTCTTATAGTCGCTTATATACACTAACTCATCCTCCTCCTCGTCTTCCTTCTCCTACTACATACCACGTAGTATTACTACTACTACTATTACTACTACTACTACTACTACTACTACTACTACTACTACTACTTCTACTACTACTACTACTACTACTCTGGGTATTGGTGCTAATGCATTATTTTGTATACAAATTTCATTATTCCATTGTATTTTAAATTCTCCCCCTACATTACGTCCTTCTCTGCTGCTATGTTTTTTCTTCTACAATACTTGTTTTTCCAGGAACCTATAATATACTAGCACTGCTTTTTAATAGGTTCCTTACATTTCACTTAATCTATTATATGAATTAAGAATCATTGAGATGTGCTCATTTATACTACATGACTTGTATATATTTTTTTATTTGATATGTATGTCTATATTTTTTGTAAAATGTGGAACAATGAAAACTTGAAACTTGAAACTTGAAAGTACTACTACTACTACTACTACTACTTCTCCTCCTATAGGTCTTCTGCTGCTCAAATATGATCAGCAATAACTATTGACATCAATCAAAGAAAAATCATATCATACCGAAGTTTGAACCATGCAATAAGATTGAGTGTAGATTAAATGTCGTTTTTTAAAAGCATGACATATACAATTTCTTCAATCAATGGTCTATAAATAACATTTTAAATTACATGTTTGTTAGTACTTGACCACGCCCGTAAAAAAGTAAGGAATGTGACCCGCCCTCCATCCGATATACACAACATGAGAGAACAGGTTTTATAATTTTTAATTTGGTCTACGGCACTGTTGCCCACACAGTAGGAATGCAATTGTTTACCTCTGTTACTGAAATTATTGTGACAATATGGTTTCTTTTAGATTATTTTAAATTTAAATCTTCTCAGAAATTTATTGATCAATCTAAAGATTGATTGATCGATAAATCTAAGATCTGAGAGGATATTATCTTTATCTATCAAAATGAAACCATATTGTAACAATCATTTCATGAAAAGAGGTCATTAAATATTTCAACCTTTTTAACAGAATATTACTTTTGAATCATAACTAAATAAGTTTCTATGATTTTGGAGATCAAACATTAATATGACGACCTTTGCATTTCCCCCATTGAACATGTTCTAAGCTTACCCTGGTATGGTTGCAAGAAACTCCACGTTGACTGGTATGGTGTCAACAAGGTTTTGTAAACCCGTCAAATCCAGGTTCATCATAAAAATCCTAGAGTTATCTGAGCATGCACAGTACAGTTTTCGATCCGTCTCATCGATGTCAATTTTTCGGGGCCCTGGATTGAAAGAGAGTTAGGACGGGAACTGTTTAAGTAAACTCCGCCACAAACAACGCAAACAAAATATGTTGACATCATTAAAGCACACTTTTATTTGTGTTTGTCCTACAGTGTGAATGCAGCATGCAATCAATATGAGCAGCGCCGTAATTATAGAGGACACCGGAGTGCGCACCCCCAGCGAAAGATAGAAAAAATAAAAATAGGGGAAGATATCAGAAAGAGAAGGAAATTAAGAAAGAGAGAAAAAGGCTACGCCACTGAGTGTGATTTGCGTTTCACCAGCTAAGCCTAACTAAATCTGAGCCGTTAACCATAAATATTTTCATTTCCTACCGGGGGAGGGAGGGGGGGGGGGGCACGTACGTGTTCCTACCTCCGGTGCTTTTCCCTTGCTTTTGTTTTATTTCATTTGTATCCTCTCTTTTCTTTCTTTTCATTATTTGATAAGAACGGATACGCCTATAAAATGATAAAAAATGATAACAATAACAGCAAGAACAAAAACAAGAACAACAATGATAATAATAGTAATGACAATAGTTTTGGAAAAAAAAGATAAAAATAAAATGATTAAAATGGATTGCATTACCTCGGCAGTAATCGTTTATGTTCTTGCATCGCCGAGACGTCCCATCGAGTTTCGAACCGCAGACCTGATTGGCTCCGAAAGAGTCTACCAAGGGTTCGATGTCTACCCAAAACACCTCACTGCTGACAGAATCGTAAGCGACAGACTGCGGCTCGTAATCAATGGTGAGGGGAAGGGTGTCGAAGGAGACCGTGGGGAGACTTGATATCTTGATGGTATGATCGCATTGATCAACGGCTAGCATCTTCAATGAAACTGATAAAGACATCAACATAAAAGATAAACATTGTCAACTTTGTTAAGAGCATTATGCCTTTGTTCTACTAAATTTTAACCCGCCGCTTGGATTCAAAATCGGGTTTAATAGAGGAAGTTAGTAAGAGGTACAGGTTTTCCGTTGTTAAACCACGCATCCAGGGTCGGTATTACCTGAAATAGTAAAATAAAGGCCTTGTTGTTCAAACCACGTTCAATCCGTTATCTCCGATCAACCATTTTCTTCGCAAATTCAGGATGTACACAAATGATGATAATAGTTACACTTATTTAATGCAGAATATGCCCTTGATGCTAAAATCATTCAAGGCATTGCTTCCCAGGTAAACATTTACTCAACCTGTGTAGAGAGTGGCAAATGTAGTCGAACCACGGACCATTTGATTCAAAGTGCGGTTTTGTATCCACTATACCACCACACCTCTACCTCATGTTGGTAAAGTATATACATCAGAAATCATTCCCACCCCCTCCCCTGCTGGACCCAAATGTTCATGTCTAGACGTCAACACAAAATTTGAACTCTCTTTATTAACTTTCCGTTTTACTCCTCTAAAGGCATAACTAATAATGAGAAAATGAAATATATCTCGGCAGAAACGTTAAAGCTTCACGGGTCACGGCGAAATTGTTTGCCGGTAGTAAAATAAAAATATTTTACAAAATATTGAGTTAGTAGTAAAATTCAAGAATTCGACTAATATTCGGCTGTCTTTTAAAGAATACAGTGTTGGTGGTAAAAGGATGAATCTGATGACGATCATTTTTGTTCATAATCTTTTTGGATTTTCTATTTGAAAGGTTTTTTGAAAGGCTTAAGATTTGATATTTCTATTGAGATTGAGATTGGCAATGACATATGAAAGAGGTGCAGTGTTTGCTGATTATCTCGTACACTATGCTGCAGATGGAATATGGATTTAGGGAGGAGATTCGTCGTACAAAGACCAGTGAGGGGCATACTGGTTCTACGAACATGAACATTGATACATTCAACTTAGCTTTATTTCATTAGCTTCACTGACCTTAAAGACATCATGTTAAGTATTAAAGCCTTTTGAATTTATTACTTACATGCAAATTTATCGATAAAATATCAATTTTGTAATGTAACAATATCTATATTATACAAATTTAACTAATTTCCACTACTTAAATTTCCTTTAACTTTTGGAATGTCATTTAGAGGATTATTGTGCAGTGGAATATATTTTTTTTGCAAGCGGTCTTTGGCAAATTTCTGTTTTGACTGGACTGTTTGTTTGTTAACGACATTCATTCCGATAATTATATTTATCTTCCATAATAAAAAAAATCATCTATACCTGTATTTGTTTTTCTTATACATCAGTTATTTCATGTAAACTCTTACGATTTGACGGAGGTGCAGCCGGAGGTGTACTTGCTATTTGTGTTGCTGTTGTTGTTGTTGTTGTTGTCGTTGTTTTTATTTTGAATCCGGTTGAAGACGCAGTCAACTTACCTACTTGATCGTTGACAGATCCTGCGGTTGTGGTACCGAATGTTGTAGTAACCTCTGTGGTCGTAGGTTGGTCTGTGGTAGGCGTATTGGTAGTGTAAGGTCTGCTTGTTGTTGGCATCTTAGTAGTTGTAGGTTCATTTGTTGTAGGATTTGTAGTGGTAGGTTGAATTGTAGGCGTATTGGTAGTGAAAGGTTTGCTTGTTGTTGGAATCTTAGTGGTTGTAGGTTCATTTGTTGTAGGATTTGTAGTGGTAGGTTGAATCGTAGGCGTATTGGTAGTGAAAGGTTTGCTTGTTGTTGGAATCTTAGTGGTTGTAGGTTCATTTGTTGTAGGATTTGTAGTGATAGGTTGAATTGTTGTTGGCATCTTAGGAGTTGTAGGTTCATTTATTGTAGGATTTGTAGTGGTAGGTTGAATTGTAGGCGTATTGGTAGTGAAAGGTTCGCTTGTTGTTGGAATCTTAGTGGTTGTAGGGTCATTTGTTGTAGGATTTGTAGTGGTAGGTTGAATCGTAGGCGTATTGGTAGTGAAAGGTTTGCTTGTTGTTGGCATCTCAGTAGTTGTAGGTTCATTTGTTGTAGGATTTGTAGTGGTAGGTTGAATTGTTGGTGGCATCTTAGTAGTTGTAGGTTCATTTGTTGTAGGATTTGTAGTGGTAGGTTGAATTGTTGTTGGCATCTTAGTAGTTGTAGGTTCATTTGTTGTAGGATTTGTAGTGGTAGGTTCAATTGTTGTTCCTGTGTCTGTGGTTGCAGCCCCGGTTGTTGTTTGCGTGTCATTAGTAATATCGTCAGTGGTTTGAATATATATGGTTATAGCTTTATCCGTCGTTTGAGTTTCTGTGGTGGTAGATTTGTTTGTTGTTAGAGTTACTGTGGGTGTAGATTCACTTGTTGTTGGATCATTTGTGGTTGTAGATACTGACGTTGTGATAATATCTGTTACCATAGTTGTCGTGGGAATGCGTGTTGTTTCCACACGGGTAGACGATTTGTTTGGAGTCGTAGATTTCGATGTCAAAGGACGTTCTGTTGTTGACAACGTTGTCAATAAGGACACCCCTGACATCGTAGTCGCCATCGAAGAGGATCTCGATTTTCTTGGCGTTGACGTATAGGTAGTAGTGTTGGTTCTTGGGATTGTCAGACCTTCTAGAAATAAAGAAGAAGAATATAATAAATTAACAATATTAAGGCGGGGCTGGGGTTACTCGCCTAATAATATGATAAACGGGAATGTGCCGCTCTAATGGGTTACTTTTTTGCGAAAACTCCCTAAATATGAAGTATGATTTTGTGCCGCAAAATCCTTAAAAGTGCTCTCATTTTTCAGATCTTGGCTTTAAAAATGGGTTACTATTTTCTTCACGATAATATCTCGCCCATAATCTCGCTTAAGTAAAAATTCTAGATGCAAAATCCCGCAAAAAATAATTGAAATAATTTCCCTTTTTCAACCAAAGTTCTCGCCGATCGTCGCACAATTATGGGTACCATGTTCTACCAAAATGACCCTTAACAATGGACATGGGTTTAGACGCTCCAGCTGCACACCCCTGTCCAAACCAAATCTGAGTACCCCCCCCCCCGGCCCCGGTATTAATTTTATTTCTTAAGATATCATCTTCCTTTTTTTTTTTTTTTTCTTCTTCTTTGTTTGTTTGCGGTTATGCTCAATACTTATAAAAAGAAACAAATTAGACAGGGTAAGGTACGCCGTGGTTCATAACACATACACAAAACACACACCCACACACACTTAAAAAGAAGGAAATCATCTTACTTTTTGCTTTGCTTGGAGTGGTGTTGGAGGGTCCTTTTGAATATTTTAAAGCTATGAAATGACACCCATCTAATATGGGGGAGGGGGGGTTAAGATAATCGATGACAACAAACATCATAAGAAATATTTCTTAGAAATTGTACATCATTTGTATAAAGTTTTTATAAATTACACTTCTTGATTGTAAATGAAACGCACCCAAATAAAACAAAGAAAAAATAGATGAAGAAGGATCTAAGAAAATACAAAGAGAATCATAAGAAAAAAAAGAGGAAGGAAAAGGGAATAGACAAGCAATACTTACGCCTGATGCAGATATTCCTTCTCAAACTCTCATCGACAATGCGATCCCGGTGTCTTGAACACATCGTGGGTTTGCAGGCGTGTAAACGGCATTCTAAACAAAAACAAAACAAATTTGCACAAACTTATTCCGAAATTAAGCAACATTTTATTCCATGTATGTAAACCATGTTTGGTGAATCAACTACATGATAATTATGATGAATATTTAAACATGCCTTTTTGAAGTTTAATCATCAAAGTTCGAGGTTAGAAATTAATTTGTTCCACATTAATAGCACAATTAATAAGTTGCACAAATCCGAAAGCAACAAAACAATACGAGTAGATGAATAACATCAAGGATAATTTACGGTATTAAAAGCAAATTGTGTTTCTCAATAGCAATATAGAAACAATAGGCAGTGTTCAAACAATGTAAAACGTGAGGAGCCTATAAATAGAAAGCAGCGTTATTAAGATCGTGTAGGTCTAAATAGTTTTGTTGTCGCTTATTCAATCATCCCTGCCATCGAAACACGAACATTTGGCATGTTTCCTTCTTTGTAAATAAGCTGAGTAAACGCTTCCCATAACAATATCGATCAGCAATATGCCAGAAGTAAAGTTTGTTGCATATTAAATAATCACTGCCATCAAAATACGAACGTTTGGCATGTTTGCTTCTTTGTAAATAACTTGATTGACGCTTCCCATAACAATATCGATCAGTACTATGCCAATAGTAAAGTTTTGTTGCATATTAAATTATCACTGCCATCAAAATACGTACATTTGGCATGTTTGCTTCTTTGAAAATAACTTGAGTTGACGCTTCCCATAACATTATCGATCAGCAATATGCAAATCGGGTTTTTTTTCCTCCTGCAAAGTGTTGAAAAATTAATTTGATGTTCGCTCCTATTGAAGAAAACGGATTGGCGAATCTCCCGTATTGATGTATCCTCGTTGCACAGGAAAGTATCTTTTTATTTGTATAGCTGATTATACATCATTATTAAAGCCAGTCGGAAGGCGATGCGACATGTAACACACAATATCAAAGTCAGTAATCTTTCATTAAAATCATCGCTATCTCCACTATATGTTGTACAGTTTAAAGTGATAGTCATTACAACCCTCATTAACAAGTTTCAAATTTGGTTGTTATCATGCCTGTTTCCATAGCGATGGAGCAGAGAACATATACATTACAGTGAAAAATTAAGATTCTTTATAAAAACTGCCTCCCTTTTGTTCACACAGAGTCACAGACTGATGTTTTCACTTGCATTCACAATATGACAGAGCATTTATTTGAAAGGGAGAGTTTACATTTGCCTTGAAAATTGCGACTTCAATGGCGCTTAATTGAATTATATTATAACCCGAGTAAACATGGACACTGCCACAGTCACACTCGCGCTATGAGGCGTACACACCAACGCACACCCACACACGCCACAGTCACAGTCCCACACAGCAGCTGAACATAAATTTTCATACTGGCTGGATCTTGTGGGGGGGGGGGGGACACAACCATTCCTGCCAACTATTTGTAATCTTATTAGCGTACCCAGAGTACACCTAAGAAAATTGTGTCCCCAACATGTTACTATCATCATTATTATCATTATCATTATTTTTTTTTATTTTATTTTTTTTTTTTTTGGGGGGGGGGGGGGGGTAATTATTATCATTATTATCATTATTAGTATAAATAGTGTCATTATTGTTTTATTAATAACCGACCCCGTTTTTGTTTTTAAATGCACCCGGAAATCTGATAACTTTTTAAGTTTATAAATTATATCTTTCAGAGAAGTTTTGCTTAAAATATCAACTCTTTTGTAATTTTGTGCCTGTCAGATTTTTGTTCTTTTTATAATTCTCTCCTTCCCCTTTACACAATCCTTGATCCGCCCCTGCTTACACACTGATATTTTTGTTCAAATACCTGATAAAAAGTGTTTGGTACTCGTGTAGTTCCTGTAGGACATAGACCCCGTGCAACCGCCAAACGGTAAGACTGTATGCAAGGAAAACAAACGAACAGAAATGTGAATGTTTTCGGACCATAAATCAAACAATAAGTTTTAAATGATTCAATTGTGTTGATTTCAGATCTACCGACTAAATGCAATACTTTCAACGATATCCTTGTAAATGTTGTATGACTTCATCATCACTTCACATATCATAGAGGAAAATCAAAGCCAAAACGAGACAAAGAAAATCCTTTATGAGGTTGAAAGTCTATTTGGGAGGCCAATATTCTTTTTTTAGAAAATTAATTGAAGAAAAATGAAAAATTGCCTAAAATCACATCAACAGAAAATTATTATTTAATTGGGATTAAATCAAGATTTTGTTTCGTTCAGCAAAAAATGATTGTTCCCATTAATATGAATAAAAATTGTATCGTTTATCGGAATTTTCATCAATTATTGCTCCAATTGATTTTGTTGAAACTGATACCGAATTCGTTTTTTTTTAAAAACCATTGTACTTTATTATGAAAGCGAACAATACAACAAATTCAAGATAACAATTTATCATATTGTTATCATCTAATCGGTGATAATTTCATTCATATAAAAAATATATTCTCTGATATGATTTATTGACGAGTAGGAAGCTTAAGATGGCCAATTATTCGTAGATCACCCTTGAATTTACGTATGTAAAAATATTACTTACAAAATGTCAAGAGGAACAAACGGATGAAGAGCATGATGATATCTTTTGGAGATACCTGAATAAAAGATAAAATAAGTTATCTGAACTGTAGTACTGCAGTTTTTAAATAGAATATAATAACTGATTATACCAACAAATAATATGAGTGTAGACGGGCTTTTAGGCTGCCAGTGAAACCTATACATGTCTTATATGAGGAACGTGGTAATTGGGGATTAATGCATTACAGGGTGCCTAGTATATCAATCAGGTTGAACCCAAGATGCTAATGCTTTACCAGTTTTACCACAAAGCCGCACTGTGTTAATTAGTCAGTGTCGCACAACATGATATACAAAGTACAATTTCTTCTGAAGCCATCATAAAAATCATCATTATAACGTCTTAAGCATGATCATGAAATGACTGTTGTTGTTCATTTGTAGGAACTGAATAAAGAGAGGGAGAAAGCACGCTTACAATGCATGAGGTCTAACCGAAAAAGGTATGGGTGGAGGTAAACCATTTTCTGATACGGCCATGTCGCAAACGAGGAGGCCAACGTCTTTGAGCGAATGGAGAATGTAATCATCAACCAAATATTGCTGTCAAAATTACAGAGTATGCAGAATTAATCCAATATGAGTCTACTATAATTATTTCTGAACAAAGGGATACAAATCACATGATACGTGTTTTCAAATACATTTCCTATTCCAGATTACTTACAAATAGCCTCTAGAGTCTACCCCGGTCTTTCCTAGATGAATCATGGAGGTCATATCATATTCAGCATGTTTACAGTCTCAGTAGCGCCTTTGATTGGGCAACTAAATATGGGTGCTTTTTAAAAGATTTCCGATTTGATTTTTATATTTACGCCTAAGTGCAATTCGAAATTAATGAAGATGAAGCAAAATATCTTATAATCTATGGAAAACAAAGACAACAGTCAAGCAGTTTATAAGGATAGAGTATACTCACCATTTTTTTCTTCATGTTTAATGTTTCTCCAAATTATTTCACATGCAGTCCACTTGCATCGAAAAACCAAGAACAAGGCGATACAATATGTTTCAGTTTATACGACCTGAGCTGCCGAAGTGACTTTGTCATTTGAAATGAATGTTGCAATGAAACAGTGTCAAAAGAGAAGATCGACCATGAGGCACATTAAAATACCTCTCTCTGATTGGTTGTAGCTTTTTTTTTGTCACTCCCCCCAAAAGATCGACTGGTAATCACTTTCGAAACCCTTGAAGCCGCGTCTAAGATATAGTGCAATAGAGGCAAACTGTTTTCTTGTTTAATAAAACAGTACCTGGTGAAAATCATAATGCATATCATATTAAGTACTCGCCTGATTAATTAGGGGCTCGGCTACATTAATAATGAAAACGGGAAAAAAAATTATGCCAGCGGTAAAATGACCTTGCCGAGACCGCTCATGTTTTGTACGTAATATCATTACGGTTCTTGCATGTTTATTGATTACAACTATGAATGATTCAGCACGTTCTGAATTTCTGATGATTTTAGTAACATGGACGAATCCACTCATTGTCTTGATTGTAGGTCAATCATGTTTGGGTGGGTCTTCCTGGGAGTATTCGTGCATTGTAATCGAGATTGATTAGCTTTCAACAATGTACGGATGATATACAGTGCGTCTCATAAAAAAAACGAAACCGAGAAATATCAATGTTTTATCATAACTTAACCAGTGCACAATTATAATTAATAAATGACACATATTTGTAAAGCTTAGATCTTCTTCCTTCATTTGATGCTACTAAACAAAAAAGTCATTTGGCAAACGGTATCTGAAGTTCAAAAGAGAAAATGACATTTCTAAAATTTCATTTTCTGCCCTTTAAAAGGTCGCCTCAATCAGGAAGAATCAGCCAGGAATAACAAAGTTCTAACAACAAATAAAGAAGGCGAAAGACTTCATGCATGGCTGATCGTTAACGAACGGAGTTGAGTCTTTTGAAATGAAAGAGGAGGATCTGAGCTTTACAAATATGTGTCATATATTAAATATAAGTGTGATTAAGTAATGATAGAACATCGATAATTCTCGGTTCCTTTTCTTTTGGATGCACTGTATAATATAAATAATAATAATTGGGTCTTATTTACCCAGGGTAGCCATATCAGTGGTGTAAAAGAAATAGGAAACTATGATCATTTTAAGAGGAAATTAAAGGAATACCTAATACTTGACAGTCAGAGAAGAGAAGTGAATGACATGTTATATGATTGAAATTTTTATTCTTCTGTCGGTTAATACTTTTTCATGTTGTATATACTTATGTTTTCGTACGTTATAGAAATTCTACAAATTAATCATTATTTTCCTCTTCTTCCTTCTCCTCTTTTTCTTCTTCTCCTTCTTCTTTTTCTTCTTGTACTTAATATCATTTCTATCATCAGTTTAATGCTGTTATTATTATTATTATCTTTAATGAGTAGTTCTTTTAATTTTCTTATCTGTCTGTAAATATTACTATTTTAACTTATTAATTTTATACATGTCTGTAAGGGACCCTTACAGCTTGCATACATGTAGCTCTCTGTGGCTACAGCTAAAGCTCTCGAGCTTTCGTGGGTTATCCTGTTCAATCTGACTTATTTTTGATCTGTTATTATTGTATATTGTTGTATGTTGGAAGCTTGTCGAATAAAAATCAATCAATCAATCAATCAGTATTTATACTGCCATTCCTGTGGTATCTGCACTTTTATAATAAGGTACTTATTTACACTGGATGGAGAGTAGAAAATGTGGATTAATATCCTGCAAAAAGACATAAGTGCTGAGCTGGGATGGGATTCGAACCATCAACCATTGGATGGAGAGTCAAGCGAATGAACCAATATACCACAAACCTCCATGTACGTGCACTTATATGACTACAGCGTCTCCATGGAAATGGTCTTGACGAGGAGATATAGCTCTAGTAGTCCAGTTGTCTTATCACTTGACAGCGGATGCGAAGGTCATGGGTTCGAACCCCGATAGGGTACTTACGTCCTTCAGGAAAGCATTTTCATCTGCTCTCTCCGAACAGATGGATGCATGGTGCGAAGTTTACTGTTATTATTATCAATAATATCTAAAAGGTTATTACCGTACTTCACCTTTTACACAAGACTGTTGACTAATGCTTATTTTAGTCAAGTTCTCAAGAACTTACATGGACTTGGAAACAAAGGAAATTGTTTCGGTAATTTCAGGATGATAAGGAATGTCCAAAGTAACCTCTCTAGACTGAGGAATGACAAACTAAAAATGAATTAAAAAAAATATATAAATTACGCAAAAAATTAAAATGAAATAATGAACAAATAGTGAGACTAAAATTACTATCGTTGAAGTCTTTCAACTTTAAAATATCATTCAAACTCTCAGAGTCATTGCTTTGATTTGGGGCTGTCGTTTTATCAAGCAATCTGCTTACAATGACAGTTCCTCTACCGCAAATAATTTTATAATGTTTGAGGAAATTTAGTATTTATGACAGTTTATCATTTCGTTGTTGAAAATAACAATTGTTATACATGTAAATATATTTGCTTATTTATGATTCATTGTCAGAAAAATAGTTATTGTACTTTATATTATTATTATTATTATTATGTTATAACAAAAGCTGTGTACTTTTAATACATGAATGCAGAAGAAAATCAAATCAAATCAAATCAAATCAAAATTAGCTACATATCAGATATTTTCTGAGATAGGCCAGGGAACAAAAGAAATCAAATAATTATTCCTCTCTATTTCTCTAATTATAAACTTGTCGGGAAGGGGTATTTGCAAACACTATGCATTGACTACATGGATGATTAGTTAAGCTGTATCAAAACCAACTTCATAACATATTTAACATGGTCACAAATAAATGAATAAGTAATAAGTAATACGATTGGTAACGTGGAGAAGATTGCAATGCAAAGGAAGTAGAAAATACTAACTGAAGGATGTACTTCCTCTTTCATTTCCAGTTAGTTCAAACCTGCATACAGTTTTTCGTCCTCCATTTAGGCATGAGATCTTTGGATTTTTTAAAATCACCTTTTTGAATAACAATATTATACTGTATTACTGTTTCGGTGTCAGCACCATTAAGGCATTTGGCTTTCCTAGCTGTCTCCACAATCATATGACATTTTTGTTGTTGTTGTATTCTATTTAAATGTTTCTCTTTATTTTTGTACGCTATGTTTTGTATTTTATATGTTTTTTATAATATTTTTATGATGAATGAAATAAAGATCAATTCAATTCAATTAAAAAATTCTTCGTAATAGGCCTACCACAATAAATTCGTGAGATAAAAGATCGAAAGCAATATTTACTATTTTGTTGGTACATATATGAGTATTGCATAGATGCTGTCTGCATGTTCTCTTTAAAAATAGATTAAATGTGAGCATCCAATTTAATTTTAATATTAAAGTACTTTGTTTTGCCAAACTAAACAGGTATAGTCGAGTGAGAGAGAGAGAGAGAGAGAGAACGAGAATATATTTAGACAAAGAACGCATTGATCGTAATATTTAAGAGTGGATATCCTTGGAGATGAATGAAATAAAATAGACAACGAAGGCTAAAGATAATAGCGGAGATGAATAGAAACATATCGTACACAGTACATAGACTAGAATAAGAAAGAGAATATCACTTAAAAGGTAAAGTGTACGTGAACAAGATTATTCCACACCGTCAAATCTTGTTGTAATCATGTAGATAGATAACTAATTTGCTAGCTAAACAGGAAAACGATATAGAAAAACCGACAAAGAGTTGAAAACAATAGTGGAAAGGCCCTCCAAAAATATGGAGGAAAATAGGGATATATGTTAAGGAGAGATGGTATGAAGAAAGAAAGAAGGGGCCAGAGGGGAGAGGGGAGACACGGATAGGAAGTGAGGAAAGACAAGAAAGAAAATGAATGAGAAAGAAAGAGAGAGAATGAGAGAGAGAGAGAGAGAGAGAGAGAGAGAGTGAAAACGTGAGGAGGGGTCGGGAAGGAGGAGACAACTTTATATCGTCAATATTTTTTCGCTTCTATGAAGAGAATACGAAAGAAAAGAGAACGATTGAAAACGGCCTCTGATCTGCGAGGCAAATTAATGGAAACAAACGGAAACGGAAAGCAAGCAATTTACATTTCTAGCATTGTGCTGTAAGGAAGAAATATATGAACAAAACGTGCAAACAAATAATTGAGTATATCTGTTTTATTATGATATCATGATGACATGGATTTATACGAAAGAAAACACGGAAAGTTATAATCATAATTTTAAGAATATGTCTTGTATGATGGTGAATAGTTGTAATCATGTGATGGTTAATGCATCCATATCTAATTCTGTCTAACCTATTAAAGAAACAAGAAAATTCACTTAATATAAATAAACAATCAAATTTTAATATATATACATATTTAAGAATCTTAGCGAGTATCCTATTGGCTGAAAAGGTGTCACGTGACACGCAACATTTTGGTATACATGTAGGTATATTTGTACAATAAAGCTTTAGTGATATATGTTTTGAAAATGAAATATATTCACATATTACGTTTGTCGCCTGCCAAAGGTGGATAATGTAGTCTATATACATTGACAACTAGGTGAATTAAATGTCAGTATTGTCCATAGTCATTAACATCACGACCGCAAAGACACTCGAAAAATCAACCAAAGAAATTTCAATAGCCTTGTCAATCAGCTATTGAAATGTACGAACATAACAATAATGTATTAGGTAATCCGAGCATTATTTAAATGGGAGAAACAATAGGGTATCGAAATTGCAACTGAGCTGAGTTCTCAACGTATTCTGTGATCGTGTTATACTTGAATATCATTTAATGTAATTCGCCGGGATATAATTTGTATTAAAAAAATGATTAAGCACATTAGCTTCTAGAACAAATGAATTGTAAATGAGTCAAAATTCTGTACATAAATATTACAATAATCACACATAAAAAGTTTGTATACATTATATAGCGTTTTTTGACACTAAAGAAATTTCAAATTGAAATGATATAAGAAATGCTATTTACCATTACAATGATAATATATAGTAATAATTTTTAATTTCTTTATTTAACAAAGCATTTGTATCTCTACCAAGACCCAATCTCACTGGAAATTTTTTTCAAACATTTTTCTTTTGCCGTAAGGGAACTATTTTAGCTCTTGTCTATCCTAGCCCGGGCCAGAGAATTCTGAATTTCCTAGTGCTTTAAAGGTATTTGACTTTGTCCTTTATTTCTGACTTAGTCCTCCAATCGGTTGACCTGGCAACAAATCTGTTTGCAACATCATGCACAAATTCTCCCACTGAAGATATTATTGCATATTCTCCTTACTGCATTGTTATTGGTAACTCCTTGAGATAATCAGTTTAAAGTCAGTTACCCTGAATTCAGAACTAGACTGAAATTGATCTCCTCGACTATAACATCTTAAAATATTAGACATCTATTACCATTGAAACATATCTTATATCACTATTTGACAGACGGTAGTGTAGAGACTATTGCATGTCCTGGCTTGCCATTTGTTAATGATGGGTCCAACGGCGACGCATCCCTCCATTTCTCTTCCACTCGGTTGGCCTTGATACCAATCTGTTTGGAAAATCATGAACACGAACACAACTGAAAGTATTTTCCTTAGGTGTACTTTGAGTATGCTAATAGGATTTTAAAACGTTGACAGTGGATGGTTGTGGCGCCCCCCCCCATCCGTACACCAACTTGATAAAATGCCTACCCTATGTTCAAAGAAACTGACTGATTAAAAGAATAAAATGGCCTTCAACGTTAAAAGGAGTCCCCCTTATGGAAATTCCCTCTATTTAAAATATGTCATGTTCTTATCGCATTTATTGTGTGGGTTTTGTCTAAACGACAGTAACTTTATATCAGCGAATTTGTACACCGAGTGCATATCTGATGTTAAGGAATACATTCAGATTAGACTTTAGCTTAGGCCCACGAGATCACACATTTTAGTGAACCTTCAGTGTACAATAGTCTCGTGAACCTTTGATCTTGTCATTAGATTAAACTCATATCTAAGGAGACCTCAACTTGTCTCCGACTTTTTGTCCCTTGAACCTATCGATTAGTCCTAAAAAGGTCACCGAGACTTGGGAATTTCTCAATTTACAATTCATCTTGGGTCTGGTAGGCCTTCAGTCCCATGAATGTTTGTGACAATGTTGTAATTGATGAAGACACCGAGGCTGATGAGATAAAGTTCTATACCTTTCCCGTGCCACTTTTCTCAATTATTAATAATATTTTCTACAAGATACATTGGTATATACAACAATTTCTTAATGCAGTTCATTACTGAGCACGACAGCGTGTGAGTTAACGGACTCATGTCAGTGACCTGTGGTGCGATCAGAACAGAGTCACGCCGCTTAAAGATCAATCTATAAGGAGAGACTAACCTTAGCTTCTCTACTTACTTGTTACATTTGTAAGGGTACCTTCTGCGTCGGAAAAACACTCGAAGTTCCCATCGGCCTGACGATCGATACAGTTGACCCAGAAGAACAGGGTGAATGAAAACCCCCACAAATATCTAACCTTGATAATCTCGGCAGCGGAGTCAACGAAGAGCACTGACGAGTTACCCGTGACGGTGGCATTCACCGCCACAGGGCTAAGGCTGCTGCAGTAGCTTACGGCATCGTCAAATATTTGTTTATCGGGGTACAAGTGGTAGCACTTGGTTTGAGAGCATTTCCATTCTGAAATTTAAAAATATTTGAAACGTTAGATATGATAGTAGTCTGCTGGCACAGACCCCATTTGGTACTTCAATATAATTTCATACAGCATTGAGCCTAGCTAAACTTTGTCGGTCTATGTCTGTATCAAGGAACATAAGAGCTATATGTAGTGTAGTAGACCATATATCCTACGTAGCCTTATATTTCAGACACTCTGTTATTTTTGACTGTAAAGGATTTGTCGAGTACTTTTTCAACCTGTTCTTTCTTACAATTTAGATGCAATGATAACATTTACAATAACAATAATAATATCAATATAGATTAGTATTGCGCCTAATACTAATACGTGACACTAAGTGATAATCATACGGCAAATCTTCGCATGATCTTCCGTTTCCATTCCACGAAAGATCGTGTAACGCGACTACCCGTCCGGACGCGATGACCCGATGATCCGAAGTAAGCCTAGTAGAGGAAAATATTGCAGTAGAATGTATTCTTGTGCAAACTGCCTTGGGGAAAATGCTATTTTGACTAAACTATTTGGACATCGCGGTTTTCAATGACATTCATTTTGATATATGTATTTTCAGCTAAAAAAAATCACCTAAACCTGTATTCGTTATTCTTATATATGAATTTCTTTTATGTTAACTCTTACCAATTGACGGGGGTGCAGCTGTAGAAGATCTTTGTGTTATTATTGTTGTTGTTCTGGATTCGGTTGTAGATGCATTCATTATACCAACTGGATCGTTAACAGATCCTGCGGTTGTGGTACTGGATGTTGTAGTAATCTCTGTGGTCGTAGGTTGGTCTGTGGTAGGCGTATTGGTAGTGATAGGTTTGCTTGATGTTGGCATCTTGGTAGTTGTGGGTTCATTTGTTGTAGGATTTGTATTGGTAGGTTGAATTGTTGTTGGCATCTTAGTAGTTGTAGGTTCATTTGTTGTAGGATTTGTATTGGTAGGTTGAATTGTTGTTGGCATCTTAGTAGTTGTAGGTTCATTTGTTGTAGGATTTGTATTGGTAGGTTGAATTGTAGGCGTTTTGGTAGTGAAAGGTTTGCTTGTTGTTGGCATCTTAGTAGTTGTAGGTTCATTTGTTGTAGGATTTGTATTGGTAGGTTGAATTGTAGGCGTTTTGGTAGTGAAAGGTTTGCTTGTTGTTAGCATCTTAGTAGTTGTAGGTTCATTTGTTGTAGGATTTGTAGTGGTAGGTTGAATTGTTGTTTGCATCGTAGTGGTTGTAGGTTCATTTGTTGTAGGATTTGTAGTGGTGGGTTGAATTGTAGGCGTATTGGTAGTGATAGGTTTGCTTGATGTTGGCATCTTAGTAGTTGTGGGTTCATTTGTTGTAGGATTTGTATTGGTAGGTTGAATTGTTGTTGGCATCTTAGTGGTTGTAGGTTCATTTGTTGTAGGATTTGTATTGGTAGGTTGAATTGTAGGCGTTTTGGTAGTGAAAGGTTTGCTTGTTGTTGGCATCTTAGTAGTTGTAGGCTCATTTGTTGTAGGATTTGTATTGGTAGGTTTGCTTGTTGTTGGCATCTTAGTAGTTGTAGGTTCATTTGTTGTAGGATTTGTATTGGTAGGTTGAATTGTTGTTGGCATCTCAGTAGTTGTAGGTTCATTTGTTGTAGGATTTGTATTGGTAGGTTGAATTGTAGGCGTTTTAGTAGTGATAGGTTTGCTTGATGTTGGCATCTTAGTAGTTGTGGGTTCATTTGTTGTAGGATTTGTATTGGTAGGTTCATTTGTTGTAGGATTTGTAGTGGTGGGTTGAATTGTAGGCGTATAGGTAGTGATAGGTTTGCTTGATGTTGGCATCTTAGTAGTTGTGGGTTCATTTGTAGTAATCTCTGTGGTCGTAGGTTGGTCTGTGGTAGGCGTATTGGTAGTGATAGGTTTGCTTGATGTTGGCATCTTAGTAGTTGTGGGTTCATTTGTTGTAGGATTTGTATTGGTAGGTTGAATTGTTGTTGGCATCTTAGTAGTTGTAGGTTCATTTGTTGTAGGATTTGTATTGGTAGGTTGAATTGTTGTTGGCATCTCAGTAGTTGTAGGTTCATTTGTTGTAGGATTTGTATTGGTAGGTTGAATTGTAGGCGTTTTAGTAGTGATAGGTTTGCTTGATGTTGGCATCTTAGTAGTTGTGGGTTCATTTGTTGTAGGATTTGTATTGGTAGGTTCATTTGTTGTAGGATTTGTAGTGGTGGGTTGAATTGTAGGCGTATAGGTAGTGATAGGTTTGCTTGATGTTGGCATCTTAGTAGTTGTGGGTTCATTTGTTGTAGGATTTGTATTGGTAGGTTGAATTGTTGTTGGCATCTTAGTAGTTGTAGGTTCATTTGTTTTAGGATTTGTATTGGTAGGTTGAATTGTAGGCGTTTTGGTAGTGAAAGGTTTGCTTGTTGTTGGCATCTTATTAGTTGTAGGTTCATTTGTTGTAGGATTTTTAGTGGTAGGTTGAATTGTTGTTTGCATCGTAGTGGTTGTAGGTTCATTTGTTGTAGGATTTGTAGTAGTGGGTTGAATTGTAGGCGTATTGGTAGTGATAGGTTTGCTTGATGTTGGCATCTTAGTAGTTGTGGGTTCATTTGTTGTAGGATTTGTATTGGTAGGTTGAATTGTTGTTGGCATCTTAGTAGTTGTAGGTTCATTTGTTGTAGGATTTGTATTGGTAGGTTGAATTGTAGGCGTTTTGGTAGTGAAAGGTTTGCTTGATGTTGGCATCTTAGTAGTTGTGGGTTCATTTGTTGTAGGATTTGTAGTGGTAGGTTGAATTGTTGTTGGCATCTTAGTAGTTGTAGGTTCATTTGTTGTAGGATTTGTATTGGTAGGTTGAATTGTAGGCGTTTTGGTAGTGAAAGGTTTGCTTGTTGTTGGCATCTTAGTAGTTGTGGGTTCATTTGTTGTAGGATTTGTATTGGTATGTTGAATTGTTGTTGGCATCTTAGTAGTTGTAGGTTCATTTGTTTTAGGATTTGTATTGGTAGGTTGAATTGTAGGCGTTTTGGTAGTGAAAGGTTTGCTTGATGTTGGCATCTTAGTAGTTGTAGGTTCATTTGTTGTAGGATTTGTAGTGGTAGGTTGAATTGTTGTTTGCATCGTAGTGGTTGTAGGTTTATTTGTTGTAGGATTTATAGTGGTGGGTTGAATTGTAGGCGTATCGGTAGTGATATGTTTGCTTGTTGTCGGAATCTTAGTGGTTGTGGGTTCATTTGTTGTAGGATTTGTAGTGGTAGGTTGAATTGTTGTTGGAATCTTAGTAGTTGTAGGTTCATTTGTTGTAGGATTTGTAGTGGTAGGTTTGCTTGTTGTTGGCATCTTAGTGGTTGTAGGTTCATTTGTTGTAGGATTTGAATTGGTAGGTTGAATTGTAGGCGTATCGGTAGTGAAGGGTGTGCTTGATGTTGGCACCGTGGTGGTTGGAGGTTCATTTGTTTTAGCTATTGTAGTGGTAGGTCGAATTGTTGTTCCTGTATCTGTGGTTGTAGCTACGGTGGTTGTTTGCATGTCATTGGTAATATAATGACCAGTTGTTTGCACATATGCGGTTGTTGGCTCATTTGTCGTTAGATTTTCTTCGGTTGTAGACTCGTTTGTCGTTAAAGTTTCTTCGGTTGTAGATTCGCTTGTCGTTGGAGATTCTGTGGTTGTAGTTTTCCTCATAGTTGGATTGTTTGTGGTTGTAGATGATAACGTTGTAGGAATATCCGTTGCTATATTCGTTGTAGGCATGCGTGTTGGTTCTAAGCGGGTAGACAATTTATTTGACGTTGTATAATCAGATGTCGCTGGACGTTCAGTCGTTGAAAACGTTGTCGATGAAGACACCACTGACATCGTAGTCGCCATCGTAGAGGATGTCGATCTTCTTAGCGTTGACGTAGTGGTAGTAGTTTCAGTTCTATGGATTGCCGAACCTCCTAGCGATAAAGATGAATCATAGAATATAGATATGCGAATTTAATAAGTTTAATAATATATTGTTATCTTTTGTCCATTTTTTTTCTTGGTTCGCTTTCGGTTATGCTCTATACTCTTAAAAAGAAACAAAACGGACAGGGTAAGATACGCCGTATTTCATAACATACACATACAAACACACGCATGTGCTTAGAGAGAGAGAGAGAGAAAGAGAGAGAGAGAGAGAGAGAGAGAAGCTTACTGATTGTTTTCTTGGGGTAGTGTGAAAAGTATACTATTGAACATTTTCAGGCTTTGAAATGACACCCATCCAAAAGGAGGGGGAGGGTGTGCATTAAGATAATCGTAATTATCATAGGAAATTTCCAAAGTTAGATATGCAAAGTTGTGTAATTTTTTTAAATTGTCACCCCTTGAACGTCTACGAAACGCAACCGGCCGCCCCCCCCCCAAAAAAAAGTAGATAAAGAAGGATATAAGCAAATACGAAGAGATACAGAAAGCAAGAAGAACGAACAGGGACAATACAAGCAATACTTACGCCTGGTGCAGACATTCCTTCTCAATTTCTCATCGACAATACGGTCCCCGATGCTTGGACACATCGTGGGTTTGCAGGTTTGTAAAAGGCATTCTAAAAGAAAAATATAACTGCACCAATTTAGTCTTACACACCCACTCCCAGTCACGCACATCCGCTGAACATATATTTAAATTCAGGCGGGGTTTAGTGGGGGGGGGGGGGGGGGGGGTTGGGCGCCACAACCATCCCCTGTCAACTCTTTGAAATTCTATTTGTATAATCAAAGTACGTCTAAGAAAATTGTACCCATAAATGATATTATTATTATTTTTTATTATTGTTATTATTATTATTATTATTATTATTATTATTATTATTATTATTATTATTATTATTATTATTATTATTATTATCGTCATCAATATAATTTATATTATTATTTTTATAATTGTAATTTCCCCCTCCTTTTGAAAATGCACCCGAAAATCTGATACTTATTTAAATTTATACATTTTTTTCGAAATACGATTTCTGTGTCATCACCGAAATATTTTAACCCTTTGTAAATCTTTATATATGTTACATTTTTGTTCTGTTAAGAGAAGTCTCTCCCTCCCCTTTTCACACAATCCTGGACCCGCTCCTGTTTACATACTGATCTGATGTTCAAATACCTGATAAAAAATGATTGGTTCCTGTGTGGTTCTTGTAAGACAAAGACCCCGTAATACCGTCAAATGGTAAGACTGTACGCAAAGAAAAACAAAACAAATTAACAACCAAAACGAACAGAAATGTAAATGGTTTTCGATAATTAATCAAACAATGAGTTTTAAATTATTTCATTTAGTTCATTTAGGATCTACCGCCGGAATGAACTGGTTAAGTTGATATCCTTGTAATTGTTCTATCCTGTCATCATTATTGTCATATATCATTGAGGAAAATTTAGTTAAATCGATTATATATGGGGACAAGTATCCCATTTTCAGACAATTAATTAATGAAAACAATTTCTTCTTCAAAAGATCACATCAACGGGGAAAATGATAATTACATCTAATTTGTTTCTCCATTAAAGTGGGATCGTATACAGGTTTTGTTTTGGTTAGCTAGAATTCTTGTTCTTGCTATTATGTGTCAAAGTTGTATCGTTGTCAATTCCATCAATAATTGCTTTAATTGGTTTTGTCGATACTATTTTCGTCCTTTTTATACTATATATAGTTTCTCACTATAAAAGTGATCAACACAATTACATCAAGATAAATAACTTAATATCGTTATTATCATCTAATCGGTGACAATTTCATTGACAATTTCATTGTAAGTGATTATTTGGCATATTGAAATGGCCAAATATTTCTAGCTTACCACTTGAATTTGCGCTTGTGGAATTATTACTTACAAAATGTCAAGAGAAACAAACGGATGGAGAGCATGATGATATCTTTCGGAGATACCTGAATAAAAAAACAAAACCAGTGATCGGGAATGTAGTAATGTATAGCTTTCAATTAAATTCAATTCAATACCTGATAATACTAAACAATGATAAGATTATAGTTAAGTTTTCAGGCGGGAAGTGAACCTATAATATCTGAGGGACACGGTGATTGGGGAAAAATGTCTTACGGGGTGACTAGTGTATCAACTTGTCTCGAACCCAGGACCTACCGAATACGAGGCCAATACTTTACCACGAAGCTGCCCTGTATTAATTATTTAGTGTCGTACAATATATAATACAAGGCACTGTTTTTTTTTACAACTATGACCAAATAGCTAAATGGCCCTTTGAGAGCCTGAAACTTTACAAAGATAAAGAATTAGAAATCAGTTACAAATTTTTCTTGTAGCATGGACCTAGGTTAACCTCCCATAGCTTAACGAAAAAATATCAACGTTGCTTTATGCGCATGAGGTATCCCTGAACAGCAAATTGTTTACGGAATTTCGTAACAAAATTGACATGCCATTTTGGTCGGAGCTGAAAAAAATATATAGCCACAGACAATATGTTTTTTTTTCTATTGATGATTGATAAGCATGAGTGGATCTTAAAGAAACTTAACAGTAATCTGAATCAACTCCCCTATTTTGATGGAACAGTGCAATTGAAAATGGCGTTTCGGACGTTACATTTTCCGTAAACAATGTAGACCCTAGTTTAACCCATTAGAACAACAAATTAATGAGATTATATATGGTTTGAATGAGTTTATTAGTTGCTCCAAGTGATTATATTAAAAGAAAATATAATTTCATTATATTAGCGCTTATATTAGAAATAAACTCAAAATTTGAAAAAGTCGTCTCATTTTCCGTAAACAATTTTGTAACGTCCGAAACAATTTTCAATTTGAAGTAGCAGAAAATATATGAACAGCAGGACATATCTATCATTACATTTTGTTAACATCTCATGGCAGCTACCCACCAAAACAAAGAAATTTGCAATACATTCCTACAATACTATTTTATAGTTAAAACCAATTTTCCGTTCACAGTTGTAACGTCCGAAACAAAAAAATACCAATAAAATGATGATAATCCATATTTTAGGGTATCTAGAGTGAATAAATCATCATGAAATAAGTTATTATATGTCTTAACACAAGTCAAAACACAAATCAGGTCTTTCAAATCCATTAATTTTTGTAAGCACAAGAATGGTGTTTTGGACGTTACACAATTTTATTGTTAACACAAAGTCGACAAATTTCAAATAATTTTCGATCATATCTGCAAGTTAACATTTCACAATGGACACTCCTGTTAAAAACACTATTTTGATGATTTTATTTCGATTTAAATATACAAATTCTGAAATATGATGCCAAAAATCAAATAATCTATAAAATATCTAAATTTTCTGCAAAATTGATTTATAAAACATAAAATATTGAAGCCACACTTTGTGATTCAAGGCATGGCTGGCTTCTTCAGTATATCCTTAATTGTAATTTATCAGAAAAAAATCTCAACAAAAGTGACTCATAAAAAATCTTCAGCCACTTTAACTGCACTTTCTGGTATGACGTTTCGGACGTTACATTAAACTGTTAACAGACATTTTCAAACTTTAACTAGTTCAAATAAGGGGCAAAGATAGATGTGAAAATAGCAAATTTCAATTGTTCAACTTCTCCTTTTGCTATTTACATTGGTGTGTCTTTGCAAATCATGAGGTTTTCATTTTTATAGAGGTTGTTCCACATGATGTCATATAAACCAAAGATTGTACGGTCAATTTACACTATTTGGTAGGTTACAAAACTCAAAATCACCCACTTAAGCAATACCCAGTGTACATGGTCATGACATGGATATGATACAGGTACACTGTATATGAAGTTGATAAAATCAAGCAAATTAAAATGTTTTTCTAAAAGTTTATGGGAAATATAATATGTATTTTCATCCAAAAATACATTTAAAAAGGGCACTCAGTACATGTAACTGATCTGTGTAGAAAGGATTACTACTGCCATTATCCAACACTGGAATTGGCATTTACGCTTAATAATGATAACAATTTATCAAGCAATTTTATGAAATTGGCTTGCACACTACATGACACACTCATTGGTTGCATACATGTACAATTGACGAGCACAAAGGCTTCCATTATAAAACACTAATCAGTAATCAGTATCCGATTAACATTATAGAAACTTGTACAACATAATGTTCACAAGGCTGTAGATCTGCCACATTTCCAAATGACAAGAAAATGGATTACCAATTTGTGGGGTAAAGCATGAACATGAAAATGAGGTGTAACCTCTTCAAAATTAATTAATTCATAATTTTTCCTTTCATTTGATGAATTACCCTCAAATGTACTAGTCTTATGTACAAATATTTTTCAAATGCTTGACCCTCCTAACAAAATGTACATGTTAATGATCATTTCATGATTCTAAACATAAAGTATCTTCCTCAAATTTATGCAAAAATCTCGTGATGTACAATGATTTAGGATTCCCATATTTCTTATTATATTATATATATTATATATATTCTTATGTTTTGCTTACAATGTACATACTGTACTTGTATGTGATAGTGATATTATTGAATGACACACTACATGAATCTAGTTTAAGGCAAAGTACAAAGCAAGCCGATTAAACATCTATGTTGTAAAGTTTGTAGAAATTGATGATCTGATTGAAATGTTCACATCGTGTAACATCCGAAACAAACTATAGCATATATTGTACACTGTTGTTCATAACCTGCAAAAGAGAGTATGTTTGCAAGTGAATGTTTTAGGAGTTGTGATGACTACAATTGCTATTAGCTTCATATTTCACTTTGTTAGATCACATAAGCATTTTTAACTACCGGTACACGTTCCTGAAATGAACAGTATACCTTACATAAATTGAGTAGTCAATGAAGACAAACTAGGTATATGTGCAAAACTGATTAAAACAGCAATTTGTTTAAATAAATGTTCAAGAAATATATTTCTGCAAACAATTAATGTGACTTAGGTCAATAATACCTAAAGAAAAGCAATTAACTTGAATAAAGTTATGATGTTAACAGTGTGTAACGTCCGAAACACCAGTGGTGTGACATATGAAAATTATTAGGCAATGCACTGGTTCTCCAATTTTTTTGGATTTATTTAACTTATATCATCAGTTGTTATAATAAAATAAGTTTGACCCAAGAAAAAAGCATTTTACCTATTGAAATAAAAACTTTTTATTGTCAAAACCCTAATTTGGAGCTATTTTTTACTTTCAAGGGACACAAAATCTATATTTTTACGAGATAGAAACTCAAAAATTTGCATGAATAATCTCTGAAACATATTCTTAAAGACCAACATATTTGTTGGTGAAGTTAATAGCAAATGAGTTTTATATCACAGTTATTAGATATGCTATAGTTCACAATCAAATTGTAAAAACTCAAATTATTCATATCTGGTGAATAAATAAGGAGATAGATTTAAGGTCCAAAATTTGCATTTCTCAAAAATATGAATAGTCCTGATCCTAAGAACACATTTTTGAAGTGAGTAAACATAATTTCATTTCGGACCCTATTGCGGACACATTTGGTATATGTTAAAAAAACCAGTGCAACAAAGTACAGTATCTTCTGAAGTCATCCTTAATTCATCATAACATCCTCTAAAGCACGATTATGAATTGACCGTCGTTGTTCAATTGTAGGAACTGAATAAAGAGAGGATTGAGGCACTATTACAATGCATGAGGTCTAACCGAAAACGGTATGGGTGGAGGTGGACTACGGTAGGGTGTTGATACTGCCTTGTCGTAAACGGGTAAGCCTATATCTTTGAGCGAAAGGAGTATGAAATCATCTCCCGTATATTTCTGTCAAAATTACTATTAGTGTATGCAGAATGTGATATAAATGTACTCTAATTAATTCTAAACAAAGGGGGAAAATTACACGACATGGGCTTAAAATACATTACCTTTTTCACATTACCTACAACTAGCCACTAATCCTGTCTTTCCTAGATGAATTATGGGCGGCGTTATCATCAATTTTTCAGTCTTATCAGCGCCTTTGATTAGGCAACTAAATACAGGTGCTCTCTAAATGATTTCAGGATTGGATTTGAGAATTAAGCCTAGGTGTAAATTGACACTAATGATGAAGAATCAAAATATCGTATAATTAATTAAAAAGAAGATAACAGTCAAGGATTTTATAAAGATAGTATAAAAGAGTATACTCACCATTATTGTCTTCATGGTTAAAGTTTCTCCACGCGCGATCCACTTACTTGATTGATTGTCGCTTTTATTTAACTCCGAAATAAGGTCGAATTATAATCACAATCTGAAACCTTTTACCGCATCTCAGCTATCTCTCAATAAAGGTAAACTCTTTTCTTGCTTACAAAAACAGTACCTCATTAATCAGGGGCTCTTCTACAAGGGATGGGATGGGGGGGGGGGCAGTATTGTCGGATATAGTCTTTTAATATTAAAATAACGGAAAAGAAAAAAGTGCTAGAGATAAAATAACCCTCCAGACTGATTTCTTTTGTTTCTAATAACATATTGATCAAATATCTTACGGTAGAAAGCCTTAGAGATGACCGAAATAAAGGACACTTTTAAACAGGCTTAGAAACATATCATCCACAATACAAAGGGAAAAGAAAAATCTTTAGAAAGCCAAAGAGTTCGTGAATCAGATTATTCCACTCCAATCAAACGTATTTATGTCGAGAGTGTTTAAAACAGGAAAATGGTATGGAGTAGGCCACAAAGAGGTTAAAAGTAATCAAGAAAAAGAGCACTAAACGTCAAAAGGCCTTTGATATGAGAAAAGAAAGCATATGAAAGAGAGACGGTGAGGAAAAAGGGGGAAGGGCTAGAGGGGAGACACTGAGAAAAATAGTGAGGACGAGAGGGGGGGGGGGAGAAATAGAACGATTGAAAAGGGCCTCTGACCTGCGAAGCCAATTAATGGAAACAACGGAAATGGAGAGAAACCAATTTAAATTTCTAGTATTGTGATGTAAGGACAAAATATATGAACAACTCGAGCAAACAAATAATCGTGGATATCTATTTTATTATCATATCACGATGACATGGATTTATGCCCAAGAAAACACAGACAATTGAAATCATAATTTAAGACTATGTCTCGTATGATGTTTGATCATAGTTGTAATCATCTATATACTTAAACCTTCCACATCCAATTCCGTCAAACCTATTAATAAAAAATATAATTTCAATAAACATAAATAAGCAATTAAATTTTGATATACAGGTGTATATACATATTTAAAATAGGATTAATATAGCGAGTATCCTTTTGGCTGAAACGGTGTCACGTGACACTCAACATTTTGGTATACATGTATGTATATTTGTACATTATAGTTTTAGTGTTATCAGTCTTGAAATTGAAAATTTTTTGCCAAAGTGTGTCACCCGCCAAAGATGGGTGATATAGTCTATACATTGAAAACAAGGTGAACACACGATCGCAAAGACATTCGAAAAATTTGCCGAAGAAATTGCAAAGGCCTTGTCAATCATATATTGATATGTGTTTACATACCAACAATGTATTTGGTTATCCAAACATTATTTTAATGCAAGGAGCAATATGGTATTGAAATTGCACAAGAGTTAAATTTTTAACATTTTTTATAATCGTGTTATACCTGAATATGTACATAGATATAACAATAATCACACATAAAAAGCTTTAATATATCATATTGTATTTTTTTTTACACGAAGGAAATTTCGAATTAAAATGATATAAGAAATGCAATCTATCATTACAATGATACTAATTATTTTTAAGAATAATTTATTTAACGAAGCAATCCTAAACCTAGCAAGCCCAAATCTCACTGGAATATTCTATATAGACAATTAATTCACAAGAAGAATGTCACCCTTTACCTCCCATGCAACAGATTTATCCCTTAAATGTACATTAAGTCCCATTTGCAGGCCAAACAAATGAAAAGGTTAAATTCCAAGGGCATTTGAAAGATAATACTAATAAAGAACTTCTCTTTAAAAAAAAAAAAGGGGGGGGACTTTAAAATGTCTTTAAGTGGGAAAATAACGACTATTAGTTGTCGAATCGACTTCAGTGCTACCAAGTCAGTAAGCAATAGTCTGATTTTCAGACCATTATACCGAATGGTCGTACATTTTATGCTGCGCAAAGATTCAATCAGTTTAATTTTGGCCATTACAAGAAGTGGGTTTTTGATATAGACATATGCTACAGCTCATGTTATGCACTTTATTACCAAAGAAGAAAAAAGCCAGTCAGTCACTCAATAGTGTATGACAGTTAAGTCTAGCAAGTAAACGTGTTTCCTTGCATAATTTGAATATTAGGACACTGCTATAAACGCTAAATTTTCACAGATAGGACATACATGACATATTCATAATTCCTGCAAAGTTCTACACAATTTGATGTTGGCTACAAAAGGGACATAGTATCTTTAAAAAGGGACAAGGAGAACAAGTGACAACTCCTTTTTTTTTTTTTTTGTTGCTTATAAGAGCAATCAAGCACAGCAAAAGGCCCCGGGTCCTTTTATTGTTAATCTCTTAAGAACGGCTTTATTATATAATATTGTTCGGTTAAGGGTTGGAGCTTGGTGCTACAAAATGACGAAAATGATCCCAGATAAGAGCAAAGTTGCTAGAGTATATTTCGTATAATCGCTATAAATTATCACTAGTCTTGTAAAGTATGTTTAACTGGTTGAACCTCATGATTTCCCCTATTTGTTGTTGCCGTAAGGGATTTTTTTTCTCTTCAATTTCTTGTATCCCCGGGCCAGAAAATTCTCAATTTTCCACTGCTTTTGGTTTGGTTCTTAGTTTCTCCTTTGTTTTTTACTTAGTCCCCCAATCGGTTGACCTGGCAACCAATTTGTTTGCAAAATCATGCACAAACGCTTCCACTGATTCAAGAGATAATTGCACATTTCACCTTTGCTGCATTGTCAATTCCTTGAGAAGAGAAGTTAACCCGTTGACTACTGAAATGTATAAGTCCCATAGGCTTAATACAGAGACCACCAGGTTCCAGTAAGCAATGGGTTAACAAAAATCAATTACCCTGAAGTCAGAACTAGACTGACGTTCATCCCCTTGACCATGATATCTGAAATATTTACACATCTGTTACCACGACAAAATATCTTAGATCACTATTTGACAGACGGTGGTGTAGAGACTGTCGCATGCCTTGTCTTCCCATTTGTCATCGTCGGTGTCCACAATGACGCATTGCTGCGATGATCCTCCATTCGGTTGATCTGAAAGCCAATCTGTTAAAAAAAATCAAGAACAAGCACACGAATGATAAAACTGGGTTATTCGTTTCACTCTACAGCAAATATATTAATGGCTAGTTTGGCTACCCAATGTTCAAATAGAACTGAACGATTAAAAGGATGAAATAGCCTTCAGCATTTTAAGGAGATGCCATTATGAAAAACCTTCCATTTAAATCATGCCAAGTTCTTTTCGCATTTTGGAATAACGTCGATTTCGTGAAAACCAATAATTAGAAACCGTTAGAGTATGTAATATGAGGAAATAAAATTTTACAGATAATAAAGTGTCTTCCTTTCTCGCTCGCTATGCCCGCAACCTTTAGACACATGATGATCTCTGGCAGCGAATTAAACCTCCATATTTGAGCCACACAATGCCCGAATAACCCTCTATTTGACAGTGTGGTGCCCAAATATATATTATACCTTTTATATCGAAATAACATTTTACCGTCTTGTACCGTCTTCGGTCTTGTGGGTCTTTGGTCTCTTAGACATATATATCATAATTTTTGAAGAAACCGAGACCGGTTAGATAAAGAAACCCTTATTCTGTACCTTTCCCGTGCCATTTGTTTTTTCAATAAATCAATTATATTTGTTACAAGGTACATCGGTATACCAAAAAATTCTTCATGCGGTTGTGTATTTTACACGACCGCGTGTGAGATCCGCGGTGCCATCAGAACGGGGTCACGCCGCTTGAAGGTCACTCTAAGGAGAGATTGGACTTAGCTTTTCTACTTACTTGTTACATTTGTAAGGGTACCTTCTCCGTCTGAAAAACACTGAAAGTCATCATCGGTCTGACGATCGTTGCAGTTGACCCAGACATCCTCGCTGTTTGAAATTCCCAACAACGTTTCGACCTCGATAATCTCGGCATCGGAGCCAACGAACAGCACTGACGAGTTACCCGTGATGGTGGCATTCACCGTCGCAGGGCTAAGGCTGCTGCAGTAGGTTACGGCATCGTCAAAGATTTGTTTCCAGAGGTACAAGTGGAAGCACTTGGTTTGAGAGCATTTCCATTCTGAGGTGAAATTGACAAATATTTAAAAACGTTAAATATCATAGTAGTCTGTAGCAGGCGCGTACGCAGGATTTTTTCAAGGGGGGGGGGGGGGGGGTTTTAACATTTATAAATCGGTCCGAAAATTTCGCAACGACTCAGCCAGCCGCTGAATAAGCGGGGGGGGGGGGGGGTAAGAGGACACATTTTTTTTTTTTTTTGGTCCCAAAAAAATCGCAACGACTCAGCCGACCGCTGAATAAGCGGGGGGGGGGGGGGGGGGGGGGGGGGGTAAGAGGACACTTTTTTTTTTTTTTTTGGTCTCGAAATTTGGAAATTTGACATTTTGCTCCGTTGGGGGGGGGTAAGGTCACCTTTTTTAGGTCGGCCATGGGAATATTTTTTTTTTTTTTTTTTTTTTAATAATTAAAAAAAAAAAAAAATAAAAATAAAAAAAAATCCAAAAGGGGGGGGGGGGGGGGGGGGGGGGGGGGGGGGGGGGGGGGGGGGTTTTAGGTTTTTTTTAGGGGGGTTTACACACAAAAAATTTCCAAAGGGGGGGGGTTTAACCCCCCAAACCCCCCCCCCCCTGCGTACGCGCCTGGTCTGTAGGCACAAACTACATTTGACACTTCAACAGAATTTCATACAGTCTAGAGCCTAGCTAAAGTCTGTCGGCCAATGTCTGTATCAATCAGCTTAAGTACAAGCTCTATGGAGTGCAGTAGATTATGTATCCTACGTAGTCTCACGGTCCAGACATTCTGTTATTTTGACTGAAAAGGTTTGTCGAGTACTTTTTCA
The DNA here is from genome assembly GCF_000002235.5 of Strongylocentrotus purpuratus. Taxonomy (NCBI): domain Eukaryota; kingdom Metazoa; phylum Echinodermata; class Echinoidea; order Camarodonta; family Strongylocentrotidae; genus Strongylocentrotus; species Strongylocentrotus purpuratus. The sequence continues at coordinate 24,551,813 of NW_022145599.1, read as the reverse complement.
ACCTTATCTTTCTTCAAATTTTAATGCAATTATAATAAGATCAATAATATTATTAATAATAATAATAACAATTCTACTATTAATAATAAAATTCTGAAGGTGTATAGCGCTTAATACGAAATACTGTCTGTAATCGCTTACATATATTAAAGTAACTCAGTAACATTGTTGAAGGTTGATGAAAAAATTGCGTAATTTTTGTATGAAATGTTACTTATTATCTTCTTTTTTATACTGTACTAACCCTCTAGCATGCAAAAAATCCTGAAATTTCTCAAACCAAAAAGATATTTATGGTTTTCTTTGAGGGCGTCACTGGTCAACACTCTCTAACAGTAAAATTCTCCCAACCATTTTAAAATTTTCCCAACCGTTTTCCATGAAAATAAAGACAGGCTTTAAAGAATCTTTCAGCACTCTAATGTCCGGATAGTATAAAGAGCCAGTCCAATAGCTTTGTGACGATTAACATTCACCTTAAAATGTAATTTGAATTGTAATAATATATTTAGGCGAATTAAGGAATCGATCAGATCAATTTTTCCCCAATTGTTATCATTAATAATGGTCTGTTTTCACTCAAACTTTCAGATTATCTATAATTGTACATCTAACATTGAAGTTTTCAATCCATTTTCAATCCACAAAATGTTTGATCAAATTCATGTCATCTCTTGTTGTTTTGCTATTGCAATGGTATCGCTTTCGATGATATAGGCATATGTGAACGTTCAATGAATTAGTAATAAAAGTGGCAGCATGCCATGTACTAGGCCTGGAGATATTTTAACCAATGGATACGATAGATAGATGACTCCTTATATTCACACATTATGTGCACCACCTCCAGTGTTGCCCTCATTACTCCATTAATGATAATATATATATATATATATATATATATATATATATATATATATATATATATATATATAAATGAAATTTTTAAACTCATATTAAAAGATCAAGAATGTGTGAAGGCTACTTAAGTTTACCTACAATTTACATCAAAAGATTTTAAACATGCGGACCAAGATTGTCAAAAAATGGAGGGGATGGATGCATGCAATGGTCCTAATGTCCCGATCACTCTCTCAGATCTCAGTCTAAAACAAAACACCTTTTTCTCAAGAAGAGTGCGTGTGCGTGCGTGTGTGTATGGGTGTGTGTGTGTGTGTGTGGGTGCGTGCGTGTAGGGAGTGCGTCTGTTTCGTAGCCAGCCGCTGAATAAGCGGGAGGGGGGGGGGGGGTTAAGAGGACCCTTTTTTTTAAACATTTGACATTTTGCTCCGTTGGGGGGGGGGGTAGGGTCGCCTTTTTTAGGTCAGCCATTGGAATAATTTTTATTTTTTATTTATTTTTTTATTATTAAAAAAACAACAAAAAACAAAAAAACAAAAAACAAAGGGGGGGGGGGGGGGTTTAACCCCCCAAACACCCCCCCCCCTGCGTACGCGCCTGTGTATATATATATATATATATATATATATATATACAAGAATAATTTTTCCTTACCGACAGCCTGCTCACAAAGGTCTCCGATCCAGCCATGGTTACAAGCACACGTGAAATCCCCGATGCCATCTACACACGTCCCATTTACACACGGGTTGCCTGTGGCGCATTCGTCTATGTCTTCAACAGGAACCCTATGTCGAAAGAAATAATTAATAATTTACCATCACACTTAATCACGCAAAACACTCTTTGATTAAAATCAATTAGCTATATTTTGTTACCATTCTTGATGTTCGTGTAAACCTGCTCATGCGTAACATATCCAAAGTGACCCATCCAATGAAAATTTTGTTTTCTTAGAAGATCCCTCAATGTTACCTCTTTTTTTTGTAGTGCAGTGATACTAGTCGTATGTATGTTTTTTACACTGAAGTTTGCAATTTGCCAACATCTTTTTGTTATATATTTATGTAAACATTTTGTGATAAAATTTAATTCTATGTTTTACGAAGTGACAAAAATTGTATTATGTGTTAAAATCACAAAAAATCTTATTCTAGAAAAGTACATTGTTCATAGCTTTAATGCGCCGTTCTATCACCCAGCAACATCAATCTGCAGAACAGTACAATGAAATATATTTAAACCGACACACATAATGCACACACATCGACATAAACTATTATGAATATAAGATTGTACATTTGAGCCTTGTTGATATAGTATATATTTGAGAATAAGTCATTTGTTTATTACTGGTTTAAATGATCTAGCTGTCATCATAATCATTTTCAAGGCCTCATTGCTTTATTTTGTCTTCAAATTTGTTTTTTCGTCTCCTTAAACAGTTCTCTCAACACCAACCCCCCTCTCTCTCTCTCTCTCTCTCTCTCTCTCTCCTTCTTCCCAATACCTCTTTTTTTAACACTTTCATCTCTCATCACTTCTCTCTACTACCATTCTAATAATATCTCTCTGTTTGGTTAAACCGAATAATTTTAAACCTACCTGTATATCTGGCACACAGTGTTATATGTTTCTTCGCATCCTTTGTCCTTCCATTTATTGTCATTCGTTTTTACGATAACACAGTTCTGACCGCCATCATCGTCTGGTTGGTCATATCTCCAATCTGTTAGTACAAAGATAATTACAATAAATGACATCCCATAGACAGCCTTTAGAGATGATTGTGGAATGGTAATGTGTATCAATTATTTTTGGCATATTGTTGGAATGATTATGTGCTCTTTTTTGCATTTATTCAATAGACATTAATCTGATAAAAGGAGACATGATGAAGAACGCACATGCTCATCAATGACGACACAACCTGTGAAATAGCCATCAAACTGAAACGCCTTTCCGAAAGAAATTTCAATATAAAATCTAACAAAAGTAAGTGCTTATTTAGTAATCCAATGCGTTTCATTCCAAATTATATCTACATCTTGTATTCATTGCACCCAACAAGTTTGGTTGATAGCTGTGCATCTTGTAATCAAAGTACGCCATTAAATTTGTTTTCGGGTTCCATACCTGACCCTCGATTAAAGTCACTTGAAGGCGGAAAAATAGCTAATCTGACATTTGCTAGAGACAAAGTCAGATTGAGAAAGGTTTGGAGAAGAACTCAGGCTCCTCCTCCCCAGGACCAAAGGGTAGATGAGGAAGTCGAGGAGGAAGAGGAGGGGGAGGAGGAGGAAGGGGAGAAGGCCGGACAGGAGAAGGAGAATAAAAAAGGAAGAGGGTGAGAAGGTGAAGGAGGAGGGGAGGAAGATAATGAGGACGAGTGGGATGAGGTAGTGGAGGGGAGGTTGAGGATGAAGGTGGTCATGGTGATGATGATGATAACGATGATTATGATATTAAACCTTAGTAAAAGAAAGGAAAACTTTTATTCGTCAAATGAAATACCCAGTTTCCATCTAAAATTAGTCGGGAGGACCTACGTGTTATATTCGTCAATGTCCCTTTATCATCAGCCGTGCAGACAAAATCCGCATCAGAGTCCTCACTAACGCAGTTCACCCATACTTCACGAGTTGACGAGAAAAAATCAAATAGATCCTCCACTTCATTAATGGCTGCGTCCGAACCAACAAAGAGAACAGAGGCATTTCTGTTTCCGCTTACGATGGTCTGGTTTAGAGTAACAGGATTGAGACTGTCGCAGTAGATGACGGCATCATAGAAGCCGAGTTCTTCAGTTGAGACGTGGAAACACCTTGTGTCTGTGCATTTCCATTCTGGAAGAAAAACATGTTCAGAAAAAAAATGCTACAACGTGTCCTCATTTAGAGAGGTATTATGTTATACTGGATGTGTCACTGGACGGATCCCAATGTGTAAGGGGTTCAAATTCCTTCCCAAGAACTACAGTCAAAAGAACGATTTATCCCTTTTTATCCAGGCAAGGTAAGAGACCATCTGTAAGAATCTATTTCGATGAACTTGTGACATATAAGGGACATGAGATTAAGACCATGCGTCAATGAATAGGAATTTAGATCTAATTGACTCTATGATAAACAGGACTATACATGTAAAAGGGATTTTATTTCTTGCTGAACTATTAAAACTAATGCTCTCTGTAGATTTATTCTAAAATATTTACTTTAGAAACAGCAAATGATTAGAATCAAGACTTGATTTGGGTTATAGATAAGATGAGCTCTGATGACATGGAATAATGCCAAATATACATGTATGAAGAGCGATGTGCAATGGTATATGGGCCTCTTTCTAGGATTGGTCTAAGATTTAGGCCACTAAAACGTGCAAGCACCACAGGCAGACGTATAGTGACCGGGAAACCTGTCAGCTTACCGACTTCGACTTGGCAGAAATGTCCACTCCACCCCTCGTCACAGGTGCATGTATACATCCCAAGACCATCGGTACAACTGCCATTTAGACAGGGGTTACTAGCGCACTCGTCTATATCAGCAACAGGTACTCTGTATGCAAAAGAGAGAAGAGAAACACAAAGGGGTTGAACGAGGAGGTAATGATATCAACGTGCAGGAGGGGAAGGAGGATGATGCAGATGATGATGACGGTCTTGAAGATTATCATACACATTCAGCCCCATTTTCTACGTTTATCGTCAGAATATCAACTTTAGATTTCTAACTTTTGCGAATAAGTGAAGGGAGGGAGCAAAATCACACAGTTGAACAGTTTAAACCGTAATTTCTTTATCAAAATATGCAAAGCATAGTATAGAAACTAAAAACTGGTGCACCTAGTCATTCTAGTTGCTCGACTTATGAGAAGATGTTTGCCCGAACTTTGGTGATTAAGAATTCACTCAAAAGCCGATTTCCTTTTGTGTTTTAAAAAGATACTATATTCAAAATGTAGATAAGATCACAAAATCACAGGTACCCAAATACATACAGCAAATATAAATGTCATGTAATTAAATACTCAATAATGTCGTATAACGGTGACGATACTGACGACATCCATGACAGTGATATTCAGGGTCATATAGTGACGATGAAAATGACGATGATGACATATAAATGGTGAAAATGATAATAACTGTAGTTGTAAGATGATGATGTCGTTGATAAGGACGACATGGAAAAGCGGAATTCAATTTGTTTCTAATGATAATGACTGTTGCATCTCTTTCAAACGTATGCCGGCCAAGTTGTATGCACAAAAGGCTAATAACATACCTGTATATCTGACAAACAGTGTTGTACGTATCGGAGCAACTTTTGTCCTGCCATTTATTGTCGTTTGTTACTACAGCCATACAGTCCTGATTTCCTCCGTTTGGCTGGTCATATCTGAAGTCTGATGAGTGAAAAGAAATTCAATTATAGCAAATCAGATGTGGAAGAAATTACTGTTAAACTTAATCTGTATCGATCCCTGCTCAACATCCCATCATACATCAATGGAAATTAAAATGAATTATATCACATATAGATTTAGAAAAGGAGATGACCTTTATGAAAAAGGGGAATCACAGATTTGGATCTATATTATACCAATATGAGAATAACATTGAAAGAGAAAAACAAAAATATATACAAAAACATACTATGTCTTGTGTGTGGTAAGTCTAGTGGGCTGTTTGATCTGGTGAACCCTCTGAATGACCACCTTCAAAAACTTCAGTAAACTCAAAATATCGGACTCTTGGACCGTCGACTGTATTCTTGGGCATATTCTTAACTTTATTGATATGTTCCAGCCACAAAACAGATCTATTGGTAGAGACTAGAGAGAGAGAGAAGAGAGAGAGAGAGAGAGAGAGAGAGAGAGAGAGAGAGAGAGAGTACTGAAGGAACGCTTACTTCTGATATCCGTCAGTGTTCCTTCGTCATCCATTGTGCAGACGAAATTAGAATCCGAGTCTTCATCGATGCAGTTCACCCATACATGACGAGATGACGAGAAGAAATCAAATAGATCCTCGACCTCGGTGATTTCTGCATCGGAACCAACAAAGAGTATGGACGCATTCCTCGTCCCGGTTACGATGGTCTGGTTTAGAGTAACAGGATTAAGACTGTCGCAGTAACCGACTGCATCGCTGAAAGTGTTTTCCTCAGTTAAAAGATGGAAACACTTGGTCGCTGTGCACTTCCATTCTGTAAAAAGAAAAACATTTAGTATAAATACAATCCGTTCTCATTTAGAATGTGTGTGGTTTAAATGCTAAAGCATGATTATCTGAAGATAAACTGATGTTAGATGTACTATGTCCCACTTGCAGGCCCAAAATATGAAAAGGTTAAATTCTACCGGCATTTGAAAGATAATACTAATTTAGAGCTTCCCTCAAAACAAAAGGGCTTCAAAATGTCTTTTTGTTGTAAAAAACAACTGTTATCGAATCGACTTTAGGGATTGAAATCCTTTTTGTAAATAGTCTGAATTTCAGACCCTTGTAGCGAAGGGTGTACGGTTTGTGCTGCGCAAAGATCTAATCAGTTTAATTTGTTAACCATACAAGAAGTGGGTTATTGATGTAGACAAATGTTCATGTACCCTTTACAGCTCTTTTTATGTATGTTATTACCAAATAAAAAATGAAGTCAGTCAGTCAGTCACTCAATAGTATCTGGCAGTGAAGTTTAGAAAGTAAACGGGTTTCCTTGCATAAATTTAATAGTAGGACACAGCTAACGTTTACATGTTACAGATTTAATTCCTGCAAAGTTTTACAGAATTAGATGTTGGCTGCTAATGGGACATAGTCATATACTGTAGTACCTTTACTAACACATTAAATAACGAGAGAAAAATAATCGTATGTAATATAAATCTCGAAAGAGGCATATAAAGGTATCGTTCAGTGACGTGGCTATGGCGAATGTGCCTATTCATAATGAAATAGAGAAAGAACATGGAAGAGAGAGAAAGAGAGAGAGAGAGAGAAAGAAAGAGAGAGAGAGAGAGAGAAAGAAAGAGAGAGAGAGAGGGAGAGGGAGAGAGAGCCTATAAAGAGGGGGTTGGGGGTTGGAGGGAGGGGACATAGGAAAGGGAGAGGGACAGGGAAAACAAAAAGAAGGCGCTATAAAGGACTCTTTCAAAACCTTTCCCCAATCAATGGCCTTGTCGATTAACAAAAGTGCCCCCAATTATGCCAGTGTGCTCTCAATGTAAGGACCCAGGCTACGCCACTAATATCGTCAGCACCAAATAATCAAGTTTATAGTTGTAACTGATTTTATTTCTGAATTAAGTAATTTGTATTTAATTTGTTTTGATTTGTACTACTTATGTTAGGAGAAATAAAACATTTCACACACACAAAACAATAGTTATTCGTCAAATCTAAAACTTACCGACTATGGTATCACAGATATCTCCTCCCCATCCTTCATCACATGTGCAAGTGAAAACGCCCAAACCATCGGTACATACGCCATTTTGACAGGGGTTAGTAGCACACTCGTTTATATCAGCAACCGGTACTCTGTATGCCAAAAAGGTAGAAAAGAACAAGTTAAAGATAATGAGCCTGTGTAGGTGGAGTCAATAAAGGGGGTAGAAATGTTGATATTTCAGTATAAAATGAATAGCCAATAACCTCTTCGTCCTAAACGAAACAAAGCAAACATAATCAGCTATCACACAAACGCACACCCATCCACACCCGGTCATATAAACCCACCCCATACGCACACGCAGACATTCAAGCACTTAAAACGAAAATCATTACAATCATGACCTTAAAGCTCCTCTGCACTAGTTAGGCATGGAGGGATTAGACCTCCCTGAAAGGTCACTGGCATGTGGTTATTATGTCATCAATCATCTCTCAATTAACATGAGAAAAAGGGCATCATGGGGGATCAACGGATACCGCTTAGGCATTGTTGGCTGTATAGAGAGCGCAATTACCTGAAAGTAGTGCAGTGGGGGCTTGAAAGAAGAAGGATGCAATATAAATTACTTGCTTCATTCAATGATATGAAGAAAAAAACAGCTCACTCCGCTTGCTGTATTCGTCACGTTAAATTTCTAATAATGAAGCGTAACTGTTTTACAAATGGCCCTTAGTGATGATGATGATGATACTAGTGATAACCGTTTAACTGTATCATTGCAACAAGCTGAGGATGACAACGATACACATCACAATGATGGAGACTTACGATGAACAGGGATCCAGCTCTTTCAAGTTCTTTCCGGCTCTCTCTCTCTCTTTCTCTCTCTCTCTCTATCTCTCTCTCCATACCTACATGTGCTCCTATCTAGTTTTTGATATAAGAAAATAATGAACATAATATAAACCTACCTGTATATCTGACAAACAGTGTTGTACGTTTCGGTGCAACTTTTATCCTCCCATTTATTGTGATCTGTTACTACGGCAACGCAGTCTTGACTGCCCCCACCGTTTGGTTGGCTAGATTCCCAGTCTAATGAGAAAGAAAATAACTTATTATGCAAAAAATGGATCAGGAATACAGCATTAGTTGATATCGGAATTAAAGAAAGTGATTAAATTAATGTGATCAACGGATTATTAGGAAGATGACGGTTAAGTTCATTTTAAAGAGAATGGTGACTTCTGCTAAAGATGATCAATTTTTTTTTTTTTAGTTTTCTTACTCTTTGTATATCACATTGGACAAATATCATCTTCAAAATGGCCTTATATTGGACAAATGACGGGAAATAGTTGAAAAGTTGGTACCAAACATTCATCCAATATAGGCCTACCCATTTGTTGCAGTGTAGCCGATTTGCAGGCAGACCGACTCATTATCCTCTACTCTTCTTCCTTTGTTATAAATAATCAACCACTCCCAACTTTGCGTCCAGGCAGTTGTTTTTACAAGACTATCGCGTTGCCAGTATCTGAGTTTATATTTAAGTCATTTTCTTGATAATAATTAAAGTTTGAGCATGAAATTTCCCCTGGCTGAATTGTAGCTCAGTATAAAGAAAACAAGAAAATGACAAAGGGGAAAGACTGAGAGAGCAAGATATAGATATATATATATATAAAAAGGAAGATAGATCGATATAAAAAAGAGGGCACCATATAGAGAAATGAGAAAGACAGAAAGGAAGAAAGAATGACAAAAAATGAGAGAAGAAAATGGGAAAACGAAGCTTACTTCTAATATCCGTCAGTGTCCCTTCGTCATCAGCCGTGCAGACAAAATTCGTATCCGAGTCTTCATCGAAGCAGTTCACCCAAACATGACGAGTTGACGAGAAGAAATCAAATAGATCCTCGACCTCAGTGATTTCTGCGTCGGAACCAACAAAGAGTATGGACGCATTCCTCGTCCCGGTTACGATAGTCTGGTTTAGAGTAACAGGATTAAGACTGTCGCAGTAAGCGACTGCATTGCTGAAAGTGCTTGCCTCAGTCAAAAGATGGAAACACTTGGTCGCTGTGCACTTCCATTCTGTCAAAAGAAAAACAGTTAGTATAAATACAATTTGTCCTCATTTAGAATATATGTGGTTTAAATGGTAAAGCATGATTACCACAAGATAAACTGATGTACATAACCACATAAAATACCGAGAGAAAATTAATTATATGTATGTGCAATAAATCTCGAAAGAGGCATAAGGTATCGTTCAGTGGCGTGGCTATGGTAAATGTGGCAACTCAAAATGAAATAGAGAAAAAAATAAAGGAAAAAGAGAGAGATAGAGAGAGAGAGAGAGAGAGAGAAAAAGAAAAGAGGGATGAGGAGAGAGAGAGAGAGAGAGAGAGAGAGATGGGGGGGGGGAGAGGAGGAATGGAAAGGGAAAACAGAAAGAAGGCGCTATAAAGTCCTCTTCTAACTGATTCTCCCCAATCAATGGTCTTGTCGATTAAGACATGTGCCCCCAATTATGCTTGTGTGCCCTCAGTGTCTAGGCCCAGGCGACGACACTGATATCGTCAGCACCAAATAATCAAGTTTATAGTTGTAACTGATTTTACTTCTGAATTAAGTAATTTGTATTTAATCTGTTTTGATTTGTACTACTTATGTTCACACACACATAACAATAGTTATCCGTCAAAACTAAAACTTACCGACTATGGTATCACATATATCTCCTCCCCATCCTTCATCACATGTGCAAGTGAAAACGCCCAAACCATCGGTACATACGCCATTTTGACAGGGGTCAGTAGCACACTCGTCTATATCAGCAATCGGTACTCTGTATGAAAAAGGTAGAAAAAGAACAAGTTAAAGATAATGAGCCTGTGTTGGCAGGCACGTAGCCAGAGTTTGATGTTGGGGGGGGGGGGGGGGCACATACATATAATCGATCGAGGTAAAAAAGGGGTCTAAAAAAGTGCAATCGATAGTTCAATCAACCCCCCCCCCCCCCCGTGGCTACGTGCCTGTGTGTAGGTGGAGTCAATGGAGAGGGCCAAGGGTAGACATTTTGACATTTCAGTATAAAATGAATAGCCAATATTAAACCCATTCGCCCTAAAATAAGTAATAACGAACAAAGCAAACATAATCAGCTATCAAACAAACACACACCCACCCACACACGCACACATACGGTCGTATAAACCCACTCTATACGCACAGATTCAAGGACATACAAAGAAAAGCATTACAACCATGACCTTAAAGAAAAAGGAGGCGATAAACATTACTTTAGCATGATAGCAATATCAATCATTTGCTTTAATATTCAGTGATATGAAGAAAGACCAGCTGATTCCGCTGGCTTTGTTTATCACGTTAAATTTGTAAAAAATGAAATATGACTGGTTTACAAAATAATGGCCCTTAGTGATGATGATGATGATAATTGTGATGACTGTATCATTGCGACAAGCTGAGAATGACAACGATACACATCACAATGGTGGAGACTAATGATAAACAGAGATCCAGCTAATTTAAGTTCTTTCTCTCTTTTTCTCTCCCTCTCTCTCTTCCTTTGTCTCTCTCCCCTCTCTCTCTCTCTCTCTCTCTCTCTCTCTCTCTCTCTCTCTCTCTCTCTCATATTCTGTCTATCTCTATATCTCTCCATACTTACATGTGTCCTTATCTAATTTGAGATAAGCAAATAATGAACACAATATTTACCTGTATATCTGACAAACAGTGTTATACGTATCGGTGCATCTTTTATCCTCCCATTTATTGTGATTTGTTACTACGGCAACACAGTCTTGACTACCATCACCGTTTGGTTGAGTAGATTCCCAGTCTAATGAGAGAAGAAAATCATGTTTAAGAAAAAAATGGATCAGGGAAACAGCATTAGTTGATATCGGAATAACAGAAATTATGACTACGTTGATGTCATCAACGAATTATTAAAAATATGACGGTAAAATTCATCTTAAAGAGAATGGTGACTTTTGCTAAAGTTAAAAAATAATTTAAATTTTTCTTACTCTTTTTATGTCACATTGAAAGTATAGTAGAAGCATCTTCTGAAAATTGATGTTATTCAAAATGGCCTTATATTGGAAATATGACGGGAAATAGTTTAGAAGTTAGTACCAAATATTCATCCCATATAGGCCTACCCATTTTTCTGCAGTGCAGCCGATTCCCAGCAAGGTCGACTCATTTTCTCTTCTCTTTTTTCTATGTTTAAAATAATCAACCTTTCCCTAATTTGCATCCAGGCAGTTAATTTCATAAGATAATCGCATGACCAGCATTTGGATTTATACTTCAGTAATTTTCGGTTCAATTTTAGAATACCAAAAAGATCTGGATAATAATTAAGTTTTGGAGGCGATTTACATGAACCATATCTATGATACATGAAAAAAGGCTTATAGTAGTTTTTTGAAGTATGAATTACATGGTCCTAATGCAGGTCGTCAAACATATAAATCTGATTTTTCCCTTTATAGAGCTGGCAGGTAATAGTTAGGCGCTTTGATAAATATATTAAACGTTTCGCATTAAATTTCCCGGGCTGAATGTAACCCCAATATAAAAAAAAATGAGACTGCGGTCAAAAGGGGAGAGGGTGAGAGAGTAAGATAGATATTTAGATATAAAGAACGAAAGAAAGATACATACATAAAGAGAGAGCACCATACAGAGAAGAGAGAGAGAGAGAGAGAGAGAGAGAAATAATGTAAGAGAGAAAGAGAAGGATAGAGAAGAAAGGGCTGTAGAGATAGAAAGAGATAGAGGGAGAGAAAAGAATGAAAGCTAAAGAGTGGGAGATTGATGGACGCGAGAGAGAGAAGAGAGAGAGAGAGAGAGAGAGAGAGAGAGAGAGATAGTGGGACTAAGCGGGAGAGATGGGTGAAAGAAAGACAGAAAGGAAGAAAGAATGACAAAAAATGAGAGAAGAAAATGGGAAAACGAAGCTTACTTCTAATATCCGTCAGTGTCCCTTCGTCATCAGCCGTGCAGACAAAATTCGTATCCGAGTCTTCATCGAAGCAGTTCACCCAAACATGACGAGTTGACGAGAAGAAATCAAATAGATCCTCGACCTCGTTGATTTCTGCATCGGAACCAACAAAGAGTATGGACGCATTCCTCGTCCCGGTTACGATGGTCTGGTTTAGAGTTACAGGATTAAGACTGTCGCAGTAAACGACTGCATCGCTGAACGTGTTTTCCTCAGTTAAAAGATGGAAACATTTGGTCGACGTGCACTTCCATTCTGAAAGCAAAGTAGATAAATTTTATAGATAGAATAGGCAGGTTCTTGGTAATTTGGATTATTTATATATTTTTTTTTTATAAATCTGTTTCCAAATCTTAAGCACTTCTGTGAGTTTATCATTTATACATGTTTCAAATGTTGGCCTATAGGCGCAGGCTTTTGAATGGAGAAACTCAATGGTAATGATCACCATTTTCTAAACCTTTATACCAGTATCCTGCAGGCATAGGCGCTAATACAGGTTTCCCAAATATGATTTTAATATATATATATATATATATTTTAACGGGGTTCTTTTTTAATGTTCCTTTTTAAAGGGAACTAGAGTAAGCCTATACTATGGAGTGGCTGAATTCAAAGATGAGAAACGCAATTATTTGTTTTGCCCCTCCCATTACTAGTCAACCTGGTGCCGACGCTTATTGTAGGAAAAGGGTGATTGTCTCATGTAATAGGTTGAATGTTTGAGGTTACCTTTATCACAAAGATCTCCTGACCAGCCGGCATTACACGTACACGCAAAAGTGTCCTGACTAGACACACACTCCCCGTTTTGGCAAGGGTTGTAGGTGCAGTGATCTAGGTCAGCTCTGGTAAAATGTAGATACAAAATAAACAGACAAAATGATAGTAAGGACTTGATATCATCCGAGTAAGCGTTGACATGCGGGCGCTTCGCTAAATCATTATTATGGCATAAATGGGGTGGATTGTGGACAATCTTCTGAAGACACATTTTAGATCTCCAAATTTGCCAAGCTTTGGAGAAAAAAATTATTCCATTATTCAACAAGCCAAACAATGGTACTTTCCTGTCTCATAGATTATTTAAAATTGGGAGAAGGCGGTGTTGCACACATGTATCCCTTATGACAGAGCCCCAATTACCTCAAATCTATCTCCAAAATTTCTTTAACTGTCCTTCGGGGGGGGGGGGGTAGTTGTCCTCAGGTGGTAATTTTCCAGGGGGGGGGGGGGTAAACATAATTTTCCTTCTTGGGGGTAACTGTCCCGCTGGTAATAGGCCGGGGGTGATTGTCTAGGGGATAAATGTCCTAGAACCATTTGTAACCGACAATGATAAAAGAATCTAGGAGTTTTGTTGTGTAAAACAATTGAAACATGTTTTCACTCGTTCTTACAGGAGGATCCATTCGTTCTTTTTGAGGACTGAAGGCTTTGTATGGTAGATGCGTACAGCCTCAGCACGAGTGTGGATAGATCGTATAATGAACCAATTCGCATACATCATTTATATATTAATGATATCTAAGAATGAGGTATTTAATCATAGTATACAAGGAATTTCCTTCTCCGAAACACTATTTTTAAAATGCTGAACTTACACATAAATCTGGCAGACTGTGTCGTAATTGTCGTCACATGATTTATCCTCCCATTCGGTATGTGTAATACTAACAGCTACACACTGCTGACTTGACCCTCCACCAGGCTGGTTAGATCGCCAGTCTGAAAGAATGATAAAGGAGACAATCGCAAAGGCTTTTTGGAAATCAACTCAAGGGCAGGATCGATGTACGACACTTCCTCCTCCGACGATCGCCCCGCGTCACTTTCCTACACTAAACGAATTCTCAGCCTAACTTTAAACATTGACCCAACCATACCCCTAACCATAACAATATATCTTAGGTGAAATAAAGCCCGAAGCAATTGTCGTAGGACCAAAGTCGGTTCACCCAATTTCTATTACCAATGAAATTAACAGTTTGTACATGACAAATACTCTCAGATTTTAACAATAGAGCACAAATGGCTACCAAAAAACATTATAGGTTGTTTTTTCGAAAGTGTTTAGTTGCAAAAAACCATACTTTTGAATAAACTGCTGTCAGATAAGAGCTAAATGCAAAAGACATAACAAAAGTACAAAAACAACACCAACAACTAATGAACAAAATTATATTCCTGAGTCAACAAGAGATGCTATTAAACGACCTCATATAAATGACGATTCGATTAAAGACTCAAGTATTTTGCGACACCCACCTAAACGTAATTAAAATAACAATGCCAACTTTGACCAAAAAATTTGTCCTGTTCTAAAAAGCTCATATCGATCTTAACTTAATTAAAACATGGTTAACATAATGTATGAAGACGGGTGCAGAAGCAGTGTGAAAAAAGTGAAGTAGCCTCAACACACGATGTACAATTTCCAATGTGTGTTGCTTTTTTAATTTTTAATTGCACTTTGTTCCGTCGTGACTATCCATTCACCCTGTAAAATTTCTTGTGGTGTCCCCCGGGATCGCCGTCCTACATGTAACCTATACAATGGCGAAAAGGTCTTACTACTCTCAAAAGTCGTCCGATCGTTACAGTTGATCCAGACGTACTGGTCAGAAATCCCCAATATGATTTTACCCGAAGAAAAAACACTTGACCTTCGTTTTTAAAAATTTGGGTGAATGACCCCGCGAATGGAGACAAATTCCAAATTTGACTAGAAAGACAACATAAGACTTAGATAACCCAAATGAAATAGATAGTCTTTATATTCTTTCGTTAAAAACGAAAAACAATAGCGTTGACGACAATTCTTACTCCTCGCATCTGTTGTAGTTCCATTGGCGTCGATTACACAGATGAACTCGCCTTCGACGACTCGATCATTACAGTTGACCCAGACGTACTGGTCAGTAATCCCAAATATGGTTTGAACTTCATTGATCTCCGTTCCTGTGCTGACGAAGAGCAAAGATGTGTTCACTGTTTCTGGAAGGGGCGATACTGGGTTAAGGCCGCCACAGTAGGCTATGGCGTCATCGTAATCAACCTTTGAAGGTGAGCGGTTGTAGCATCTTGCTGTTGTCCCAGAACACTCCCATTGTGATGAATCTGTGAGTGTATAAACGTGATGGAAAATTAAGATGATGACAACGAAAGATATCAAAGCAAAAAGAGACGAAGCTGAAGAAGAAGATGATGATAGTAGAAGGCAGAGAAAAAAAAAGAAATCGATTTTTTTAATACACAAGGTGGTGAAACCTGATATTGTTTAGCTGTAAAGATGTAAATCTTAAACGAAGGTACACAGGAGAATACTTCATATGGCAATTGAAAGGGTCTCACATTTTCCTTTTGCATTATGTGCCTAAAATGTCTGACAAGAAGGTGGTCAATTTTTATTGGCTAGTATTACAATCATAGGAAAGGGCGATACCCCGCCCTCATTATACCCGTAAAGCACTTACTCAAATCGCAACGTGGTCCTGTCCATCCGGTGTCGCAATCACACGTGTACCCATTTGGAATCTCAGCACACTGTCCATTTAACGTGTATGAACACGGGTTGCTGGCACAGACATTGACGGCTGGGGAGTTGGATCAAACATAGCATTAATGTAAAAAGAATGCGAAAGGGTGGCTGTATTTATACTAATTTTTTTTTAAAGCGCATAAATCGGTAATGATTACAATAATATTAATCGTGATTTCGGGTGATAACATGGATGATTGAATTTTGCATGAATGAAATAAGAAGTCATTGACACATTTACGAAAGCTACAAAAGGGAAATTATTATCATGATAATTATCAAATTGGTTAATTACCCGTCTTCTTTGCGCATCTCTCACCAGTACCAAATCCCTAAAGCAGATTCTTTTATTTGTAGGATTGACCAGCCATACTAAATTCCGTTTGACTCTCTAAAAACTTTGATGACCGTCAGTAAAGACACACACCAACGATAACGACATCAGAACGACACCAGTCCAAAGAAAATATTACGTTCCCCGTATTGGCCAATAATTGGTTGGTTTGGAGTCGGGTGGAGTCGGGGTGGAGTCGGTTAAGTTTAGTGACTGAGCTATGAGTACTCACGGACAACTTGGTCACAGAGATCCCCTTCCCATCCTGCATCACAAGAGCAAGAGAAATAGTAGACGTCATCTGTGCATTGCCCGTTCTGACAAGGGTTGCTCGCACACTCGTCGATATCTAATGGTGAAGTGCTGCAATGGAAATCGTTATGGTGCAGCTGATGATGACGATGATAATGATGAAGATAAAAATTACATTATTTTACCTCACTTCTAAGCAATTAATGTGTCTATACAGTGCGAGTCAAAAAAAAAGTTAAAACCTAGAAAACTGCTAATTATTTTATAAATCATCTGTGAACAGTAAATTATTATACATCTTATGAAAGAGTGTTTTATCCCGAATCATTAGTATAATTTTTGTGTGGTATGTGTTCACGCTTGGATGAACAGGAGACATTGTTTGCGAGAGTGCAAAAATCGAATTGCGCCAAAGCTGCTTCCCAATAAACAAAACACTAAAAAGTAATCTCTTTTGGGAGTGTATTTTAAGTGATTTTAAAGTATGGTGCCCTTTGAACTAAATTTAAACGTTATCGACACGTGCTTTTATTTTTTAAAAAAGGTACTCCTGTTCACGTTTTCATCTAACCTAAAAAACCACCAATTTATCACGCGACTGGAGTAACGTGATTCCACTTACCTCTGTAAATCACGTGTTTATGACCGAATAACCACTTGACCAAGCAACGAGTTTTTTGTCCGTTAACCGATGGTGGTGATAAATAAGTAATTATTCGGTCTTGTAAGCACCTTAATCGATTGGTTTCACAGGTTATCGAAGGTTGATGGTAATAATCACGTTACTTACACCGGCTAATCGTCTTATTGTTCTGTCCGTGAATCTCTGGTTATATTAAATTAGTAATTCTGAGGTGTCTTACACACCTCTTTAAATGGTTTCAAAGTTACCATAACTTTCTTGGTTATATTCACGTAGCTAAAACTGATTACTAATCTAAGCTGTGAATTCGTGATATTTAGGTGTGAAAAATTAGTAATTATTAGGTGTCTTAAAACACCTATTCAAATGGTAGTCAAAGTTGCCAGCAGTTCCGCGGTAATGATCTCGTGACTCAAACGGATTATTAATCTAAGCTGGGCATAAATGACTTTTAGGTGTGAAAAATTAGTAATTATTAGGTGTCTTAAAACACCCTTTTAAATGGTTTTAAAGTTACCATAACTTTATTGGTGATGATCACGTAGCTAAAACTGATTACTAATCTAAGCTGTGAATTCGTGATATTTAGGTGTGAAAAATTAGTAATTATTAGGTGTCTTAAAACACCTATTTAAATGGTAGTCAAAGTTGCCAGCAGTTCCGCGGTGATGATCTCGTGACTCAAACGGATTATTAATCTAAGCTGGGTATTCCGTGATTTCCAGGTGTGAAAAATGAGTTATTCTTGGGTGTCTTGATGGTTTCACAGTTACCATTTAAGTTCCGTGGTGATAATCCCATGTCTGTTGGCATATTTCTATTTTCACCAGTTGATAACTGACTGTTGGCATCTTTTCATTGCACCAGTTGATAACCGGTCTGTGTGCATATTTCCAGTTGCACCAGTTGATGACTGCTGGCTGACTGTTGGCATGTTTCCAGTTGAACCAGCTGACACAAATTAATTTGCATATTGAATATGGGGTGCGTGGAGATCTATGTTTTTTAAACAGTTTATCTGAATTTACAGCATATTTCTTAATTACTGATGATTTAGTTATATGCAATTCATTTCGAAAATACTACAAATATAAATTACCAGTTATTAAGACATTTCGCTACTTCGTGTAAATTACATTTAATTAAACATGAATAAGGAAAACATTAACTAGAACTAAAATAATTTCAATAAAATAGAAGTATATGAAAAAATTTCGATTTAATAATTAAATTATGTAAGTCTACTTATTACCAATGCCTTTACATTGGAAATACAGACGTACCAGTATTGAAGTGTTGTTGCCGTTCAACTGGTTGGAAGTTTTACCAAATGGTTCTAATGGCTCAGCTAGACCAGTTGAATTCTAACTGGTCTGGACCAACTGGATCATATAGCCCATTTCAATTTCCGGGGTTACCAGTTGGCATTAACTGGTTCATCAACTGGACCAGTTGCAACAAGCTTTCTCCTCTGGGATGTTTGCAACCACCCCCGACCCCCCCCCCCTCTAATCCCATACTGCTTCCGGCGCGCCTGGACGTAATTATGGAAGATCCAAAACACGATGTTCAGAAACGGGATGAGAACGTCATTATTTTGGTTTATTTATTGTGTAACATTTGCGTAATTATTGGGTTGAACGCGGGTTACAGTAATATATTTCCTCTTCGACGTAATATTCACGTGAATTTCACGCAGATATTTTGACTAAAACTATCACTAACGCTTCACGTGTTTCTGTGACGCGATCATTTCGTTTATGAAGATGTAATTTCATAACCCCAAAAACACGGGAGTATTAAGTTTCCAAACCATGGTCTCCAAGGTAGGGATAATCACGTTATTATAATGGTGATATTGCAGTGACAATTGCGTGATTTAGTGTACGTGTGTTTTAAGTGACCTAGTGCAATAAACGTATTAACACACATTTACGTAAATGTCCGGTGTTTGACGAACGTAACTCTCCTCAAGTCGATACCTTGATATTGACGTGATTTTCACGTGATTTTGTTTATTGGGTTATGTGATGTTTGAATCAAACAATTGGGATTTGGGGATTGATTCGGTCATTGCAGATCCAAATGACATCCCTAACAAAATTAACCATGCCACACATATCAAATATCGAATATCAAATATTAACGAACATTTGTGCGCGCACGTGTGTGACTTTGATTCTGCAAAAAAAAATATGCAATGCATCTCATTTGATACATTCAATTTATTCTCTCACTTTAATCCCAACATATCACATACTGTGGGCATCACATTGGCGCGAGTCGATTGTTGCACTCTCGCAAACAATGCCACAAACAATTCATCTATGCGTGAAAACATACCACACAAAAATGATACCATATGATTTGGGATAAAACGCTCTTTCATAAGATATATAATACTTTACCGTTCATAGTTAATTTTTAAAATAATTAGCAATTTTCTAGGTGTAAACTTTTGTTTGTCTCACACGGTATAGCTCTAAATCCTACTCGAGGAACCTGGTATTTAAGGATTGATGCCGTACCAGTGGGCACTTACGAATCCACTATGTTTCGAACCCTATACAATCCGGTTTAAGTCTACTGATCTGTGACCACATTGCAGTAAGTACTGAGCAATCAGATTTCCCTGATAGGCCATGCAAATTAACTGATGCGGAAGTGCTACATGTATATAGTCTCATTAAATAAGGATTTCGATTGTCTTCCATTGTCTCCAAGATACCCGTCTTCATTACCAGGCTCTTGGGTGAATCAGGCCTAACCAAGGAGGTATTACCGCTGGAGTTCCTAAAAACTATAATGAAGGCAAACATCTGGCAGAAATAAATGAATGTTACAATTCATTGGTTGTAATACCTTCATTCTTTGATGTCAGATCACTCAGATGTTCCGACTTCCGAGCCACCTTGGTCGACAGAGGTGATTTAGATATTTTATATAATTTTGAAGTCATATGATGCACCTTTTGTTTGATGAATCTATAAACGATTCCCAGAAATTACTTGATCACCTGACTTTAGAACAGTATATGAGGCAAACTAGAAAACACAAAAAAGGGGTCCATTCAGGCGAAATTTGGCTATACACAAAACATATACCAATACAAACAAAAAAGGAAATCCAGACCCCGTGACCCCGTTGGTTCGCCTTGAAATTAGTTTGTCATGAACTTACATATATATTTGGCAGACGGTGTCGTAATTGTCGCCACATGATTTATCCTCCCATTGGGTATGCACAGTACTAACAGCTACACACTGCTGAGACGTGCCTACACTAGGTTGGTCAGGTTCCCAGTCTGAAAGAAAGTAAAAACCAGCAGTTTTAGGTAAATCTTCATGCGAAGAATCAGGCGCTAAAGAAAGTAATTATATGTTTATATTATCATGATCATACTCGTAACAACAATTTATAACCACGCGCAAACATATCTACCAAAAAGATGCTCAAATACTTTATTCATGAGTATTCTCCACGATTCAAATGTCCTGTGACATCGGCGATAACTATGCATGTATAATCAACATCAAACAGATCACTTGCTTCTTAAAAGGTCACCATAAAGTCTTGGTAATGTTAACTGGAAAACGATAACACTGCCTGAAAACAAGACAGTATAAATTTGGCAAAATAAGTTTGTGTTTCTCCGTTCTGAAATCAAATGGAATCGGAATGAAACTTAACTTGTTGAATATGTCCTCCTGATGTTCCATTGGTTTCAGAAAAGGCCTGAATGAACGACGAAGATGGCAAAACCGCTTTTCGAAAAATTAACTGGAGGACAAAAGCTTTCCATGCTAGGGATATGGAATTTTCCACCTTTCACTTTTGTTTTCAACTCAACTTGGAGAAAACAAATAAAATCAACTTTGCATAGCCTAGTAATCATTTACACGCAGAGAAATCTGTCGGAAATATTTTTCCGATCTGAAGAAACAATACTTGAACTTCATCGTCAACATTTTGTGAACGACGACGCGAATTTCCATTTTTGACTTGATTTACAGATAATATGATATTGATAGCGTTTATCTTATTTCGTTAAGAAAAAGTATGTCTAGCGTTGACGACGATTCTTACTCCTTGCAGGCGTGGTAGTTCCATTGGCGTCAATTTCACAGATGAACTCTCCTTCGACGACCCGATCGTTACAGTTGATCCAGACGTACTGGTCAGTAATCGCCAATATGGTTTGAACTTCTCCGATCTCCGCCCCCGTGCTGACGAAGAGCAAAGATGTGTTTCCTGTTTCTGGTATGGGGGACACTGGGTTAAGGCCGCTGCAGTAGGCTATGGCGCCGTCATAATCAAGTTTTGAAGGTGAGCGGTTGTAGCATCTATCAGTCGAGTTGGAACAAGTCCATTGAGATGAATCTGGGGGTACATGAAGGAGAGGACAAATTATAAATATTGTAAAGTTCTAGAACAAAGCAAAAGGGAAATCTAACCACTGACAGTTTCAAACAGTGACCATGCAACTTATATGATGACTACAGTTTTGTACCGGTGTCATTATTATGGCTGTTCTACCCATTTCACAACAATGCCCTGTCCATCCGGTGTCACAATCACATGTGAAGCCCTGACGCTTTCCAAGACCACCTATGAACACGGGATGCTGTCATATACTATAGTAGGCTTCTTATCCCGGTCACATCGAGGCACCGTTCATCCCATGTTACAAACACATGTACAACCACCCTAGGTTTCAAAACAGTGTCCATGTAACAAGTATGAGCGCGGGCTATTTTCACATACATCAATTCTATGGTTACTAAGGTTACAAGGAGGCCCTGGCCTTGCGGTGCCACAAAAACATGTGAGACAAGTAAAAACGTATGAACACGGGTTATTTTGACATAGATCTACATTAATACAGCATTACTTACCCAAATCACACCGAGATCCTATCCATCCTGTCTCGCAAACACATGAGTAACCATTGGTATTCTCAACACACTGTCCATGTAGCATGTATGAGCACGGGTTGCTGTCACAAAGCATGACGGCTATGATGGCTGTGAAAATAGGAATAATA
This sequence comes from Strongylocentrotus purpuratus, assembly GCF_000002235.5. Lineage (NCBI taxonomy): Eukaryota > Metazoa > Echinodermata > Echinoidea > Camarodonta > Strongylocentrotidae > Strongylocentrotus > Strongylocentrotus purpuratus. Next base: position 24,529,696 of record NW_022145599.1, on the reverse strand, counting down.
GAACTTAAAATCAAAAGCAGTTTTGAAAATGTTTGGTTGAATCTTCAGTTAGTTTATAAACCATGCATTTAAAAATGGAAATGTTAAGATATTTCTTTCGTATAAATTTTGAGTGAAATTATAAGTAGTTCGAATAAATCTTCTTCATGAAATTGAAATATATCATGGTCTTTAAAAGATATATGGCAATTTGAAAAATAAAGATGATAAGGCCAATTACTAGGCCAAATGTTCATTAAAATTGCCATATAAAACTGCCTACTTTTTCTTCTTTTTACTTTTACGTGTAAGTTTCTATGTGCGTTTGGCAACGCAGCTATAATTATAGACATATTTAGCTGTCATAAATTGTATATAAAATTTGTTAACGTTCACTCTTTTGTTTTTATGTTTTTACTTGTTTATTTAACATTTATTTATTTATCTATTATCTATTATTATTATCATCTATTTAGTTATACAGTTTTTGCTGCTGCGTTCCTAATAGGACACATGTTGCTCTGTCCATCAACATGTGGTGGCTTCAGACATAAAGGGAGGGGAGGGGGGTGGAGGCTATATCCCCCACCAAAGCCTCTGTTGCCCCTCCCTCTGTTAGCTAATATACATGCCAGGTCCACGAGGGACTTGAATGATTCACTTATCCTCCACCCCTCCCCCTCAAAAAGAAAGAAAGGCACCTACACAGATCTGTTCCTTCAGCCTCCCCACCCCTTCCCCTGAGATTTAAAATCTCGTTACCGCCACTGTCATTGTCATGCAATATTAGTGGTGATCAGTTCATTAAACACAATGTTCCACAGGATTGAGCGCCATATTTCTAATTACGTTAATGCAATTATGAAATGGCGTGAACTTATATTTCATCCCTTTGATCGTATTGATAGAAGGTGAAGGTGATAACGCAGTACTACTTACGTTGTCCGCAGTTCATAGCTTGCTCGCCGAACCTTGTCATGGTGGACACGTCCTCGGTTCTCTCACATGAAGTGCTTTTGCATTTACGTCTCAAACAATCTATCAACAAAATAGGTTATAGAAAATAGTTCATCTCGGAAAATGTCAACAGGCATATATACTTCCTTATCCCAATCATTTCATTATGACCTGCATAATGGCATCTCAATGGCTGGAATCTACTTTGCATACATTAATTACAAATAATTAAAAAACAAAATTGCTGAAAATTAGTAAACAAGTTTATGAGAACTAAAAAGAAATGGACAAGAATCGTGCACGAATAATGCTTTTATACTTCTCTATTATCATAAAACCTTTTAAGCAACGAAATCTAGGCGAGAAATGAGGAATACAATTTACTTGGCATTATCAAAATACTCTCTTGATATTTTCATGACAAAATATTCACCTGAAATAACTAGAATTTCAAGATGACCAATAAAGACAGTAAACATAGATTTATGATTTATTTATCTTAAAATAAAGGCATTACAATCGGAAAATTAAGTACAACAAATAAATAGTCAAAAATGTCTATTCCTGTGATAATGATGAGGATGAAAATAATAATAACGGCGATGATGATAGCGGATGATGTGGATAATGATGGTGATTATGGTGATATTCATGATGAGGTTGACGGTGAAAATGATATAGATGTGATGCAGGGATAGTGATGATGATAATGTTGATGATACTAATGGTGATTTAATGAAGATGAACATGTCAATGATGATGATAAAGATGATTGTGATGATGATGAAGATTGGAATATTTAAAAACAATTAAAACACTTAATTCTAGAAATACTTAAAGGTTGAAAATATGTGTTTATTTCTTTACCCGAAAACTGACATTTACGACGACCTCCAGTCCCACTATCGTAACACGTGATCGGTGACATCCCAGATACGTATGAAGAAATAACTACGAGGAGAAAAGTATAGATTTGTCGTCATAGAAACTCTTTCGTTCGTTTACTGGTTCAATGAATATTCAAACATGGTTTACCTGGCATTGTATTTGTACTATAGAACATAAACCAATCGGTGATATGAAACAATATTTTAGTTTAATCACGTCGAACATGCAGCTTAAACCAAATCTGATCAATTTACAGAGTAAAAAACGCATATTTTAAAAATGCATTGATACTATATGAATTTACATCAAAAGATTTGTCGTAAGTAATTGCGGTCGTGTTCATTATTATACTCTAGGATAATGACAATAAATATTAATATCATCCACTTACCAAAACATATTAACATGAAGAGGAACGTGTTTAATATGGCCTTTGGGGAGAAAATAGAGAACATAGTTAGATACAATTCCGCTTTCCCGAATTATAAAGAACTGAACATATATATATTAGCGTCTATATTCACTGAAATCAGTTAATAAAAATATGATTGCAGGGCCCTCAGGGAGAACAGTATGAATACTGATGAGGTTACCCTGGGTAAACAAGACATATTGTTATTATTATTATTAATAATAATAACAAATATTTAAAAAATCTATTTTTAAAGGAAAAACATGGAAAATCGAACTGTTTGGTACAACTGCGAAATAAAGAATACTTGATATTCAGTCGAGGCTTCTTTTCCAACCTTCGTTGATGTAGACAATATCACAAACACATAATAGTGTTATTAATAACAGAGCATGGTTAATGAAATAATGAAGTGAGAAGAGTAGAACATATTTTAAACTTTGAACTAGTTACATATAACAATATAGACACAGACATTTCAAATACAAGTCGGATAACATTGATAATACAAAGACACCGCAACGTGTTTTCGTTACTTAAAAAGATGCAAGATGCCAAAGGGGTATTTTATTAAATTGCAATTAGTCCAGTCAAAATATCAGTACACCCCCCAAAATTGCTAAATAAAGTCCACTGCAGTGATGTGAGGAATAATGTTCAATAGAATATATTAAAAGTTAAGGAAAATGTAAGAAGTGGAAAGCATTTAAACTTGCATGATATGTTATTGTAATTTGTTTATTTAATATTTAAACAGTGCATTTAAGTAATAAATTTAAAGGTTTTTAGTGCTTATAGATTGATATATGTAAAGTTAGTGAACAATTGACATCGGCCATGACAAGAAATTTATTATTTTCATAATTTTGCATCTAAGTGATATAATTCAAAATCCCCAGATATTTTTTAATGTTACTAAACATGGTGAACACAATTTAGAGTCCAAATATTGAACGAAATTTGCACATTATGCAAATAAATGTTCGTCATAAAGATCTCATACTCGTCATTTCATCTTCAAATAATTGTAAATTGTAAATGACTAATTTTAACAAATCAAGTACTCAATCTAATGTTTTCGAGCTCAGTGAACACGATCAACATATTTTTAATCAATATTATGGTTAATGCTTAAAAAAAAAGCTAATAAGCTTCATTTAAAGATATACTACTAGTTTACTTTACTATTAAAATATACTAATCTGTATTTCCTTCCAAAAATGACTGATTTTCGCTTATTAGATTTTCCTAATCGTTTAGCATGTTGTTAAGAGAATTATTCCAAAGGGTACTGCAGTGAAAAAACCTCTTTTGCAATTACTTCCGCGTAACCCCCTAAAATTCGCACATTTGTCTGGACTAAATCCATCAGGAGAGCGGCACGAAGCAAAATTTGGGGACTTTAACATTTAGAGATTCGCACAAGAGGATAAATGGTTGCTTCGGGAAAAAACCGTCGCTAGGCAACAATTTTGGTTTAATATATTCATCAATTTAATGCTTATAGTTGTAAAGTCGTATAAGGCAGCATTTAATATTTTCATCTATTGTTGTTTTGTTCTTGGAAAACAAATATATATATAATGAATACCTTAATCAATCAAATTAAAGTGCAATTTATGAGACGTATTCGATTAGCATTCAATATATTTGTTTAATTTCGTTTATTATCTGTATAAAATTATATACACTCAAATTATTGTATCAAACCATATTATGTTCATGAAAATGTATGATGAAAAAAAGAAAAGAGATGCAGAAGCCAATAAATCAAATCAAATCAAATCAAATCAAATTAGTCATGAAATTGACGTGGCCTATTCAAGGCTGGTTCCCATGGTGTCGCTACAAGATTCGACAATTTTGATGCTCAGTTCCAAAAAAAAAAAAAAATCCGAATATTTCTTTTAGAACGAGATACGTTGTTGCTTTGATCCAGCCGGGAGATCAAACTTGAGAAATTAATCACAATTCCGAAAGAAGCAAAATCTAACATGTACAATAAAAACAATGGGAATGCAAATAATATACTTACCATATCTGAATGTGATGCTTGTAATTTCCTTTTTCAAATATTTGTTAAGGTAAAATTCACCAGCACTTTACAATGAATGTTAAATTTACTTGTCATTAATTCCGAAACGCTCAGTTCATCCGTAGAGAAGTGCAATTATGCTAAATAATCAATTGTCGTGTTCCATTTGTTTGTGTGTGTGAGATAGGGGAAGGACCAAAGTACTTAATCTATAGACAAAATAACAGTATATAATGTCTATTTGAACCTCTGTAGCCTTCAGAACGAGAGATGATGATAAATAATAATCTTCTCGAATCGACTGGAATCCATACAGATGGCGGTTTCACAAGCAAGGCATCTGTACACTGCTATGACCGTTCGAGATGTAGGCTTTAATATCAATTTTTGTCGGCAGTCATTATTTTGTAAGCTCATTGAAAATGAGATCGATGTGAATAAGAATATATAGGTCACATTATCCAAGCATGGATGTAACTCCTTCTGGTGTTGGAGTATGGTGTCATCACTCGGGATTGTGTGTAGTCCTATTCTCCTGCCATTCAAATATAAAAACCTTCAAAATTCGCTAATTTCGTACGTTTGAAAGCATTTCAGTTCCGATTCACAACGCGCGCGAGCTCATTACAAAGCCGGTACTATTGTTGCTTAACGTACTGGTAATTAGTTCTGATTGGCATTTAAATATTCATTTAACAGTCCGGTATGAAGATAATAGCTTTAATGAAGCAAAGAAAAGCCATCTATACTCTTTAGGAAAAACCAGAATCGTCATGGCAACAATATAATATCACGAAGGTCACAAACACAGATGCAGACTTTTCTATTTATAGAGACATGTTTTGTAATGAAAGAATGTACCCGTGCGTGTATAGAAACTAGAGATGGAAAAACAAATCCATTTTGATGAATTTTTGATTGTGGTGACGCGAAACTTTTCAACTCCTAAAAAGGGTGCCGTGACCCCCAAAATAGGGTTGATAAAGGCCGATCTGATATACTAAAGGTAAGTGCCCCCAATGACTGAGCCCATGCTATGCCACTGATGGTTATTATGGATACGAACACGTAGTCCTCGAACGTGATATCGAGCAAAGAAACGCAGAGTATGTTTTCTAAAGTGTCATTGATTTCATTCCAGTCAAATTGTATTTCTGCCACATAAATTTTACATTACCTTAAGTGCTCTATACAAGCGATGTAAATAGGTTCTATGGCCCACGCAGTTCACTTTTATTGTCCCTTTCACAATGGTATATGGATACATAAAAGACATATACATGCATACCGAAGACAAACCACTACCTTCCTTCCATCGATGACACCATGGTTGCTATCCAACAATTAACGACATCAAAAGTTGAATCAAGAAACAATACAATTATGGTGCGATCAACGTAAAATGTTTTTATTTTTCTAAGATATTATAGCTTATACATTTCCCAAATCTAGGTATCAGGGACTGATCTTTTTAACATTAGGGAGGGCGGCTATTTCGCCCCCTGGATCCACCTATGGGTTATAACGTGTATTTGCTCTCCCGTCTCTCTCTCTCTCTCTCTCTCTGTTAACCACCTCCCCATCTCTCTCTCTCTCTCTCTCTCTGTTAACCACCTCCCCATCTCTCTCTCTCTCTCTCTCTTCTCCCTTTCTCTCTCTCTCTCTTTCTCAACTCTCCTCCCTTTCTCCCACTCCTTCTCTTCCCCTCTCTATTGACGCCCCTATAGAGTATTGTGAAACAAGACAGGGTGTATACAGTTATGGCAAGAGAACTAAATATATAATGAATGTAATGCATAATAACAATAATTTTGTGACAACAACAATAATACTATAGCTACATTCTTTTTGCACATATGTATTCTCAAGGGATTCTCAAAGCATCTACGAAGTATGGTTACTTTTTCAAAATCAAATGACGTTAAATAAAATTAGATATACAGTGTATATATTCACACAATTCTACTACAAAACATAGATATATTGATATCAGTATTCCTTGTACAATGTACAATTATATAAAAACTGCACTTTTCTAAATTAAGATAATTTCCTATTCTCAAACCTTACTGTCATTCAATGTTCGTCTATTTGGTAATTGACAGGAGCAAGACCCGCTTCAACTAGGAGTGTTGTCATGATTATCCATAGACAACAAAGAAGATCCTCTATCAAGGGAAGTGACAGAGCGACTCCTTGGCATGAGCGCAAATCGGAGGGGACAGTGTGAAGTGCCCCAAGATTTTATATAGTTTCTAAGTTGTGAAATGTATAAGTTAAAATCTCTTACTCTTCGAGAATCTACAGTCGGCGTACTGGTTATGTGACTGTGATGTTATTTTGGTCAAGAGTCATTTGCATTTGTACTAAAATATCATAAATTACCAACTGACTTCCTAAATGTTGTACTCTCCTCTCTAACAAGACATGCGCGGAATATGTTAATCATGTTGTTCCTTTAGAGAAGACATTAAAAGGAAACCGATTAAAATTAGTCTGTACAAAATGGAATTGAGAACAAATATATTTTTCTCATAAAGTATAAGTACATGGGATTTGCTTTACAGTATTTGATGGTGATGTAACGAATATACCCATTAGAGATTCACATAATTAATTCCAAAAGGTTGGATCACAAAATTTAAAAACGGTTACGAAATAGATAGTTTAATAGAAAAGTTTAGCCGAATGCGCTTTTTTCCACTGGACCACGTGAAAAATGTCAATACAAAAAATAAAATTTGACCAAAGTTGTTAATACCGAATCTTTAGAATTAAACGTAAGATTCCTGTTCAATTGGCACATTGCCGTATCTTGATTGTAAATCATTGCGAACGGTCTTATATGCTTCATATGCAATCATGGCTGAATGAATACCATACAGCGATGTTAGGGGCTCCAAAAGAACACCAATGACCTTGCCTTGGGTATGTCCGTAAAATGTTGTCAGCTCTACCCACGAAGCAATTTCCAAACTATCAATCGCCCACTGAGTCGCGTTGAGGATACCGGTGTAGATCAGGCAAATAAACGTCCATCTCGCTTGATCCGTACCAACAATCTTCTGCCGCTGAACGACGACTAAGAAGGATGTCATGACCCAGGCTGAGTAGGTCTGGAAGATGGCGAATATACCAGTGTAACAAGCGAGAACTGTGTTCTCACGGGGGCGGGAGAGTTCTGCAAGAATTCCTACTGCACTGGCAAAGCGGAATATGTTCAACGTGAAAATACCAACACAGCTTATCAGGATAACGCGGTCGTGTTGTCCTAACAAACCCGATACAAGAGATACTGTATGTCTCGGATGAAAAGTCTTGGCGCTATCAGTCAGGAATATACGAAAGTGGTACATCACCAGCAAGGGCAGATAGAATACGATTTGCAGGAACCATTTTAGATATGTCAGAGTAATTTCGGTTGAAGGAAGTGATGCCTTTAATCCCAAGCTGGAATATTCCAAAACTTGGCGTAAGGAAAAATAAGTGATGCCTAGAAATACATAGAAGGCCACTGTTAAAGTAATATTGAGTGGGGGTTTTCGGAATTCGCTTTTTTGACGGTCTTTTGATTTTGGCACGAGACTTCGTCTTTCTTCTTTAGATGATCCTAACAAAAGGAACTTCGTCTTTCTGCAGCGGAAGATATTCTTCAGCCAAGCACCGATCGTTCCCCATAATGGTCCAACGTAGGTTGGACCGAGACTCTGAAATTGTGAGGTGCTTTGAGCCGTCTTCAGAAGGGCTCCTGGAAGTGTAGAGTACCACATCTGCCATATAATTGCAGCAGCAATAAGGGCACTTTCAGCGTAGAAAGGGGTCAGAGTTATCAAATGTCGTTTTCTAAAAAGTCCGAAGTTTCCGGGAAGGACACAAGGAAAGTCCGACTGAGCGTATTTTGAAGACGCCAATTCACCTAAGGGATATAATATATGGCCGGTGGCGATCCATAAGCAAGCGGCAAACATTCCTGCTAGGGGGAAAGTAAACTTTTGTCTTTCGACGAATGCTGCATCATAGTAGTTTCTGAGGAATGCCATCCACAATATTACTACAGTGGCCAATGTGAAATTTTGCAGCAATTGTCCTACAAGAACAACATTGGCAACTACGGAATTATCAAACTTTATGAGGCACATGATGTTAGCAATAGTTGGTATGGGAAGGTTGATCCCGGCTATCGTGCCAAAAATATAGAAGGTGTTCAGCAGAGACATGTGTGGTTTGTGATAGAGTTGATGTACCTCACTGATAGGATTCGCCCTCCTATCCGGAGAAGACGACAGAGGTGAAACTATATTTTTCAGTTCGGCCTCACCATCTTCATCGTTATCCGTAAGGTGCGGTAGAAGGCCTACGGCATGGGCACAGTGTCGGCATCTCCATGGCCAAAAGACTTCCTGCTTCCTATGAAAACTGTCTCTCTTTCGAACAAAATACCATACAAAAATGACTAAGACTATCAGGATGACTGTGAGACAGGACCAAGTGATGACGTAGGTTAAATCCTCGCGTGGCGAATCTTTGTCGTTTACTTCAAACGGTATGTTTTGGAGGACAGCGGCGCATATTCCCAAACTGAGTATAAAGCACAGCAACAACGAGCCTTGGTAGAGAGACCGTTTTACCCCGGCATTTACCTGCTTTGAATTACCCTCCATTTCTTTCACTTTTTGCAGAGTTCAATAATTACTGGGAGCAAGTTCGGCTTCTCTTCTCCTTCACTCGATACAAAAATGTATAAAATACTAACAAAAGCTGACTGGAAAATCGGAGTTTCTATTCAACCCAATCTTCGAAACTGACTGCTTGAGCTTGGCCAAATCATGTAGTTATAACTGTTTTTATGATTCAGAAGCTGACGCATATGCTTTGTTATTTGAAAGGAAAAAGGGAATTGATACAAACATTACATGTCACTTGATGATAGAAACACCTGATATCTATAATCCCTAATAGAGAGTGTACAGCGAAACCGAAACATTCATAAACAACTTGTTCAGCATCACCATGTGAACGATGAATACACCAATTCGTAGTTAGCACATGATACGAATGACCCCAAATATCCACCGATCTTTTACTCATGGAGAAGTCCCACTTTGTGTATTTTAGAATAATCAATGCCAAAGTCATGTATGTGCTTCATGAATAGCTTTTGTTTGCCCTCTTGTATCATAGAATGTACCGTCGGTGCACAAATGAATAATGATTACATAACATAAGCACGTATTAATCTCGGTGGGTGTTACAATTTTATCACAAATTACCATTATCGGCTCATGCGCAGATTGTAAACTTTTGTATGAATGTGGATTGAAAATATTCAAGGGATTTCTTGTTTTTTTGTTTTTTTATTCATCGGCAGCAGGATGGTGACAAATTGATATAAACTTGGTACTTCGATCACAATCAGCAGCGCAACAGGGGAATGGGGGAATAAGTGATGACATACCCACCTCTTAACAATGTCTGAAAATCTGAAATTTTTCTCAGATGGTTTAGCCACGTCGAACAAAATATGGACTCTCTTTTTTGAGTGGGCTTTTACTTGCATTACATCCCGTGGTCACATTTTGATGAGGAAGCAATAATTCATTTATCCACATCCAAACGGCCCGTATGTAACTAAGGCACGTCATTTCAACTAAAAAATGACGGGGTCAAATTTTTTACCATGCTTTTACATTTGTTGACGCTACCAAAGACGCTTCAAAGACGAATTCACAGTCCAATCATACCATATTTTAGTTGAAGTGACGTGCTTTTCACAATAGGTCAAGGATCCAATCAAATCTATGGATTTTCCCTTGGTTATAAACTATTAGTTGACTTTTCCCATATTGACCAATTGTCATCATCTCCACCCGTGATCTAATTTGTACCATTCAACAAAGTCAACTCGAAAGGTTAAATGCACGGTTAAACTAACTGCTCATACTGAAGGAAAGAATGGAACATAATGAAGAAGTGAGACACGTTTGTTTATAGCAACAGGAATAAAGACATTTCTACTCACATGTAATACCGCAAAATCTCTGTTATATAATTATTCTCGAAGTTTTCTTTTCCCTTCACAGGGGAGAAGAATAAAGGGGTATACAGTTGAGATGCAAAAAAAAAGAACTTGTGTCATAATTATGAGCAATAGAGTGGATGTTCTAGAAAAGCTGGTGAATAATCATAAAGCTGAGAATGATCCGTCAGCGGCGTTGCGGATATAACGATACTACTTTACGGAGTTAATAATAGAGTGGTAGACCTCAAAAAGAGAGTGGGTGTTCTAGACAAGTTGGGGATTAATATCCGTCAGCGGCGTTGCGGATATAACGATACTACGTTACGGAGTTAATAATAGAGTGGTAGACCTCAAAAAGAGAGTGGGTGCTCTAGACAAGTTAGTGGGGATTAATGATCCGTCAAGGCGTTGCGGATATAACGATGCGGCGTTATAAACAACATAAATCATTCTATAAACCTCCACGTTTCTTATTAGATTTTCACGGTTACGAATGATTTTATTATTTTGTTTTCTCTTTGAAAAATCTCAATCACAGTCTTACTGGTGTCGTCTGAAGTAATGGATAGGGCAAATTCATGTCGTTCGGATGGACTTGACTTGAACTACACACTACCAATGTTAAGGAGTGTATGAAAATACAGAAATCTGATGGCAGCCAGGTACAGACCATCCCAAAGCTCATATCTTTTCACATTGATGCTAGATGCCCTATAAGAAAGGGTTCACCAGGAAAACCTCACACCTACAGGCCCGAATTCACAAACGAGGTTTGTCGACAAACCTCCTTTTGTTTTTTACAAACCAAGGTTTGTAAAAACGCGTCGAAACGCGTCGTATGACGCACATAAACCTCGGTTTGTCGACAAACCTCCTTTGTGAATTCGGGCCACAGAGTTTGCAGACACCCTGGTAAATACCCAGCTAAACATAGATGTAACTAACCCTCTTCATCGCTTTATGTCATCACAACTTATGAAGTAGTTATGGTATTAAAAACAAATCTACTTCTTGTCAAGGGGCAAAGAAAAATTTAAGGGTATATTCCTTATTCTGTCCTTTCCCCCCTATTTTACAACAAAACAAAACATGTATGAATAAGATGAGATAGGCTGATACTAAAATAATCTCTTTGTGGTTTGTTGGAGACGGGGAGATTCGATCCTTAATTTCAAGTTAGCCCGTTCAACTGTGATACCTCCTTCATGCTAGCGCTGTTCTCACTATCAGCATATTACATGTCTGGTTTAAGCTTCCACTTCATATTCAGTCGTCAATAAAACTTGTATTTTGAATCATTAATAAATCCCTTAATTTGCTCCTTAGTCCAATAAATATTCTTGATTCTTCAAGAGATCTGTTTACCTTCCTGCCCCTATTCACTTAATGTGTGTTCATATATCAGCGTTTTGACATAGGATTGAACTATTTCATCACTATTTTTACTAATCTATTGAACAAATATAGCCATTGGTTTAAATAGTCCCAATTGACGCTTCTACTTACACTAGTTGAAATTCACTAACATGCAAAGTAAACGTTTTCTTTAACTTTTATTGATCAACATTCAAGCTAACAAGAATATGAAGGCACGAGATGAAGGTATCCTATGTTTCCATTGATGATACATACAGACATACATACAGTACTGAACAGAAAACTCCGATAAGAGCCTTGTTTGCGAGTTCTCACATTTCGATCAGTTTATTATGACCATCGTCAACAACTGAAACATGTGACTTAATGTGTTGCATTTAAATAGGCAACACTTAAATAGTATGATAATTTAATATTGAGTGATCTCAAACCAACAAAACGACATTAATATATACTCCAAACGAGGGTGAAAAGAGGTAATTGACAAAGTAATTGGGGGAGTAGAATAAACGATGTTTACAGAAGGAACGTTCAAACAACAATGTATTACAATCTACAGAGTGAAAGGGGACATCAGATGGTACATAAAAAATGTAATAATTAAGGGTGTGAAAGAAAAGAGGGATTCAAGAAGTTCAGATTATTAAAAAGTGGGGAACGTCTATTAAAGGCGTAATGTTGCTGAATGTTGGGAGTTCAGTTCAGTTCAGTTTGTTTTATTATCATATCGCAGCCTCAGCTGAATTACATTACAATTTACAATCAGATTAAAAATAAAATCACATTTCTTTTCTAAACAACATATTTCATAATACAATGCATTTATATATAACAAATATATAGAGAGAAGATTATACAGTACAATTACTGGAGAATCTCTATTTTACAGCCTGTGAGTAATACTCAGTTGCGGTTCTATGGAAGTTCTTAATAAAAAAGATTTGTTTTTAAGCCCCTACACTTTTCGCGAGGTACACTTAGAAAATGAATCCAATAACCCGCAAGCCCCCCCCCCCCTACCCCCCCCCCCCCCCAAAAAAAAAGACCCTCGCATTCATCTAGTACCGCTCCAGGTAATAATGAGGCCGATGCTGATCATGCCATGATGGGCTGTAGAAGATCAACAAAAGCAAAAAAGAAGAACAAGAACAAGCATAAGAATTATAATAAAGTTCATAATAAAAAGTAGCCTTTGACATTTATATACTGTTAGAAAATTATTGTTTTTTGTGCGCTATACATTTCTTATTGCCGTTTGCCACGAGGCGTTATTATTTTGATTACGTTTTTACATGCGCCGATCAGGTCTGTAAAAGTATTGAGCCCATACGCATATGATTTCATTGCAATGAGTTTGCACTGTTACTTGCGCAATCATTTCGAACGATGTCCCTCTCACACGGCGCGTCAGACTGCATCAGTCGCTGACGCAGTGTTACGTCAGGCAAACGACGCATCGTGTGTAACGGACATGACGTAACTCGTCACAGGCCTATGCCATGTCTTTCACGTTACTCCTGACGACGGAAAGTCAACCTGTCCGAAACGTCGAGCCACTCCGCTATGGTTCTCCTTAGAACTATAAGCTAAGAAAGATAACCAACAGTCCTTTTCAGGACTACAAACCCTCAAGAAAGATTACCGAGAGTCCTTTTCATGGTAACTATCCGATAATTCATTTTTTTCATATTCTTCATCATAGAATTATAACAGTATTCCGCTTTCCGCTTTCTCAGCCTTTTTACGATGTACATTTAAGCTCGGCCTATTCTTTGTTTGTTTGTGGAAACGACTATTTCTTGATTGTTTTCCTGTTTTTATTATACAACCTCTTTTCCCTTGTGCGCGGATTGACAGGGACGAGCGAGAAATGCCAGGCCACCCCCACCAACCCCATCCCCTCCCCCTGTTTTCCCTTTCCAGTTCCCCTATCTTCGTACCGTGCTCTTGCATTATGTATTATGTTTATAATGGTTCGTGTGGGTGTGTGTCGCTAACAAGTTTGTTCTTTGGCCAGGGGTCATCAAAGTACAATCCTCTGGATTCCATGCCGGCCTTTGCTTTCCAAACATCTGTTCTTGTTTTCTTGTCTTGTTTTGTTCAGGTTTTTGTTAATCAAAAAAAAAAATTCGAATTATGCAAATTCTTTTACATTATTGAAGATTTACGTAATCGTTAATTCTTTATGATCCATGTCATATTGGTCATTTATTTATTGTATATATTTTTTGATTACCAACCGTACCATATAACCTTCTCTTTAGCCCAGCTACCATATGGCGCTCAAAGCGTTCAATTAATATATTCCTACCAGGTACCCATTTACTACACCAAGGCAAAGAGTAGCAAATGTAGATCAGTGTCTTGCAAATAGATTTATCCAATGCACCAATTAGATCTTTTTATTATACCATTATGTTTGTAATCAGTTACAACTCATGGTGTATGTTAATTTATTTTAAAAATTCCAATTTAACTACTGATTATTTGTATTACTTGTGCTAAAGCCAAGGTATTCTCATATCCCCCTATAAATCCCTAATCTCATGTCAATCATAATCCAGTCCTTGATGCTGAACGTTGTTCCCTTCTCTATCCCCTTATAGGCTTACCCATCTTTCTCTGCAACTTAAAAGGTAGTACGTATCGCAAAGAATTAGTATCTGTAAAGTTAAGGATAAAAAGGAACTTCTTAAATTATACACTGTTGGTCATAAAGGTGGAAACAATTTTTTTACCCCAATTTATGGAACGATTTTGACAATGATTTATTCCTAATAGATCTAGATAATGATATACATTCTGAGATGTTATTGGGTAATAATTTGCGAGTGTTTGTTTTGCGTGACAGCTAAAACATGTGTATGCTACTATGTTCATCAACTAGGGGACCTAGGTACTAACTGGCGATAATGGGGATTAATGCCTCACAAAAGGGCACTAATATAACTGACCGACACGGCTTTGATCCTGGGGCCTCACAGTTACGGGGCCATTGCTTTGCTACTGAATCATGACTGTATACGCATCGGGGGCTAGGGTAGGAGGCAGCCCCAACAAATAAAACAAAGAAAAAGAAAATGTAATAAATTAATTATCAATAATTCATTGCATATTCCCTCGGTCCCCAACAGAAAAATTTCTCTGTACGGCCATGCATTATTGTTCAAGGAAGTAAAATGAAAAAGAACGGTAACTTTAATGATCTTTGTAATATTCGTTCTTAATTTTACATTAAAAATTTACATCAATACCTTTAAAAAAGGGCGTTTTTTAAAGTTATATTATACAACTGCAAAACGGTCAAATCTCATAGTGAACTACATGCATGCTTAAAGCTATACATAGTCACATTAAAAGATATTTCTTGGGTTGCAACTGCTTGTATCTAGAATGTGACAGAAAGTGTCTTTTTTCCACATGAATTTGAGTCAAGGGAACGCAATGCCTTACATATTTGCTTAGCCTGAACAAATGGGCAACCAAGAATGAAATCAGCGTACCATTTTTGTAAGTATTGCAAAAAATATACGGAAATAAAGGGCCATGACCACCGATGTCTGTAACTTACCTGGCACTTGATGATGATGATGACCTGCATTTTCACATCATACTGCCACTATCCAAGATAGGATGATGATTTGATGATCTCGAAATGAACAAACCTCTATATACATGATTTTACCGCGGTTGGATTTACACTCATCATTGTAGACAGTATGGAATTAAAAGCTTAAACAAATTATTGTCCTTTTACACTCGTGTTTTCCATCAAAACCAGCGTAAAATCACCGTCTACCTTTCCTCTCTCTCTTCTTTCTCTCTCTTCTTTCTCTCTCTCTCTCTCTCTATGTATATATATCTCCTTGTTTCTCTTCCCCTTCCGCTCTCTTCCTATCTCTCTGTCTCTTCCTCTTTCGCTCTTTTTCTATCTCTCTTTTTCTTCCTGTTTCGCATTCTCTATCTCCCTCTCATTCTCGCTCTCATCCTTTTTCGCTCTCTTTCTTTCTCTCTCCCTCTCTCTCTCCCTCTCTCTCTCCCTCTCTTTATTTATCTCTTTCTCTTTCATTCTTTCATTCTCGCTCTCTTTCCCCATCACCCCCTTCATTTTCTTTCTTTGATTCTCTGTCTTTTAATTCAAGTTAATTTAATGTATTCATCTTTATTCAATCACTGTAAAAACGCACTTTAGTCTGGCTTTTTTTGTTCTAATATTTCTTAGGTCATGTTTATTCAATTGCCTTTTTGATTGTTTACTTCCTAAAATCTATTTTTTTTAAATCCCATTTTTTAAACCCCCTTTTTTTGCCCGGTGGAAAAGTTTTATGCTACCACGTTAGCAAATTTGAAATGGTCTAACGCCCACCCTGATCACAATGCATCAATATTTATCTAATCTCATTATGGTGTATTAACATAAATGGAGTAGGACCAGCAATATCGTCATTCATTGAGACCAGCAGACCGTTGATTGATTAATATACAGTGCACGCTGTAACCATGGTGACATATATCGATAATACGTGGCACCCGAACGAACTACCACAATTAAAATCAATATTTGAATATTTCGATTGAATTTGACAATTAATGCATGTAATAATTAAATCGCTAATTACCATTCCTTTTATAATGACGGTATTAACCTATTTTGTTTGTTGATTTAAAAAACAATCGTGGACAGCAATTGTGTTCAGGTCTGCCTGCGTAGACTCTACTTTTACACATAAAACACAACATATCAAAATGTTTGGTACTAAATGGACCCTATTGGAATTAAAGAATGTATTAGTCATGCTCTGTGCCCGCAAGAGATCACATATCCCGTATCTCTGTGCAGCCGGTATCGTTCTACCACTGTGCATTGTGTGAAATGCGTGGACTGTGACAGAGAATATATGCGACACAGTTCTTAAAATAAATCATCTCAACAAAAACTTTCGCTCTGCAAAGATTGATGGTCCGCTGGGGTAACATTGACCAATCAAAGTGAGTCCTATACATGGTTGGAAAGATAACATTACATTAAATAAACCTTTCTCAATCTAAAAAAATAGAAGAGGGCGGTATGCCGAATTGTGACATGTGCCCTGTCGCCGAACCCGTAGATTTGACACAGAAAACGAGCTGCAAATAACAGTAAATTGACTACTTTAAAAAAAGAAACATGATAGTAAATCATAATGAAATTGAAATTTGTTTGCTTCACTAGAAAGAAGCTAGCAATAAAAGTTACAAACTGGTAAAGTCGAGGACGCAGGTTCGAAACTGAGTCACATCTTTCGGATGGTGAAGTTAAACGTTGGTCCCCAGACGTAAATCATCATATCTAATTGATACACGTCTGTAAAAACCCAATTACACACACACACACACACACATGCACACACACCCACAAACACGCACACACACACACACACACACACACACACACACACACACACAAACACATTGTAAAACATTCACTATCGGCCTTCAACTAAAATTCACTTGATTATTTATTAACCAATCGAATTCAACAAATCTTAAAGATTCAGCAAATGTCCTAGTTCAAGGAGTCCGCCTTTTATTCTTGAGATACGAACAACACAAAAAACATCAAATTTACAAAGAGTGTGAATAATTTAGTTGTTAACTGTATATTTACACTAGGTTTAAAAAGCAATATCAGAAATTAATTGTTAATTTAGATTTGGGTAGTTTCACTCGTACGACTTGATTGCTTTGTAAAACATACAATATCGGTCTTGAACTGCTTCATGCTCTTCACCGATAATTTGTTAAATTACATTTATTCAGGCAACCACGTTAGATTCAGACAGCAAAGTCTATTTACAGTATAATGACATTTTCATCACTAGGAAGTGCAAAATAATTTTGTATTCTTATTGCACTTGGTCGGAAACTTAAAAACTGGAAAGTTGATATTCGCACACTTAACGTCACCTCTGGCGATTTTTCCTCCCGTTTGCCTTTGCTTTGGGTGCAAACTTGAATTTTTCCAATCAAATGGTTTGTACTGGAAATTCACGACATCTGAATTTTAATATTACTATCCTATGATCAGTCAATCAGAGGTATATCATTTTTTTTTAAAATCTGATGCATTCATAAGACTGATGGCAGTACTAGTCCGTCAGTTATTATATGATTACAAAATTGAGACCGTAATAATGTTAATTAATTTTTAAAAAATGCAAGCTGTACACAAGCGGAGAGACCTGTGTTGCGTTTTATATCCAATCATGATTAAAATAAATTAAAATAGATTAAAATGAATACCAAATACAATCGCCCATGTCCTTGGTTAACGTCGTAGATAGCCTAGACTGTATATGATGGTAACGGACGTGTATAATAACATAGATCTGGGAGACCTCTAGAGGCGCCGGCAGTGGCGTACCTGGGGTACTCCGTCAGGGGGGGCAAGCGACCGAAACAAACAAAAAAGGCGATGCTAATTTTCACTTCTGGCGAGCGAGCGAGCGAGCAAAAAAAAAATCTTTAAGTAACGTTTGGTATATAAACTGGTATTGTTGCAAGTTGGGGGTGGGAACATTCACTTGTTAGCGACGTTAATTTCATTTTTTTGCAAACTAGTGTAGCGAGCAAGAAAAAAATCACTTCTTTTTTTAATAATTGTCACTTAAACTTGGTTCAATTGTCCCATGCAGGGCGCGGGAACAATATTGTGTTTAGGGTGATTTTATACCCATTTTAGCTAGCGAGCGAAAATACATCTTTCTCTCAATGAATTGCTATATAAAATTTGTTTCATTGTTGCAGGTAGGGGGCGGGCACAATCGTGTTTAAGGCAATGTCAATCCCATTTTGGCGGGCAGGCAACCCCCTACATTTCTCTTTTTAATGATATTGTAGTAGGTTAGTGGTGGGCACATAATTCCACGAGCTAGCGAGCGTAGCGAGCGAAAAAAAAAATCACTTTTCTTTTATAGGGAAAATATGGTACATAAAACTTGGGTTCATTGTTCCATGTCAGGGACGTGATTATTAAAAGCGGTGTTAATTCTATTTTGGCGAGCGAGCGTAGCGAGCGAGCAAAAAAAAATCACTTCTCTTTATAGGGAAAATATGGTATATAAACTTGGTTTAATTGTTCCATGTCAGGGACGTGATTATTAAAAGCGGTGTTATTTCTATTTTGGCGAGCGAGCGTAGCGAGCGAGCAAAATCTTTGTAATGATAATTGGTTCATAAATTTCAGATTTTTTTGTTGCACGGGCAGGGCTTACACAATCATGTCTAAGGTGATGTTAATTCCGTTTTGGCGAGCACGAGCACACCAAAACTTCTTTGAATAACGTTTCGTACATAATTATTAACTGGTTGTTGCAGGTTGGGGCGGGCACGTTAGCGGTGTCAATTCCATTTTTGCGAGCGAGCATAGCGAGCAAGCAAAAAAAAATAATTCTCTTTTAATAGAAATTAATAAATAAACTTGTTTTATTGGTGCAGGTCAGGATGGACGCAATCGCGTTTAACGCAATTCAATTCCTTTTTGGCGAGAGGGCGAAAAAAATCTTCCATTTTTAATGATATTGTTGCAGGTCAAGGGTGGGCACAATTGTTTCCAAAGCAATGTCTATTCATTTTATTCGCGAGCGAGTGTAGCGAGCGAGAAAAATGAATTAGTCTCTTTCAGTAACATTTGGTACATATATTGTGTGTTATTGTTGCCATGGTTGCAGGTCGGGGCCCGTCGGGGCAGGCACAATTGTATTCTAGGCAATACTAATCCTTTTCTTTTTTCAGGGGGACGAGGAAGTGAAAACATTTAATACAAAATAGGCTAGCAAGCAGTTCGCGCCAGCGAAGAGTTTCAAATTTGTTATATCACTTATATTTTCGTATTTTCATTTGTTTTAATTTTTCAGGGCCGTATGCGGAATATTTTTCTGATGGGGGAAGGGGGAAAGATGCGTTAAAAGTTTTCGAAGAATGTCAAAAGCAAAAGGAGTGAAGGGAGTTCGAGCGACCGAACTGGACATGAGGGTACTTTTGCATTTTCAAAGGTATGATTGAAGGATTTGGTATAGGCCTACACTACATTTTCAGGAAAAAAACTGTACGATTTCAAAATATCTGGGGTCAACTGCCCCCCCCCCTGCCCCTGGTGCTTACGGCCATGTTCTTTATTTTTTCCCATTTTTATTCCTTTCCTTTTCTTTTCCCTTTTTCTTCCTTTTCTCTTCTTCTTCCTTTTTTCTTTCCTTTTTTTCCTTTTTTCTCTTTCTTTCCTTTTTTCTTTCCTTTTCCTTTTTTCTTTTTCTTTCCTTTCCCTTTCTTTTCTTTTCTTTCCCCTTTTTCTTTTTTTCCCCTGGAGCCCGTCAGGGGGGCACTCTGCCCCCCCTGCCCCCCCATAGGTACGCCAGTGGGCGCCGGATATACTGGGGTGCTGGGGTGCTGGGGTGCTGGGGTGCTGGGGTGCTGGGGTGCTGGGGTGCTGTAGGGTGCATGCCTCCTGTTGATGCTACGAATAAAGACAAATTTTTGGCTTAAGACCATAGCGGATTATACTGATCAATAACTTCCAATAAGTCTAATATATGAAGAAGAAACAAACTTTCGAGAATACAACATTATTATCAATAAAGAGGCGCGCATCCATGATTGCCATGTTTTTATGGGGCGGGTTGATTGATAAGAATTGTTGCTATTAATTTTCTCCGAGATATATTTTGTTCATAAAGGGGCACTCGAGGTGATCGCTTAAGATCCCTCTTTCAATCTCATATAGATACCCATTTGATGAGAGGTAAATCTCGCCTTGAAAGACCATGAAATCCTCAATGTTCCCTTCTGACCAAGTGCCAATGAGCGATTGGTTTTCTCCATTGAAGTCCATCTGCATGATGTTGAAGGTTCCATTGAACAGATCAACGACGAAGAAAACTTGAAATCCTGCGAAGAAATAAATATATATGCGTGGAATAGCAGTGGGTTCATGATTGCAGCTTCCACAATGAAAGCTATATTTCCTCTTCACAGTTTATTCAATCTATACCAAAAGTACGTTTTAGATATTTACTACAAAAAAAGAGTTGTTACATTTACTTTCTCGGGTTCCCTATCGGGTCAAATTATTTGTGGGATTACAATGAACATGTGATTACCTTATATAAGGCATGCCAAATTATAGGTTTTGAAGAAGAAGAAGAAAAAAAAAAAATTGATGACGTCACACTTCACCACTCTATAATGCAAACTAAAGATCTCAGCTGAAAAAACAACAACTTACCGACTAAATCCAAGGAGAGCCCACAGATTTCATTATTGGCAGGAGCCGCGAATAATGTAGCGTTCCCCGGGGAATCTGTCGTGTGGATTTTCTTGTTTGTTGCCCAGAATATCGCACTGTGGTAGCAACAAGGAGACAACATGTATATCAGGAAGAGAGGGAAGAATGGTTGGGAGAGAATTAGAGAGAGAATGAGAGAGAGGGGGAGACAGAGAGAGAGAGAGAGAGAGAGAGACAGACAGACAGAGAGAGAGAGAGAGACAGACAGACAGACATAGACAGAGACAGAGACAGAGGTAGTGAGGTAACGAAAGCGAACACGAACGGACATAGCATTATTTTTAAGAAAAGTGAATCGCAAATTTCGTTTGTTTTATGTAGGAAAAAAATATGAATATGATGAGTAATGCGAGGAAGTAGTAACTGTTACAATTTTTTCCATCGTGCTTTATTTTTTTTTATTTTATTGAAATATATTTAATCAGGATATCAAGAATCAGATATACATTGTAGATACAAAATCTGTTTTACATCATGGTCCTGAACAGGATAAAAACACGGAAATATAAATAACGAATATCACCAAAGCTCACAGGCAAAGGTAAGAACAGTATAAAACTAACATATAAGCATAATACGCATTAAAAATAGTAAATAGTAAATATTGATCGAAAGCAGATACACATGTATATCCACTGTTTCTCACAACATTTGTTCGTCCCGTCATTTTTTTAACTTACATTTATTGTAGAATATAAGTTTCATGATCACAACTATTCAACATGGTAAACGAATGGTGTTAAAAAAAACACTATTTTATTATGTCAAAATCAAGATTATTAAAGAAGTTAGAAAACAAAGGCCTAGTTATTCGGAATTCTTTTGGCATTGCGCTGCTTTTTGAAAAAGTAGATTTGGGGTCTGCTCGCTAATTATAAGGACCGCTTTTAATTATTAAAAGACCGCTATTCATTTAGTCACGCGTTATGGAAAGCGTTCCTTATGAATAGTGGTCCTTATGAATGGCGGACCTTATGAATAGCGAGGTAAATTAGCAATGGTTTGCTCGCTATTTATAAGAGCCGCTTTTCATAAAGGATCGCTATTCATTTTGTTCAGCATTATGGATAGCTGTCCTTATGGATAGCGAGCTTGACCCGTAAATTTAATACATAATAGTTCATTTCAATAATTGAGAACGTAACTCTAAGGCCTCAAGGTATTGTTATTTTTAAAATTTCCATCACACAAGCTCTCGATTATTAATTTCGATTCAGGCAAGGAACCTTCAAACTTACGTGTCGGTAACAGCGAAGTGTTCAATGTATCGAACTCCTTTGTGAGTGAGATCTGTTTTCATTGCAGTACCGTCTAGGTTCATAGAAATTATATTCTTGCCACACGAACAGTAGAGTTTCCTTCCCACCATGTCGATGTCAATCCCAGATGGATCTAGTAGGGGAATATAGGAAAAGAAAGGAACATGAATAGGGTTGGAAAAGGGAGGGAGAAATGTAGAAAGGACGTTAAGAAAAGGGAATTCGAAAATGAGAACGTAGGAGGAGGATGATGATGAAGAAGAAGAAGAAGAAGGAGAAGGAGAAGGAGAAGAAGAAGAAGAAGAAGAAGAAGAAGAAGAAGAAGAAGAAGAAGAAGAAGAAGAAGAAGAAAGTAGAAGAATAGGAAGTAGGAGGGGGAGAAGGAGAAGAAGATGATGACCGTGATGAGGAAAAAGGTGATGGTGATGGTGATGATGATGATGATGAAGAAGGAGGAGAAGAAGAAAATAACGACGACGACGAAGAAGAAGAAGATGAAGAAGAAAAAGAAAAACGAGAGATAAACGAACTATATTGGAAAAGAAAAAGAAACAGAGAAGCAGAGAAAGTAGACATGAAGAGACGGGGGCAACAGTGAGATCAATAGAGTAGAGAGAAGAGAGAGAGAGAGAGAGAGAAAGAGAGAGAGAGAGAGAGATAGAGAGTAGAGGGGGGGGGGGGGGGGTTGAGAGACAAGAGCAAAGGTGTGAATATGCTATGAAGATGTAACAAAAGGAACATGTTGAACGGTACCCTCTTTGAAGGTACCTTAAAAATTAAGAACGCAATCTATCGTACCTGTACATGTATTGCCAAAAATATCCCATTGCAAAAGGGAGAAATATCACTGTAATAATGGGTTGTTGTCGTTTGATTGTGAACATCGAGGACAATGTTTCATAAAGATAATTAGCTCATTAGTTTAACAGTGACCTAAGAAAAATAAGAGACCCAGATTTCGAATAATAAATTACAATGTATTGTAACAGGACTATAGTATTATGGTGCAAAACACAACGGTTAAATAATAATTCATGTATGTAGCTACGCTGTTAAATATCCTGAAGCTGCATTAGTTTTATTTTAAGGTCAAAAAGTTACCATGATAACAATAGGAACGTTTCATATGACTTTAAAAGTTTTTGAATAGAGTATGCATCAGACACAAAGTACAGCGCGCCTCCAAATGTCGGTTGTGTTCAGTGATGTGGAAATTGTCTCGTTTCTCTGACTGATAGCAAACTATGATATATATTATTCTATTTTTCTCACCGCGACAGTCAACCGTGATTTCCCAGCACACGTAGTCTTGCCCATCCAGTGTTTCACTGCATATCTCATCTTTGGATCCGATGCTCAGTAAGTAGATCTTCTTGTCGACGGAGTCGAAAGCGATGTCACCTACCCACTCTTCGAAAGTCGAGACTGGAGTCTCGGGACTATTGTACGAGCTGTCAGTTAGGTCGAAAGTCGAGACTGGAGTCTTGGGACTATTGTACGAGCTGTCAGTTAGGTCGAAAGCCAAAACTCGAGTCTGGAGACTGATGATCGAGCTGGTAGTGAGGTCGGATATGTAGATGTCGTGGCTACATCCATCGAGCCAGAGGACGATTGGAGTGCCCGTACCTGGAGGGGGGGGGGGGGGGGGGGATATAAAGGGTGTAGGTACAATAGGGATCATGTGATCCCGGTAAGCCAGATGCTATCTGCGCAAGGGCAGATAAAGGTTATTTGTACGAAACTGTAAAACCCTTCGAAACGAATACTAGAAACTTGTTCATGGAAGTTAAAGATAAAAACCAGTTATGGTCATGCGATTGCATTGTGAAAGGAACGTTGTGGAATCGATCAGACAAGGTTGATCATCTAGCATATATTGGTGTGTACTGCAAGGTTCTGGAATCATCATAATGATAAGAAATTTGGCCCAGTCTTTGTTAAGTTACAAGCACTGTACCACACAAAGATGTATAATGGACTACGCACATGTGCGCGACACGTGCGTTTATCTCTCGCAGTCCAATAGATAAACTAATTTACCAAATATATCAATTAGTAGGCGGTTTCCCTGCAAATTTTTTATCATCATGTACTGGTCGAAACATATTCTTTCACATGATTGGTAATATGAGCTTTCATTACATTTTTTGAAATTGGGGCGTTTCTAATACTGGTCTTTACCTTTAAGTTATCATTATTAATTTATGCAACGACGGTACATTCTATGAAACACAAGAGGTAGTGATATATTCAAAGGGGCAAACAAAAGGTATTCATGAAGCACCTCTATCACCGTGGCAATGATTATTCTAAAGTACACACATACAAGAGAGAGAGAGATATATATATAGGTAGAGAGAGAGAGAGAGAGAGAGAGAATGAGAGAGAGAGAGAGAGAATGAGAGAGAGAGAGAGAGGGAGAGAGTGTGAGGAAACGGGGGGGGGGGGTGGACGGCGAACAAATATATGAAAATTACATGATACGTATCTTAGCTCCTCAGTGGTATTTGGAATATGCCACTGAACTGGGATATCGGCCATATAGTACATGGCAAGATGAAAGTGTGCTTAAATCTTCTGTTGAATCTGATTTAATGTGCCATTTCCCCTTGTTGGGAGGTGCTGAACTATCTATGATTTACTAAGCATATATCTATTTTTTTTTTCTGGGGGATCCCCCGGCCCCCCCCCCCCCCACTCAGTGTTATTTAGGGTACGCATATGCGTGTTCCAACCGACCCCCCCTTTTCAGCAAAAGTCCGGTGTGTAAAGTCAATACGGCTCGACCTTTTTCTTTTGTTACGAAAAGGACATTTTGGCAACACGCATGCGGTCATTTTGAAACCTGAGTGGGGGGGCCGGGGGGGATCCACAAACTACAAGCACCGCTTTTTAGTGGACCCCATATGGAAACGTTGTATCAGGGACTTGATAGAGAAGGACTGGAATCAAGCCGGCGAAACCCTTGTAATTTATTCAACGCATTCGTAAGTTCTAAAGCGTAACAATGGGATGTGTAACATTCCACTTGGCTTTGAAGTTCCATGCTCCGAACCGCGCTTCCACTGCGGGGACTTTCGGAAGCCAGGCACCAGTTTTACATTTATTACAAAATATTAAATTACCGGCAAAATTTCAGTGTTAATCAAAAACTTTGTTTGGGGATTGTATTGGGAATAGTGCATCAAACACATTTCCAAATTTAGAACTCCGTCCTTCCTATAATTTGTGTGCCAGGGTTGGTAAATGAAAAATTACATCCTGACAAAAACTGAATAGTGCTTAGGGGTCACGGGCCACTGGCTTCATCGGGCAGGTAAATCCATTATGTGAATGGGTAAATCAACTATTACAAAATGAGGGGACACATTATATTGTACAATAGGGACACACATTGTTTTTATTGTGCAGAACTCTTTTATTGACTTACTTATTGAATGAACGTATAAAACCAAAATGCATTTTGTATTCTAACAATAAGGAGTACAAAGAATAATAACAGGTGAATGAAATGCATAAACACCACAAACACCTGGGAAGGAAGCATTCATACATTTGAATACATATAGTTGATAAACGACTCCGCATGAAACTATAAAACTAAAATGTAATTTGCGTTCTGGCAATTGGAGTACAGAATGATAGCAGGTGAATGAAATGCTTCAACAACACAAATACCTGGGAAGGAAGCATCCATAAATTTGAATAATTTAGTTGATAAACGACTCCGCATGTGGACGTTTGGTGGAGCAGAAATCAGTTGATTCTTAACAACACGAATCCATTTAACAGAATGTAGGAACGTAAATTAAAACAGTAAAATTGCTCTTATTTTAAAATTACTCATTAAATAAAACCCAAAACTTCAGTGATATCAGACAAAATATGTAATATCTTAATAATAATTTAAAAAGATGTATAAACATTGTGAAAGTGTAGCATTTTACGATAAAATACACCAATTTAGCGAAGATGACGTCATTAGAACCTGTTTATGTGCGCTTGCATTAGGGAATTCAAGGTTAAAAGGTCAATTCAGACGCTGACAAGTTATTGGTCAAGCCTTTTGTTTCCTTTATTCCGACAAAATTATAAAATCGATCAAAACAAGTTTAATACCAGAAGAAAGCTAACGATTAGTATTTTCATTAACCGCTTGCCCCACAGTGAAACGAGTGAGAGCTTGCGAGAGCGGCCAAAGTGTGATTGAAACTCGCCATTTGCTCTTCTCCAACGCAAAAAGAAACGACATTGTGCTGGATAAATATACCTTTTCCGACAAAAGTTCAACAAATTTGCAAATGGTCTTTTTATATTATACTTTATGAAATATTACCCGAGTGAATTCCGGGCACCCCAATGCTGGAAAGAAACGCACATTTTAGAAAACTTCACTTTTTCATGGAAAAATGCTTATTTGTTCTATGCACGCAAGTCAGATTGAGCGGATGATACAACGTTTCCATATGAGGCAAGACAAATTATTTAAACTTTATGGGCAACAGTGTCTTTAGAAGAATAACTAAAGTTGTACTGATAATCAAATAATGAATTCCAGTCTTCATATTTCTACTACAATGCAGACTGGCCTAATCTAATCGAGTCTTAATCATTTAATATCTACTGAAGATAACATGGCCCTGCTGCAGAAGCTTGATTGAAGCATTGTGCAACTCGTCAACTAAACAAAACAAAAAGGTATCAATGAAGTAATTCACATTGCCAGTTTGGCTAGAATATGACATATATGTGTCAAATATATTTGCAGTTTTCAAAGTGAAATGGAGAGTGGAGTCTGTAAAAAGCATTTTTAGTTTTATACAGCTAAGCATCAAAGAGATGGAGAAAGGAGAGGGGAAAGAAAGATAGAGAGAGAGAGAGGGGGGGGGGGGGGGGGGGGGGCAGAGAAAGGAGATAGACATGTGTGAGGGGTGCTCTAACAAAGCAAGATGAGATATTCAAAAGTAGATACAAATAACTTGTATAGTGCTACTTACATTCATGCAGCAAGTTTAGAAAAGTATATCTTAAAAGCTGCCTCGTCAAAGTAATAGCTCATAAACATGCTACATAAATTTTAATACAAAAGGATTGATAAGGGGCGGAAAGTGGAATGGACATCTATTAACCTGAGCTTGTTGTCTTTCTCTCTGGAGTGGCACTCGCAGATTGTGGTTTTTGAGTCGTTTCTCCAGCGACGTGAGCGGTATTCATTTCTTCAACGGTCTCGGTCCCGGAAACGCCGTCAGAGAGAACCGTCGTTCTCGGTCCCTGCGTCGTCATCAAGCTGGATGTGCGATGCGGAGTGGATGGGGCTGTGCTGGTCTGAGATGGCGTACTCCCATCGCTAACTGTCGACATGGTCGGAGGGTTAGTGCTGGTCTGAGAGGGCGTACTCCCATTGCTAGCTGTCGACATGGTCAGAGGGTTAGTGCTGGTCTGAGAGGGCGTACTCCCATTGCTAGCTGTCGACATGGTCGGAGGGTCAGTGCTGGTCTTAGAGGGCGTACTCCCATCGTTAGCTGTCGACATGGTCGGAGGGTTAGTGCTGGTCTGAGAGGGCGTACTCCCATCGCTAGCTGTCGACATGGTCGGAGGGTTAGTGCTGGTCTGAGAGGGCGTACTCCCATCGCTAGCTGTCGACATGGTCGGGGGGTTAGTGCTGGTTTGAGAGGGCGTACTCCCATCGCTAGCTGTCGACATGGTCGGAGGGTAAGTGCTTGTCTGAGAGGGCGTACTCCCATTGCTAGCTGTCGACATGGTCGGAGGGTTAGTGCTGGTCTGAGAGAGCGTACTCCCATTGCTAGCTGTCGACATGGTCGGAGGGTTAGTGCTGGTCTGAGAGGGCGTACTCCCATTGCTAGCTGTCGACATGGTCGGAGGGTCAGGGGTGGTCTGAGAGGGCGTACTCCCATCGTTAGCTGTCGACATGATCGGAGGGTTAGTGCTGGTCTGAGAGGGCGTACTCCCAGTGCTAGCTGTCGACATGGTCGGAGGGTTAGTGCTGGTCTGAGAGGGCGTACTCCCATTGCTAGCTGTCGACATGGTCGGAGGGTCAGGGGTGGTCTGAGAGGGCGTACTCCCATCGCTAGCTGTTGACATGGTCGGAGGATTAGTGCTGGTCTGAGAGGGCGTACTCCCATCGCCAGCTGTCGACATGGTCGGAGGGTTAGTGATGGTCTGAGAGGGCGTACTCCCATTGCTAGCTGTCGACATGGTCGGAGGGTTAGTGCTGGTCTGAGAGGGCGTACTCCCATTGCTAGCTGTCGACATGGTCGGAGGGTTAGTGCTGGTCTGAGAGGTCGTACTCCCATTGCTAGCTGTCGACATGGTCGGAGGGTCAGTGCTGGTCTTAGAGGGTGTACTCCCATTGCTAGCTGTCGACATGGTCGAAGGGTCAGGGGTGGTCTGAGAGGGCGTACTCCCATCGCTAGCTGTCGACATGGTCGGAGGGTTAGTGCTGGTCTGAGAGGGCGTACTCCCATCGCTAGCTGTCGACATGGTCGGAGGGTCAGGGGTGGTCTCTTGAGGAGGAGGCGGTGTCTTGTTGGGAGAGGGATTAGTTGACACATCCAAGATCGTCGCGATGCTTATCGGTTTTTCTGTTGATTCTGAATTGAGGTTGATGTAAAAAGAAACAAAGGAAAACAAAAGGGGAAAGAAAGAGCTATTTCGTTATAACATGTTATTAATGATCCTCATTTAATGTTACTTCATTATTTATAGTTAAGTATGTTATAAAATCAATTAAAACATTTTAAACATTCATTATAATTTGCAATGTTTGTGGATAACTGGTCCCAGTTCTACAAAACAGTAACATTTTCCAATTTTCCAATTTTCCCTGAATAGAAATTGGGGGCACTGAGCGATATCCTGATGATGCCGATAGTAAAACACTGAACTGCCCCTCAAAATCAAGTTTCGGCCATTTTTCCCTTTTATGATTTGGAGTTGAATGAGGAAATTAATCGTTCTTAGAAAGGAAATTACTGTTTTGTATCATTGTTCTACGTTATTCGTAGGTTATTTTAGTCAAGGTAGTATACCAGTGAGAGAGAGAGAGAGAGAGAGAGTGTGAGAGAGAGAGAGAGAGATTAGGGTGGATAGGGGACGAGTTCAAACAATGTGGATAATACTGGGTTTAGACTGGCCATTAATCCGCCCAATGAAAAATATTAATACCGATTCGTGAAGTAAGACACACGTAATACTCATTTAACATCCACAGTCACGTATAGATGATACGTTATGATAAAACACTGCAATAATTAACTATGTCGGAGCTGAAGTTTGATTTCATAAACTAATATTCCCTGTCATATCAAAAGGCGGCGATCTTTCAGCATACATGACATTAGATCGATTTCTAGTTTTTGCATCAGATTCCATTTTTAAATGAGAGTATCACCTACATCCCGAAAAAGAACAAATGAAAGGTAAATTAGTGTTTAAGGAAACTGGAAAATCAATAGTAATGAGCTAGATCTTTTTCTTTACGGATTAAAGCCCCTTTCACACCGGATCTGCGTACAGTTGCGTAGTGTTGCGTATAGTACGCCGAAGTTAAGCTGCGTACTCATGAAAAAATTGATGCTTCGGCGTAGTCCCTGCGTAGGTTATACGTAGGCTTGCGTACGATGGCGTATAGTTACGTACCCACGGCGTAGGTAATTGGTGTAGGGTTACGTACGCTTGCGTAGGTCTGGCGTAGGGTTACGTACGCTTGCGTAGGCCTGGCGTAGGGTCGCTTACGGTTGCGTATGGTTGCTTACTGTGTGCGAAAGTGCCATGTAAAAATACAATAAACACTCTTTGGAGCCGAGAGTGTAGCCATTGGCGCTTTATAAACCTAGTTTTCTGCCCTCAATCCACTGCTGCCTGCTGTCCAGAACACATCACTGCTGTTGAAATTACAGTTGACTGTTGTAATAACACAGACAGAAAGAGATCATGAGTTGGTTGGGCCCTCGGCAAAAAGGTACAGTACTCCAGTACCTGGAAGTCCTGGAAAGACTAATTAGTCATGTGGCAGAACGCTTGGGTGAAGAACAAAAACGGAGAAGGAAAGAAGCTAGAAGAAAAAGAAGTGTGTGGGTAAAACCTTGGATCCAGCGCAGGCCCCTGCAGGGGCAATATGAACAGCTGAAGAAAGAACCGCATGCGAATAAGGTTTCTTGCCTTGACCACAACCCTTGCCCTTCCTTCCTGGCATTTTTGCAGTAATTAAAGCAGAAATAACTCAATCCTGTAGATATAGTTCAGCAGCGACAATCGGGACGAATGAAATAATGCAAGAATAGTAATGAAAAGTCCAGCAGGGACCAAGCAGTCATTGTGGCTAGGCTGCGCGCAGGTTGGATCTAGGACGTCTTAATACGTTTTTAATGCTTCGTCGGACTGGCGTAGGGTAGCGTATTGTTGCGAAGGCTTGGCGTACAGTTGCGTAGGATTGCCGTACAGTTGCGTAGTGTTGCGTAGTGTTGCGTAGTGTACTTTCTGCGTAAAGTGTCTACGCCGAAGATACGCGAACAAAATTAAACATGTTTAATTTTTTGCGTTCATCTCGCGTACCAATTTGCGTCCCTCCGTGTACTGTTACGTAGGGTTGCGTACGATCGGCGTAGTCGGTACGCAACTCTACGCAAGGCCCGGTGTGAAAGCCCCTTTAGAGAAAAGAAATGTACGTATGGTTACAAACCTACAATAGACAATTACCACTCAATGGTATTATGAGAGGCGTATTGTGAAGAAGACGAAAAGTGCATTCAGAGAAGACAACATAGAAAGTTACCAAGGTAGTATAACCATCGATCCGAGCAAGATTTTGTTTTCACCCTATATGCCCCTAAAGTACTTCTATATAGACCCGAGCACCAATTGGCGAAAATGGAGAAGGACCATAGAACATTTCGTAAAAACGGAAAAGTGATTCATTGTCCCTAGATACTAACCTGAGATAGTTGTACCTTGCTTTGTAGTCACCAGGCTAGTCACGGATGGCTCTATGGTCAAGGGTTGTCGCGATCCTTCCAACGTAGTCTTGCTGCTTAATTCAGGTGACGGTATCATGGCTGCAAGTAGGAACATAAATGTATCATCGTATCGTCACAACATGTCCTTCTCTACAATATATTTATATGTATATAAATATATATACATATATATACATATATATATATATATATAACTTGACGGAAGGAAATACAACTGTAATGAGTGAAGAAATGAATAGTCATGGGCATATTACGTCTCTACCCAAACATTACACCGTTGTTCGAGTTAGTCCTACTTTGGGAATATGTGCATGTTGTTTGAGAATGACTCTTATAAAGATACGCCGAAACAAGTCAAATGTTCATGTAGCTTGATCGAAATATACATGCACTAGATATGATCGGGTGGGTGAATACATAACGTGGAAATATTAAAAGAAAATCCGATATCAATATATACGGCTATAGTTGCTCCGACCTTTGTTCCTTCAAAGATATTAAGTTTAGGAGTGGGAAGCTGTAACGCTGTATAGGTGATTGTTGGGTTTACAGTGTGGGGTAGTAGTATTGGATCCAGGGTGAGTTTAGGAAATCGACTTTTATTTAGTGAATGTTGTAAAGTGCAGAATATATTCTTAGATTATAAAAGTGTAAAGTGAAATAGATTGCAGTGATATCGACCCGGTTGATGGCTTACCGTACTCGCAGTTTGGCCCGGTAAATTCTGGAGGACAGTGACACGTGTAGCCATTCATAGTTTCTTCACACCAACCTTGTATACAAGGATTCACACCACAATCTGTAAAGGAATCAAAATAAAAGTTACTTTTTTCCATTTCAAATCTTTTATTTTCAAATTCCCAGATCAATTAAAAAAGTGTAAAAATAGTCAATGGGCAATAAAAACATTATAAAACTATGTTATTTCAATCAGATGATTAAGAAGATAAAAACAAAACAAGTTTATACAGTATTCAATGAGAAACAAGGTGAAGAAAAGGGAAAGTAGACCATATAATACATAATACAGTATTGACAGACTACATAAAAACACAAGTAGATAATTGGAAAATGGTGAGCACAATGAAAGCCAGATTTATGGCTTGTTACGGTGTGTACACTTATTTTGTTTATGTATTATGTATTTGTTTGTTTTTACATTATTTGTATAACATTTAGAGATTGGTCAAACAATACATAAAACATAGAACACGGGAACATAATAACATAAAGAGCATCGAACAATATAGTTTGGCTCCACAGGATAATTTAAGAAGAGATATTTAACAAATTAAAATTAATCAATAGGAACAAATTAAATCTTTCTTATATTGCCTCCTGAATGTAATATTGAATTAAATATTGAATTAGTTACAATTTACATTATTCCAAAGAACTAGACCCAAACGTCCAAAAGAGTATCTTTGATAATCGTTAATATATGTCCACCAATAAAATTTGTTTGCATTTCTTATAGGACAACTATGAATCTGAGAATTTAAAGAAAACATTTTGATATAATATAAAGACAAAGTGTGGGTATTGAATCTTTGCATAAGGGAACATATTTTTTAGTTTGTTTATATACAATACCTCGAATGTACAAACTTTCTAAAATAGTGGGGATGAGGGTGTCATGTAACTTGAATTAGTACATATAGGCCTATACGTATTGCTTTTTCCTGTAATAAACTTCATTTGCGTTAGTGTGTTCAATATATATTTGCCCAAACAGTATTGCAGTAAGAAATAGTGGATAAAATAAACGTATTGTAAATATTAAATAAGACATATACAGGATTAAATATGTTTCAATCGATACATAATTCCTACATAACGTGCAACCATTTGACATGCAAAAGTAATATGATCCTTCCATTTCAAGGATTCACTCAAAGTAACACCCCCAAAAGTACACTTTCACTTCTTCGCAAGAGCGTATTATCTATGTACATTTCTTATGTTTCTAGGTACTTGATATTCTCTTTTGTGAACATATATATTGCGTTTTATTGACATTAAATGATAATCTATAGCACTTAAACCAAGATGATATTTTAGAAAGATTTTCATTTAACATTGAAGTAAAAGACCAATACCATAATAAGCGGATAGCATGATTGTGTCATCGGCATATAACATTAAATCATATCCAGGGCAAGAGTTAGTAATATCATTTAAGTACAATATAAAAAATAAAGGTCCATAAAACATCAGTATTAAATGGTTCTGACTGTTTGATACAAAGAGTCTATTCATACCAGGAAAACGGCATATCGGGATACCGCTAACAACCACATCTTCACAACTTGACAGGGGAAACACTCGTCGGAAAAGCTTCGGGATGGTTTTCATTACTGTCCCATCGGATCGCATTTTGAAAGGGCAGTGGTGAAGCTTAGGAACCGAGTAGTTGAGGCCCGGGTAATCGGCTCCTCCTGATGATGTGTGATCCGGAGTGCACGTGCTGCCCAGAGCCATCGTGTACACCACTATAATATATTGAGGGGAAAATATGAAGAGGGTTATAATAATAATAACTATTATAATAATGAAAGTGATATTAATGATAATTATGATGATGATTTAAACAAAAATCAATGATTATAATAATAATGACAATAATAATGATAACAGTAATAAACATTTATGTATATATACATCTTACAGCGTCTAATAAGACGGACATATTATGCAGTGAAAAAATGAATCATTAAGTAGACATGGTAATTAGCAGGACATTTTTTTTGTCCTGTTAACGATTGAATAATATAATCACTGTCCTCTACGTACGTTTGCAGACCGAGGAAACTTAAAGGCCTCCCAGGAAATCAAAGGTTTAATCATTAGTCATTAATTTAATGAGTTATATTGTTTTGAATTTAGGGTTAGCGTTAGGGTTAGGGTTAGGGTAATAAACCAGTTTTATGATATCCTGTTAATGTACCATTTAGAGTTATAAATAATTGTCCTGTTAATACAACTCGTAGGGTTATATTATACAGTTATTGACTGGCAGGGGATGTAATATAACATTATTTGGATTGCTGAAGGGAGTTATATTTCCCAAGTGGTTATATTTTTCAAAAGCGCGCAACGCCGAGGGAAAATATGTTCACGAGGGAAAATATAACACCCTTCAGATCCAAAGAATGTTATATACCCCCTGCCAGTCAATAACTGTTATATTAGATAGCCCTGGTTTGATTTTTTTTTTTTTGGGGGGGGGGGGGGGGGGGGGGAGGGTCCATATTTTTTTTGCCCGAAATTTTGTTTCAATTTTTTTTTTTTGGGGGGGGGGGGATAATCAAAATTTTAGAAAAAGTGCAAAAAAAAAAAATTGATTGAAAAATAATATTTCAAGATAATTCAAGAAAAACAAAAACAATCTTAAAAACCAAAAATTCTTGTAAAAAAAAAAATATTGGGAAGAAAAGATTTTCAAGGGAAAAAAAAAAAAGATTAAAAAAAAAGAAAGCTATGGTCACAAATGGTCACAAATCAGAGCAGCGACCGACCACTTAGTAGCCTGCTCGGTCGCCGCTGGAATTTAGGCATCGCCCAATGATATTTTAGACAAGTCGAGCAGGCTGTAGAGCTCCAGCGATGCCTGGGCGGTGTCCCGTCGATGTCCCGTCGGTCGCCGGTCAATTTTAGGTCAAAACTGAGCGAAATCGGAGAGCTTCACCGGGCGGCGTCAAGGCAGTGACCGACCGATGACCCACCGATACCCGAGTGGTCTCCCACCGGCCATCGGCTAATTTTAAGGAAATTGCCCGGCAGCCGGCCGGTCGAGTGATTTAGGTTAAAAAATCAAAGCCGCTAGGTCAAAGGTTGCTGACCGATTTTGAACTCGCCACCAAGTGACCGACAGATCTCCCAGCGGCGACCGGGCGCGCGAACGCTCAGCAGCCTTTGACTTAGCGGCTTCGATTTTTGACCTAAATCGCTCGACGGCGAACGCTCGATTATGGGGCTTTCAGATATACACTCCGTAGCCCGTACGGCGAGTAAAAACAGACATTTTGGGAATTTTCGGCCGGTGTCCGGCCGGCTGCCGTAAAGTTCCTACGGGCGCCGGGACAGTTTTTTAGGCCGTACGGGCGCCGTGATGCTGAGTTGGCTGCTCCCAATTTTCCCGGCGTTTTTATCTGACCGTTAGGCCGTAGAAAGCCCGTAAAGGGCCCGTAGGGCATCTAACGGGTCCCGTGCGGGCTCCGGACGGTGCCCGGACGGCCCCTCACGATTGTGGGGGTCAATTTTCATGAAAAATCTTTACGGGCGCCTTGCGGTGCTCAAGTGTTCCGTACGTGTACCCTACGGCGCCCTCACGGCCCCTCAAGAGCCCCGGGTGATATGCACAACAACAGGCGTCTGCCGTCCGGGTGCCTTTTAAAATGAATATTGCCCGTCCGGGTCCCTCACGGCGGCATCTTGAAATGTACAACGCAGTTTTAAATACAGGAGGTGCGGATACCAGAGGACACATACAGAGTGAGTCAGAAAAAATGCCCCACTTTGTAAAAGTTGTAATGCTTGAAGTATGAATATTTAATCATGAGTTTCATGATATGTCTTGATAGAGTTATCCTCCTAGTGCATTTAGGTACCATTTTCATTTGAATCTCTGCATGCATGACTGAACATTAGACAATCTTTACAAGACTGCCATATCTCACTTGCGCCAAGTTGCTAGGTGTGAACAAAATAATGTTTTGAACAAAGACAGCCATTTTTTTTCAATTATCCAATTAGCCAGACAGACAAAAACACAGAAACACACGCACACGCACACACACCCACCCAAACACACACACACACACACACACACACACACACGCGCGCGCACAAACAGAGAGAGAGAGAGAGAGAGAGAGAGACATAGCGATACTTGTCTTCATATTTAGAATTCTCATAATGAGGGTCAAGTATTGACCGTATTTCCTCGTCAGCGGAGAGTTTTAAAATACAACATTCTTGACCTTTCACAATCCAATAAATCAGCACTTTGACAATTTCTACACTATATATATATATATATATATATATATATATATATATGGTATCCAATCGTAAACAATCTTTCCTATTTTATTCCTCGGTCGTATATCTTTCAGTGGCAGCGATCAGCGGACATCTCTCATTATTGAACGAAACAAAGATGTATTAAGTGAAGGCCGATGTTCTTTCACTGATCAAGAGCCAAAAACTGTTATAGGTGTTATTATTGTTGTCATAGGTTATTATAAACATTTGATATTGAGTCGATTCGTTGTATTTACCTGTTCCCATGGCGACAAGGAGCACGAATGCCAGCCGTCGTCTTGAAGCCTTCTGAATCAAAATATTGAAAGAATTCAAAAGGTACATGATATCTCCTTTGTAAGAAGGAGGAGAATTTGGTGAAAAAGGAGCAACCTATCAAAATTAATAAAAGGAATAGAGAAGACAGAAGAGGTGTCGTAGTGTAGCGGTATATTCACTTGATTCTCAATCTAAGATGTTAATGTGTACTTTGCAATGCCGGGGTAATGACAATTGCAGGACCCACATGAAGAGCAGTACTTATAGGTCAATAATAATAATAATATTAATGAATGAATTAATTAATGAATGATTAATGATGATTATAATAATAACAAAAATGATAATACTCCTACTATTACTACTACTACTACTACTACTACTACTACTACTACTACTACTAATAAAATAATAATACTCCTCCTACTTCTACTACTTCTAATAATAGTAATGATAATAATGATATCGGATGTTTTATAGCACACAGCAACACGCAAGGCTACCGTTTTAGGTGCTCACAGCATTAAATGAATACCTTCATACCGGTACCCATTGAACACCTGGGTGGCGAGTAGCACGTGTAGCGTGATGTATTGGTACAGGACTTTAATCGAACCGCGAACCATTATGATCGACAGCCCGATGACGTTTAAATTAAACGATGACACCTCTTCAAATTAGACGTCATTTATTATATTTATTTTGATAATTGACCACACAGTATTAATAAATGTTATTGAAACGATTGAAAGCAGAAGGGAAAACAAATTTATATACGGAATTAATATAAAATCTAACATTTAAAGAATGATATTAGCAGAGTATTTTTTTTATCAGACGATATAATAATCATCATGATAGATGTAAACATTAACCAGACCTAAACCAACATGAACAATTGAAATGGTAAACTATTACATATCACTTACCATGTTGGTAGTCTTCTGGTGATCCTCTTAAGTTCTGATTTTCTCGTCACATACCGATCTATATACTACAGTCTTTCCTAGCATATCATTTCGATATGTGACATTGAAAAGATGCCACAGTTAAGCAACAAGTGAAACAGATAACAGGTAAGTCATATTGTAATAGTTTCAAGTTCAGAAACTTATTTTCTTCCATACCTGTATTGATCTATTTATTGATTTTGACATTATGTAGTAACGCTGCAAAATGTCAAAATCAATAAATAGATCAATGAAAACATGTCCATCAATTTGAAACATATTGTTTGAATAGAGAGGGAGAGAGAGAGAGAGAGAATGTGTGTGTGTGAGAGAGAGAGAGAGAGAGAGAGATGGAGAGAGAGGAGAGAGAGAGAGAGAGAGAGAAAGAGAAAGCTATAAAGAGTATGCTTGTATTTGAAGGTTTGTGAACAAAGATTGATCAAATAGATAGATGTATAGAGATAGAGAGGAAGAAAAAGAGAGAAAGAGAAGTGAAAACCACAGAGAGAGAGAGAGAGGAATAGAATATTAATGAAAGATAAAAAAAGATTTTCTAGAGCGAATTTGTAAAGAAAACTAGTAAAAGAGAGGAAGAAAGAGAGAGAGAGAGAGAGAAAGAGAGAGAGAGAGATAAATAGAAAAAGCGAGCGAGATCGAACGGGGGCAAGAAATATAAAGATAAAAGGGTATACTGGTTATGAATACTGTCCTCAGTCAAAAAGTCAATCAATTAACCTGCACAAAATTACTATGGAAACAAACACGTAGTCCTCGAACGTGATATCAATCAAAGAACACAGTGTATGCATTCTAAAGTGTCATTGATTTCATTCCAGTCATATTGTATTTTGTTCATATTAATTTTACATTACCTTAAGTGCTCTATACAAGCGATGTAATAAGTTCATACGGCCCATACCGAAGACAAAACACTACCCCTTTCTTCCATCGATGACACCATGGTAGCTATCCAACAATTAATGAAATCAAAAGGTAAGTCAAGAAACAAAACTATTATGGTGCGATCAACATAAATTATTTTCAATTTTCTAAGAATTTAGGTTAAACATTCCCTAAATTAAAACATGGTGTCAGGGGCTGCAGGCTGTTATACGATTGATTGGTATATTGGTATTGGTATCTATTTTTCAATATCGCAATATTAAACAAAATACAAAGAACATGCATGTACATAGTAAAATCAATGGTATAGTGAATGGCTGGATAACCCATTCGGCTTTGTTAGTATAACAAAACTGTTTATCCCTAGGGTCAAGGATATTAAGATGATAACAGTTATTGTACAACAAGGAGAATAACAATACAACATAAAATAATATAATTTAAATACATAAACCTTAATCATATTAGAGAAGCATAAACACCCCCATTTTAGATTTTTGCAAAAACTATTCAAGCTGTTGTATAGCTTAATAGTAAACGGTAAGACATTGTACTCCCGTGAGCCTTTATACACAAACATTTTACGGCAGCATTCACTCTTTGGTTTGGGGAGTTTACTATTTCCTAAAGTAAAGTAAAGAATATGGATGATTACAGTTTTTGAAGGACTCCTCTAATTAGGAAGGAGCCAAGTTATTCAGGGTTTTATAGACCATTATATTTAAATGCAATTTACGTCGTGATTGAAGAGATTTCCACCGTAATTTAACAAGAATATCGTTGTTGAAAAGGTCTGTTTTCCATGTTTTGGGGTCTTTTCATTATAACTTCATTTTGATATTTTTCAACATTCGGGAGGGCGATTATTTCGCCCCCTGGATCCACCTATGGGTTATGAAGTGTATTTGCCCCCCCCCCTCTCTCTCTCTCTCTCTCTCTCAACCTCCTCTCACATCTCTCTATGTCTCTCTCTCTCTCTCTTTTCTCTTCTCTCTAAACCCTCTCTTAATCCTCCTTCCACTTTCCCCACTCCCTTTCTCCCCCCCTCTCTCTCTCTCTTTGCGTTCCTAGAGTATGGTGAAACAAGGCAGGATGTATAAACTTCTAGTAAGATAACTAATGATGTAATGAATGTATTGCATAATGATAATAACAACAAGAACAATAATATCTACACTCATTTCGCACATATCCATTTCCAAGGGGTGCTTAATGTATCTACATAGTACTTTTATAACCTTCCCTTTAGCCAAGCTGCCGTATGGCGTTCAAAACGTTAAATTAATAAATTTCTCTACCTGGTACCCATTTACTACTCCAAGGAAAAGAGTGGCAAATGGAGATCAGTGCCTTGCAAATAGATTGTCTAATTCATCAGTTGCATATTCTTATTATACAATATGTTTGTAATCAGTTACAATTCACAATTTTGTACTCATATCTTTTTTCTTTAACAAATTTATTACTTCTTTTATTTATAATCCTTGTGTATTTTGTTATTTATGTGTCCAAATTATTAAGTCTGTATTCTCTCTATTTCTTTCCTTCTCTTCTCTTTTCGCTCTCTTTCTAACTCTCTTTCTCTTCCTCTTTCGCCCTCTTTTTTTATTTTTTATCTCTCTCTAGCTTTCTCGCTCTCTTTTATTCTCGACCCCTTTATTTTCTATTTTTTCTCTCTATTTCAATTCAAGTTAAATCATTTACTTATCTTTATTCAATCACTGTGAAAATTGCACTCTTCAGCCTGGTGGCATTTGATTGTTTTTTTTTGTAGCAGGTCATGTTTATCCATGTTTACTTCTTAAAATCTATTTGAAAATCCTAATTTAGCAACCTCCTTTTTTTTGCCCGGTGAAAAAGTTTAATGCTACCTCGTTAGCTAATTAAAAATGGCCCAACACCCACCCTGATCACAAAACATAAATTTCTCTAATCTCATAATGTTGTAATAATATAATTGGAGGGAGGGCCAGCAATATCGTCATTTCATTGAGGCCAGCAGACCATTCTTCTGAATCTTCTGAAATTGAAGTCAGCAGGGCGGTATTTCGCAGGTCGCTATGGCAGGTGGTACAGGCTAGAGCGTGTTTCTAAAGTTCTCAACAGATGGGGCTAATACAGAAATAGAGACTGCTGGTGTCGAGGTCGTTCCATGCTCGACCAGAACAATTAAAACATTGATTGATTACTAGTAGTATACAGTGCACGCTGTTACCATGGTGATATATATCGATAATACGTGACATCCGAACGATGAACTACTACAATACAAATCTATTATTGAATATTTTGAATGAATTTGACCATTAAATGCATGTACTAGTTATTATCGCTAATTACCATTCCTTCTGTAATGTCGGTATTAAATAACCTATTTTTGCTCGTTGAAAAAAAAA
This sequence comes from Strongylocentrotus purpuratus, assembly GCF_000002235.5. Taxonomy (NCBI): domain Eukaryota; kingdom Metazoa; phylum Echinodermata; class Echinoidea; order Camarodonta; family Strongylocentrotidae; genus Strongylocentrotus; species Strongylocentrotus purpuratus. The sequence continues at coordinate 24,488,902 of NW_022145599.1, read as the reverse complement.
CACGTGGACAGTTAAGAGGCTTTATGTTTTAGGGCACTGGAAAATGTGAGTCTGCATGCATAGACTCTACTTTGACTCAGAAAACCAACATATCAAAATGTTTGGAGCTAAATGGACCCTATTAAGCCTTGAACCTTGTCTAATTTTGTCAGACCCTGGCTGTGTCAAACAGCTAGAGGGCCTATGGAGTGCATGGTCTTACAGTACAGACACTCTGTTACACAGGGGTTTGAGCTAGCAAACTAGGGCAATGATATATCAACAAATAAATTGTCCAATATACTACCTATGTATAGTCACACCTTACCAAGTTTTTTCAGTAATTTTGTGATTATGTAAGAAATTGACTTGTTCCGATTTATGTATCGGGGGGGGGGGGGGTGGTTGACTTTTAGGGACTACTTTGGTTAGTTTTTGCGATGAGATTTCATTACTTTCATTACCCGTTGGCGATGGTTCTGCATATGTATGTGTTACATCTGTGTAATTATTCCCCTCTTTTCCTCAACTAAAATGATTTCTCTAAGTGACAATTTCGTGCTATAGGCCTAACATTCTTGAACATAATATGCTTCAATTAAATTTATCTTTGAATATTTGATGACATTGCCTTGATTGTGTGGTGGCTAATTTTCCGCATCTTTGATACATTTTGTCTAAATCTTGTTTGATATTGCTGCGTGATGTTGCCATTGTTATTTCATTGTATTCCTTTTGTATTTTGGCACCGTTTTATTATAAAGTGAATATCTGATAGCTTTGTAAAACATACAATATCGGCCTTGAGCTGCATGTCAGTTGTTTTTTAATAAACCAATTCAAACCTGTTGTGTGGTGGGTTGGAAAATAATAACTATTAAGCTATAAATAAATGTAAGTAGAGACAAACAAAATGGAGCCTGTAGAAACACGTGTGGTTGCTTTGGTAGTTTAATCCAGACTCAACACCCATGTGCTTTTACATGTATATCAATGTATGTAGTGACCAGAAGACCCTTGAATACACTTGCATTGTGTGTATGCATCTTATATGCATAACAATGAACAGTGCCTAAACAGCTGCACTGCATTTCTAAGTGGCATGTTATTTCTATATGCATGTTAGTTTCAATGAACCTGTTGCTAAACATAACAAAATCAATACATCTCAAAGATTCAACAAAGGTCCGAGTTAAAGGAGTCCGCCTTTTATTCTTGAGATACGAACAACACAAAAACATCAAACCTACAAAGTTGTTAACTGTATTATTTACATTAGGTTGATTATGCAATCATAATATCAGAAGTTAAATCCGTAGTGATCATTAGACATGTCTGTAGTAATCAGGCGCGTACGCAGGATTTTTTCAAGGGGGGGGGGGTTTTAACATTTATAAATCGGTCCGAAAATTTCGCAACGACTCAGCCAGCCGCTGAATAAGCGGGGGGGGGGGGGGTGTAAGAGGACACATTTTTTTTTTTTTTTGGTCCCAAAAAAATCGCAACGACTCAGCCGACCGCTGAATAAGCGGGGGGGGGGGGGGGGGGGGGGGGGGGGGGGGGGGGGGGGTAAGAGGACACTTTTTTTTTTTGTTTTTGGTCTCGAAATTTGGAAATTTGACATTTTGCTCCGTTGGGGGGGGGGGGGGTAAGGTCACTTTTTTTTTTTTTAATAATTAAAAAAAAAAAAAAAAAAAAAAAAAAAAAAATCCAAAAGGGGGGGGGGGGGGGTTTTAGGTTTTTTTTAGGGGGGTTTACACACAAAAAATTTCCAAAGGGGGGGGGGGTTTAACCCCCAAACCCCCCCCCCCTGCGTACGCTCCTGGTAGTAATCATTAATTTTGATTTGGGTAGTTTCACTTGCACGACCGAGTCTAGGTAACTAGCCTATGTACGCTATGATATACAGATACAAATTTGCTCCCAAACGGTGGCTGGCGCAGCTCCTCTTAAATAGGATGGGCATTTTAATATCAAAAGATGTGGCGCAATGGCAAACATGCTTAAGTAAACCCTAAACGATTAAAGTTTGCCGTCCAGAAAGGGCATAGGGTACGGGGCACGTGGGAGGAGAGGGGGGGGGGGGCTTCGTGCGCCCACGTCTTTGGTTAATGTCGTAGATAACCTAGAGGCTGTTCACACCGCAATGAGATAGCGCGGTCTATCGTAGCACCCCCTTTTTTCTAGCGCGCGCTAGACCGCGCTATCTCTCGTGGACCACCCCCAAGAGGTGCTCCAGTGGCACGCCGTTTTGGCTCGCCGTGGCTCGCTGTTGGGCGGACCGAAACGACGTTGTACCTTCCACACCGCAGAGATAGCGCGGTCTAGCGCGCGCTATCTCTGCCGGTGTGAACAGCCTCCTAGACTGTGTGATGACAAAGGACGCGTACAATAACATAGACCTGCTAGACCTTTAGGGGTGCCGGATATACTGGGGTGCTGCATAGAGTGATGTAGGGGTGCAGGCCTTCTCTTGATGCTACGAATAAAGACACATCTTTAGACTAAGACCATAGCGGAATAAAAGGATCAATACCTTTCAATAAGTCTAATATATCGTCGGCCTTATGCCAAAAGGGCCTTAACCCGATTTGGGGGGTTATTAAGTTATCACCTTGTAGATTTCAACATTCTCTTTAAAATGATGTGCTTCACTTGTTGACATTCGATTTATTTATGAAGATAATTATGAATTTCAAAAGGCCCTTAACGGGTATCTCATGTTTTTCTTACGCCAAAAGGGCCTTAACCTACACGGCAAATTCTTTATCAATGACAGATTATTTCGTAATTGCCATTAAATTCAATAAATATCAGTAGAAACACAATTAAAAAACATAACTAGTCTACAATTGACACAATGTACTTACAATAATCACTGAATTATATGTCATGAATTTAGATCATGAATTCTGAGTGAGATTTAAGTTAGATGTGGCTGCATGAAATGCGACTGACTCTTGAAATACGCAGATGTCAACGTATGGGACTGTAATTAATATAAACAACAAAAAAGGTGTCCTAAATGTACGATCTCAAAAAAATAACTTCACCGAAAGCTGCATTATATTAAGACAAATATTCAGATATAAAAAATACTTTTCTAACATTTTAATTAATCAGTTTTATCTGTTTTCGTGATCCAGTAGCCGTAGCAGGGGCTTTCTGGCAAACCAAATGTGTTGCGAAACAAGAACATTTCTTTATGCCAGAAGGGCGCTAACTGCGCGCGGGTACAATAACGGCAGGTTAAGGCCCTTTTGGCATAACACCGCGTGGGTTACGCCCGAGGTAACGGCCCTTTTGGCATAATGCCGCGTAGGTTACGGCCTTTCTGGCATAAATACGCTACATTCAAGTCATATGCCAAAAAGCCCCTAACATGTGTTTTGCACATAGCATGAAAACTTCTGAATATTTGAAAACAAATTCAACACATTTCATGTAAAACTTAATAACTTAACATATTAATCGAAATTGACTTTAAAAACAACAAAAAAACGACCACAAACTTTTGATTATTAGAAAGGCTAAAACTTTAAACGCGATTATCTCGGAATGGCCAAAAGCAGTTAAGGCCATTTTGGCATAAGGCCGACGATATGAAGAAGACAAATTCTCGAAGATACAACACATTACGAATACAGAGACTCGCATCTAGAAGTGTCATGTTCTCGGGGGTGGGTTGATTTATAAGAAGTGTTGCTATTAATTTTCTCCAATACAAATTTCACTCATAAAGGGACAATCGAGGTCATCGCTTACGACCCCTCTGTTAATCTCATATACATCCCCATTTGATGAGAAGTAGATCTCGCCTTGAAAGACCATGAAATCCTCAATGTCCCCCTCTAACCAAGTGCCATTGAGCGATTGGTTTTCTCCGTTGAAGTTCATCTGCATGATGTTGTAGTTTCCATTGAGCAGATTAATGACGAAGAAAACGTGAATTCCTGCGAAGATATAAATATATATGCATGGAAAAATGCTTTCAAAATGAAAGGTATCTTTCCTCTTAACAGTTTGTTCAACTTATATCAAAAATAAGTTTTAGATATTTAATACCCCAAAAAAAGAGTTGTTACATTTACCTTCTCGGGTTCCCTTTCTGGTCAAATGATTTGGGGGATTAAAATAAACATGTTATTGCGTGTATACAAAGCATGCCAGATTAAAGGTTGTGCCAGGGGGAGTGTGTGCTCTCTGAGCCCCCTTAATTTAACAATAATATAGAGATATCGACTGCTTTGAGAGGCCTGGCTGTTTTATATGCTCAAGGGAACGTGCGCGCATCTTGCCATTACCCAGAGGCGCGCCGAAGGCAGTCGATGTGTCTTTTATATGCCGAATTGAAACAAAAATATAACAAGAATTGTTAGCTTATCCTTTTATTGAGTAAAGATTGGTAAAAACATCACGGAAAATCTGAGAATCTGTCTGTTTATCTTCGCTTGAAAAATGACTGAAAGTTTCAATCATTTGGGAATCGCAGACAAAAAGCACTGTATGGTGTGCGCGCTCGCACAAAGAAATTTTTACACGTAAACCAATGGATCTCTGAGAACAACTGATTTATGCGGCCTGTTAACCGGGGCAACGGATATCACTCATGACCTATTGACCATTTTTTCTTCTCTTTGAGGGAATATCCAAAATCACGACTGCAATTTCGACCAATCAGATGGCTAGATTTCTAAAGAGAGTTATATAGAGTACCGAAGCTGTGACATTATAAAAATCTATTTTTGAAATTTCTCAGTTTTTCTTCATTTTCTTAAAGACCACCAAAAATAATGTCCAAATGTCGAAAACCAATTGAATAGGTCAAGTATTGGCTCATATATGACCATCTGAATAAAAAGATTTCCTATGAGAACTTAGTGTTAAATTGCTCTGGCTCATAATGTTATGAACCAGAGCAATATAACACTGAGTTCCCATAATCAATATTTTTATTCAGATGGTCATATCTCAGCCAATATTTAACCTATTGACAATTGGTTTTTGACATTTGGACACTATTTTTGGTGGTCTTTCGGAAAATGAAGAAAAAAAATTGAAAAAAAAAATTGATGACGTCACACTTTACCACTCGATAATGCAAACTAAAGATCTCAGCTGTAGAAAGAACAACTCACCGACTAAATCCAAGGAGAGCCCACAGATTCCATTATTGGCTGCAGCTGCGTATAATGTATCGGTCCCCTTGGAATCGGTCCTGTAGATCTTCTTTTCTGTTGCCCAGAATATCGCACTGTGGTAGCAACAAGGAGACAACAGGTATATCAGGAGGAGAGGGAAGAATGTTTGGGAGAGAATGAGAGAGAGAGAGATAGAGAGACAGAGAGAGACAGAGACAGAGAGAGGGAGACAGAGAGAGATGCACAGAGAGAGACAGAGATAGACCGAGGTAATGAGGTAACGAAAACGAACATGAACGGACATAGCATTATTTTAGAGAAAGGTGAATCGCACTTTTTGTTTGTTTTATGTAGGAAAGAAATATAAATAAGATGAGTAATGCGTTGAAGTAGTAACTGTTCCAATTTTTTTCCTTCGTGCTTCATTTCCTAACCATGTTTTTAGGACCTATAGAACTTATTCGAATTTCAATGAAAATGACTTTTGTGACGACCTAGGAAACATTGATTGGCAAAGCGTTTTTACATGTTCTAATGCCGATTCTTCGCTACAAGAATTCCAGACAAAGTTTTCAACATTATTTAATTTTCATGCTCCGGTCAGGAAAAGTAGTATATTAAAAAAAAAAAAAAAAAAAAAAAAAAAAATCGAAAATCCTGGATAAATGCCGAAATACTTAATCTTATTCATGAAAGGGATAAGTTGAAAGAAGCTGCAATGCGAAATAATACTCGTGAAAATTGGAAAGCATTCCGAAAAAGCAAGAATCACGTTATTTATAAAATAAGAACAAACAAAAAATAACATTTCAAAAGAATGTTACAGACTTGCATGGTAATGTTAAGAAAACATGGACAAATCTGAACATGCTGATACCACGCAAGAATAAAAATGGGAAAATTCAATATTTAAAAATTTATGGAGAAGAAATTCCGGACACGAAAACAATTTCAGAAAAAATGTATGAATTCTTTGTCAAAATAGGTCCTTCACTTACTAGTGTCATTCAATGCACGAGGCACATAAATGCAATCAACAATTTTATGCAATTCTTACCACATAAAAATAAATGGTTACACGATTCGAGCGAGCAATCGAATCGTGTAAATTTTGAATCGTGTAAATCGTGTTGCGGAGATATTCGGCGTGTACTGTACGCTGACCAATATCTTTCAAATTATCCCAGTAACCATAGATGAAGTGAAAAAACAATTGTTGAAACTGTCAAATGACAAAGCAATGTGATATGATATGATATTGATGAAACTGATTAAGCTGGCAATTTCCAGTATCAATGAACCTTTAACACATGTTATAAATACCTCTATTACTACTGGATGTGTCCCTATCGAATAGAAAAAGGCAAGAGTAAGTGCTCTACATAATGGTGGAACAAATGAACCCACAAACTTTAGACCGATATCAATGTTGTCAATACTTTCGAAAGTAATAGAATGTGTAGTTTTTGATCAGTTATATGACTATCTGAATAGTAATAATCTAATCAATGTATATCAATCTGACTTCCGGCCACTGCATTGCTGAATTCGACAGATGAATGGCTGAAAAGCTTTGAACAAGGCAAAGTGGTGTGCTTTGTAATGATAGATTTGAAGAAAGCTTTCGACCCAGTTGATTTTGATTTACTAATTAAAAAATTAAAATATTTTGGTATTGGACGACACACATAATAATTGGTTTACAAGTTATCTGTATGAGAGATACCAAATATCCACAATCCATGGTATATCATCTGAGTTTTTACCTATTCAATCTGGAATTCCACAAGGGTCCATCCTTGGACCACTTCTCTTTATTATGCACATCAACGATTTACCCTTAGTACTAAAAAAATGCAAATAAATATGTTGTGTATGCATCTGCTCGGGTATTTTTAAAATTTCCATATGATTTAGTAAAGTTTCATTTTATTTTATCCGAAAATGATTAAATAATGGAGTTTTATCTGTTGTGCTTGTTATTTTACTTCACTTTCAAGTGTTTTTTTCAGTTTACTGACTTAAATTAAAAACAAAACATTGTAATCATATCCTTAATTTTAATAATGCAATATTTTTACCAGCCCCATTTTATTATATTTATATATCATTTCTGGCAGCAGCTTATATGCACTAGTAACAATTTTTATTACCAATTTGAATTTATAATATATTTACAGTACTCTTGTTGTAAATATACTATAGATTCAAATTGGTAATAACAAAGATCGTGAGTGACCAAATTGGTCACTCATGATCATTGTTATTCATATTTTTTGGCAGTACTATTTTATCGTTATTTAAAAAAAATATTTATCTTGATTATTTCCTGTTTGTTTTAAATATGTAATTTGATGTACAATTGTCATTCTTATGTTCGTTCGATGTATTTACAATGTTTCACACGGCCCCAATGGAAATCAGTCTTGTTACTGTTTGGGCTTTTTAACCGTATATAAATAAAGATATCAATTCAATTCAATTATGGGAAATATTGATCGAAATGCATATCAACTGTTTTCACAATGTTTGTTTGTCCCGTCGTTTTTTAAATTACATTTATTGTAGAATATAAGTTTTATGATCACAACTATTCAACATGATAAACGAATGGCGTTAAAAAAAAAATCTCTTTTATTATGTCCAAATCAAGATTATTGAAGAAGTGAGAAAACAAAGGCCTAGTTATTCGGAATTCCTTTAGCATTGCGCTGCTATCAGTAAAAAGGTAGATTTGGGGTCTGCACGCTATTTATAAGGACCGCTATTAATTATTAAAAAGACCGCTATTCATTTAAGCTATAGTCACAAATCTGAGCAGCGACCGACCGATCAGTAGCCTGCTCGGTCGCTGCTGAAATATAGGCATCGCTCAGCAATTAGGTCGCTGCCCGGCGGCGACCGCCCAGGCACCGAGCGTATTTTGGGCGGCGAGTGAAAAGTGAGCAGGCGCCGCCCAAATTTTAACTCCGCGCTAAAACTTCAGCGGCGACCGAGCGATGCCCTAAAAACGAGCGGTGCCTGGTCGGCCGCCGCTCGGTGGCCGGGCAGCCGCCGGGCAGAATTGGTTAAAAACTCGCTCGGCCGCCGAGCAGGCTACTTTTGGGTAATGTGACCATAGCATTAGTCACGCGTTATGGGTAGCGTTCCTTATGAATAGTGGTCCCTATGAATAGGGACTTTTAGATTGAGTGGACGAGAACACGACGAACGCCGACTGATCATGCGTGTCAACGTACTTACATGTAACTGCCCATGTTGACTACAATTAGAAATCTTTTAGAAATCTTCGACGATATACATGTACATGCATGCAGGAAGTATACAATATGAACATGACAGACAAAGAAAGAGGACAAAATATACAGTTTCTCATTCTACCCTCAACAAAAGAACATCCCTTCACTACTATTATGTAAAAATGTGTAGAACAGGTGAATATGCATGTGACACCTGTTCTACAAATTTTTCCATAATAGCAGGGAAGGGATGTCTTTTGTCTACCTGAGGAACTACATATTTTATGCGCACGCGGCATACTAGTACCTTGCGCATGTACAGGCGCTATATGAATATCAATGTGTATGTATGTATGTACTAGATTTAGGAAAATCAAGGTTGACGCATTCTCGATCGCCGACTGAGACGACGTAACGCATGCGCAGTGCCTTAACATGACGTCACACGTTGCAGTCAAAGCTGTTGACGTGCAAATCTAAAAGTCCCTAATGGCGGTCTTTATGAACAGCAAGGTAAATGTGCTATGGTTTTCTCGCTATTTATATGAGCAGCTATTCATAAAGGACTGCTATTCATTTTGTTACGCGTTACGGATAGCGGTCATTATGAATAATGTTCCTTATGAATAGCGGTCCTTGTGGATAGCGAACTTGACCCGTAAATTTCATACGTAATACTACATTTCATTAATTGAGAACGTAACCCTAAGGCCTCCACTGTAATTTTTAAAATTTCCATCACACAAGCTCTTGATCATTAATTTCGATTCAAGCAAGGCACCTTCAAACTTACGTGTCGGTAACAGCGAAGTGTTCAATCTCCCAAGCTCCATTGTGAGTGAAATCTGTTTGCATTGCAGTACCGTCTAGGTTCATAGAAATGATATTCTTGCCACACGAACAGTAGAGTTTCCTTCCCACCATGTCGATGTCAATCTCAGACGGATCTGTTGGGGGAATATAGGAAAAGAAAGGAACATGAATATGGTTAGAAAGGGAGGGAGAAAAGTAGAAAGGACGTTAATAAAAGGGAATTGTAAAGTTAAAACGTAGGAGAAGGAGGATGATGAAAAAGAAAAAAAATGAAGAGGAAGAAGAAAGGGGTAGAAGAATAGGAAAAAGGAGGAAGAGAAAAGGGAGAAGAAGATGATGATCGTGATGAGGAAAAAGGTGATGATGATTAAAGGGATAGTTGAGTTTTGTTTTCAGACCGCAAATGCCTTCAGAGTGCATGGTTATTGCTCTTTTTCTTATCTATGACATTTCTAGTGCCCTTTTAGAACTTAAAATTGCTATGAAGGTAATTTTAGACCTCAAAATGTGTAAAATTTAGCCAATATGATCAAACCAATTCAGCTCCACTTTTAAAAAAAATACGGTGACCGTTAATTAGTTATTTAATTAAAAATAACAATACATAGGCCGGCTGGTTGTGCGTAATATATACCAACACGAAAATGCCAACAAAAAGCCAACATCGGCATTGGCTGAAATATGACGTAAAATGCGTTTTTTTCGTTTTTCCAACGGCTTTTTCAAATTAATCTAATATTTGTGGTGTTACACAAGTTTTATAAATCGTTATATTTATGGATATTTCAGCCGTCTCTGAACCGATTTTGATCAAAAAATGATGATTTTGTCATTTAAATCGTATGTTCTGTCAAATTTGACAGTCAGTTTTTCATTATCTCACACAAAATATTTTGTGTGGCGCCCTCTGCAACATAACTCAACTATCCCTTTAAAGAAGAAGAAGAAGAAGAACATGACGAAAAAAGAAGAAGACGAAAAAGAAAAACGAGAGAGAAATGAACTATATTGGTAAAGAAAAGAAAAAGAGAAGCAGAGAAATAGACATGAAGAGACGGGGGCAAGGGTTAGATCAACAGAGTAGAGAGTGAAGAGATAGAGAAAGAGAAAGAGAGAGAGGGAGAAAGGGGAGAGACTGAGGAGGGGGAGGAGGTTGAGAGACAAGAGCAAAGGGGTGAATATGCTATGAAGATGCAAGAAAAAAACATGCTGAACGATACTCTCTTTGAAGGTACCTTGAAAATTAAGAACGCAATAGCAACAGGGTGGAATATCACTGTGATAATGGAATTTTGTCGTCTCATTGTGAACATCGAGAACAATGTATCATAAAGATAATTAGCTCATTAATTTAACAGTGACCGAAGTAAAATAAGAGACCCAGGTTTCGAATAATAAATTACAATGTATTGTAATTAGACTAAAGTATTATGATGCAAAGCCCACCGGTTAAATCATAAATCATGTATGTAGCTAAGCTGTTAAATATCCTAAAGCTTCATTACGGTCAAAAATTTACTTTGATAACAATAGGAATGTTTCATATGACTGTAAAAGTGCGCCTCCAAATGTCTCGTTATCTGAGAACATGCATTGTCCTCCAAAATCGGTCGTCTCTCTGACTGATAGTAAACTATGATATTATTATTCTGTGCATCTCACTGCGACAGTCAACCGTGATTTCCCAGCACACGTAGTCTTGCCCATCCAGTGTTTCACTGCATATCTCATCTGTTAATCCGGCGCTCAACACATAGATCTTCTTGTCGACGGAGTCGAAAGCGATGTCCTCTGGCCACTTGAATAAACCCGAGACTCGGGTCTCGAGAACGATGAACGAGCTGGTAGTGAGGTCGGATATGTAGATGTCATCGGTGCATTCATCTAACCCGAAGATTATTGGAGTGCCTGTACATGGGGGATATAAAGGGCCTATAAATGGCGTAGGTACGGTAGGAATCACGTGATCCTGATTAGCCAGATTTTATCTGCGCAAGGGCAGATAAAGGTCATCTGTACGAAACTGTAAAACCCTTCTAAATCTGTACTGGAAACTTGTCCATGAAAGTTACGATCATTCATGTATGCACCGAGGGTACATTCTATGAAAAACAAGAGGAAGTGTACTTTTCAAGGGGGAAAACCAAAGGTATTCCTAAACAACCTCTGTCACTTTGGCAGTGATTATTTTAAAATGCACAGACGAGGAGTTCTTTCGTGTTTAAAAGATATGTGGATATTTGAGGGGGTCATTTGTTATCTCGGAATCGGACTTTTGATAGCATATTTAACTGTTTAATATTGTTAGGGAAAATAAGAAACGAACAAAAAATAAGAGTGGCCATGTTTTGTCTCATATGACGCATCTTGTAAGAAACCAGGTACCCCTTCAATCTGTGGATCCAGGCTAAGCCATTAAAACAAATGTAGTCAACGGGCCCTTTTGGTACGGACACAAACTTCACGCAAGTACGTCATGCCAATAGGAGCTCATGGAAACTTTAAAGGACTTTTCTATGTTTCGACAAAGTTTCACTAAATACATTCAAAGTAGTGGTTAACAGAGAAATTAAATCTTGAGGAATGAAAGTGTCACTATATCAGCAAGAAAAAGAAGTATAATTCCTTATTCAAGACAAGTGTGCGGTAACATTGCGGATATTGTTTGCATTCATAGAAATTGCATTGGGTGATGAAAAAAGACCTTGAATTTGTTGTCAAGTCTAAAGTTATAAAATTCAACCAATACTAAACTACGAGAAAACTGTAAAGCAAAATACAATATTTTCGTTCAATTATTTTATCACGATCATGAAGGAAAACTGTAGCAGTGTAAATATTAAGAAATATAGAGGTCACAACTAAAATAAGCCCAATATAATGACGAAAAGAAAAATCAACTTTCCATATTTCCAGCCACAAACGCCACATTGAAATGTATTGAAAAAATGTGTCAAAATTGTTTTTTCACTGAAGTAGTGGTTTACTTTAATTAAATATATGGGGAATATATCGTTTTAGGGTTAGAGAGAGAGAGAGAGAGAGAGAGTTGGAGTTGGAACCGTCAAGACTAAATTTAACATTCTACTATTATCGTAAAATGTTTATATTTGTGGCTATTGTTTCCACTGTCGACAGCGGGCGCATGTCATAATGGACCATGTGATATAACGTGTGGGACAGAAGAGCAGAAGCTATTGGCATGACGTAGCCAACGATCAACCTTTTCCTTTTATGGGCACCCACAATATCCTAAGTATGTGCGCCCCCTGTCGACAGTACTCACACAATAGCGAGAAAACATTGTTCTTTTACTTTATTCATTATATTACAAAGCTGTAGGTAATTAGATAAGGGCAGGGGATACAGCCCTTTCCCAAATAATGTTCGGTGTATAATATGTCCATGAGTACATAGACCGACTACACTGTGTTACCCATAAAGTTTCTTGAAATGATTGTGACAAATATAATTTAATCTAGATAGATGAAGTATTCATATTCTCTGAACTTTATTGATTTTGAGAAGATATTGCTTTCAAGTAGGTTCGTTTTTTTCTCCATTTCCTGTAACCAAATCAATTGGCATTACAATGACTAAAAACAATCTATTAAGAATAAATCGTGCTGTCACAAATCATTTATGAACAGAGGTCAGCAAAATTATCCAAACATTTTCATTTTCTTTAGAAGAGTAAATGAATTCATTGATAATAAAATAGAGATTTCCATCTTTCATATTTCTACGCAGACTGGCTTAATGTAATTTTCATATGAGTCTTAATCTTTTAGTATCTACTGAAGATAACACGGCCCTGCTGAAGAAGCTTGATTGAATCATTGTGCAACTCGTCAACTAAACAAATGAGGTATCATCGAAGTAATTCACGTATACAAGTTTGGCCTCGGAGAACTATTGACTTTGTGACAAAATCGATCATATAGATTTGCATTTTTAAGTTTTCAAAGTGAACAGGAAATGAGAGTCTGTAAACTGCAGTTTTAATTGTATACAGCTGAGAGAGAGAGAGAGAGAGAGAGAGAGAGAGAGAGAGAGAGAATGAGAGAGAGAGAAAGGGAGAAAGAGAGAGAGGGGGAAAGAGAGAGAGACAGAGAGAAAGAGAGAGAGAAAGAGAGAGAGAGAGAGGGAGAAGAGAGAGAGAGAGAGAGAGAGAGAGAGAGAGAGAGAGAGAGAGAGAGAGAAAGAGAGAGAGAGAGAGAGAGGGGGCAGAGATGGGAGGTAGCAAAAAAGAGATATCCTATAGGTAGACACGTGTGAGGGGTGCCCGTACAAAGCAAGATGAGATATTCAAAAGTAGAAACAATAACCTTTGGATACTGCTACATTCATGCAGAAAGTATAGAAAGGTACATCTTAAAAACTGCGACCTCAAAGTAACAGCTCATAAACATGTAACATTTATTTTAATTTAAGAGGATAAATAAGGGGCGAAAAGAGGAATGGACATCTATTAACCTGAACTTGATGTCTTTCTCTCTGGATTGGCACTCGGAGGTTGTGGTTTCTGAGTCGTTTCTCCAGCGACGTGAACGGTGTTCGTTACTTCAACAGACTCGGTCCCGGGAACGCCGGCAGAGAGAACCGTCGTTCTCCGTCCCTGCGTCGTCATCAAGCTGGATGAACGATGTGGAGTGGACAGGGCCTTGCTGGTCTGAGAGGGCGTACTCCCATCGCTCGCTGTTGACATGATTGGTTGGTCAGTCGTGGTATCTTGAGGAGGGGGTGGTGTCAGTTTGAACATCTCGATGCCTATCGGTTTTTCTGTTGATTCTGAATTGATGTTGATGTGGAAAAAGAAAGAAAACAAAAACAGGGCAGCTAAAGAGCTTTCTCGTTTTATCATGAAATAAATGACCCCTTTTTATAAATGCCACTTTATGATTTTTAATATGTTTTTTTTTATAGTGAACTATGTTATAACATTAATTAAAACATTTTAAACATTCATCGGAATTTGCGATGTTTGTTGAAAACTGTTCCAATTTTGACACAACAGTCAGATTTGTCACTCTCTACATTGGGTAAAAATTGGGGCACTGTGCGGTATTGATAACAACATTGGAGATCAGAACATTGCTCTTGACGAACTCCCCCTCAAAATAACTCTTTAATTAGATAGTCAAGTTCCGTGCATTCTTATTATTTGTTATTTTTTTGCAATTAAATGAGGTAATTAATCGTTCTCTTGCAGGAAATTAGTTTTATGTTTCATCGTAGAACGTTATTGGTGGTTTATTTTTAGCCAATGTTGTTAACAAGTGAGAGATAGAGAAAGAGAGAGAGAGAGAGAGAAATGGGGAAGGGGGGGGGGGGGGAGATACAAGGCTAAATGGGAGAGTTGGAAGAGATGACGAAATATAGAAATGTGTCAGGGGTAAGAGGACAGAGAGACAAGAATTGAGAGCAAAACATAAAGGGGGAAGGTGGGGAAAAGAGGGATGAGTATTGATTGAGAGAGAGAGGGGGAAAAGAGAGAGGGAGAGAGAGAGAGACAGATAGAGAGAGAGAAAAAAAAAGGGGGGTATAAATAATGTGGAGAATAAAGGATTTCAATTGGCAATTTGCCCCATGAAAAAACAACAATTTTTAATCGCTTAATACCGAATCGCAAGGTAAGAGCGAGAAAGAAAGAGAGAGAGAGAGAGAGAGAGAGAGACTAAACGTATCACTCATTTAATATCTACTGTAGATTATGCGTAATAAAAACTTATTGATGCATATCATTAGGCTGTTATTCTTAGATGTCATTAGATCGATTTCTAGTTTTGCATCATATTGCATTGTAAAATTAAATTATCACCTCCAACCCCCAAAAGAAAACAATAAAGATAAATGAGTGTTATGTAATTGGAAAATTAATAAGTAATGCGAGAAAAACAAAACGTATGTATGACGTATGACTGCAACCCCACAGTGGACAATTACAATCGATAATATATGAGAGTCGTGAACTGTGAACGACAGAATAGTGCATTCAGAGAAGACAAAATCGAAAGTTACCAAGCCAGTTAAGGTAAAATTAAGTGTGACCATCGATTGGAGCAAGATTTTGGTATTCCCTCAGAGTTGTTGCCCTGCTGTACACCAAATAGGCGAAAATGGAGCCGGCCATAGAATATTTCATAAAAACAAAGAAATTGAATTATTGTCCATAGACCATTACCTGAGATAGTTGTACCTTGCTTTGTAGTCATCAGTTGTGAGGTATGACCCCCATTACTCATCAGAGGACCGACCGTTTTTTCCAAAGGTGGAGGGGTCAACTTAAGGGAAGGAGGCGTATAAATGTGTAGGCTAGTCACAGATTGCTCTATTGTCAAGGGTTGTCGCGAAACTTCCAACGCAGTCATGTTTCTTAATTCTGGTGACGGTATCGTGGCTGCAATTGGAACAGAAAATGTACCATCGTATCGTCACAATATTTTTTTCAATACACACACACACACACACACACAAATTCTCACATCAGGGCCTTTGTGGGGCACCTGATTGTGGGGTATTTCTGTGCGTTCCAGATATACCTTGTGGTCCCCTACCAGTGGGGTATGTACAACCTGGCGATAACAACCCGGCGGTGTGCTTACGATGTTACCATAAAAAAGTGTGCAAGTTTTAGCACACGCTCACAAAAAGTCATTTATGGGGTACCACTTCTAATGCCCCGCAGGGCATAGGACACCGAATATACAGTCATTTGAAAGACTTTACTCTGTGGGGTCCTGAAAAAATACCCCACAAAGTAAAAATGCCTCACAAGGGGTATGTGAAGCGCACATAAAACCCCACAAGAATGCTAAGGTGAGAGCGCACACACACACTCACTATATGTCTTTCAATGCATACACACACACACACTCACCATGGATCCAGGGTGAGTTTAGGATATCGATTATTATTAAGTGAATATTGTAAACTGTAGAATATACCATTCTTAGATGATGAATGTGTTAAATGAAATAGATTGCGGTGATATCGACCCGGTTGATGGCTTACCATACTCGCAATTTGACCCGGCAAATTCTGGAGGACAGTGGCACGTGTAGCCATCAATAGTTTCTTCACACCAACCTTGTATACAAGGATTCACACCACAATCTGAAATGGAATCGAAGTAAAAGTTTGGAAATAAAGTATATACCCTCTCTCGATACACATAAAATTCGGTAGATCAAATTGATCATCTGTTATTAAAAACGGGACTTTACATAATGTTGATGTATTACCAAAAAAGTGTTCTTCTCTTTTCATTGAAAATTATATCATCACTTTGTGAGGAACATCAGTTTCATAGGATGTATGTAAAGGATATTATGAGGGAAACAAAAACGAGTTACATCCGGCCCCGCCTTCCCCTCCTGTGATATTACTTTTAATTCCAAATGCAAGTTAGGCCCTACATGAAAATCAAAAAGCCTCCAAAATATAAATATATCTGATCTGTGGCCTGGTGTTAATCCCACCGCTGCCACCAGCAAAACTCCTCTCATTTGAAAATGAGGGCTAGATAGCTTTTTTGTCGCTATTGGTCGAGACATAACCAAAGGGAACGCATACATGTCACGAAGCACTACATGCTGCTGATATAAGGAAACTTACAAACTGTCAAAAGAACTACCAATTAAGAAAAACTTTGGATAGATCTTTAACGGCTTAGTGATAACATTGCTCCATTAGCCACAACATGAGGTGCCTCGTAGTGTGTATATATATGCAACTCCTGTCAGTTGTAATCGCCCATCAGAGCCAAAACACCAATTTTGCCTGTAGTAAAACATCAGTAATGGTTCTGACTGCTTGGTACAAAGAGTCTTTGCATACCAGGAAAACGGCATATCGGGATACCGCTAACAACCACATCTTCACAACTTGACAGGGGAAACACTCGTCGGATAAGCTTCGGGACGGTTTTCATTACTGTCCCATCGGATCGCGTTTTGAAAGGGCAGTGGTGAAGCTTCGGAACCGAGTAGTTGATGGTCGGGTAATCGGCTTCTCCTGATGATGTGTGATCCGGAGTGCACGTGCTGCCCAGAGCCATCGTGTACAACACTATAATATTGAGGGAAAAATATTAAGAGGGTTATAATAATAATAACTATTATAGTAATTATTGTAATAAAATGATAACAACAATGATGACAATAATGATCATGATAATAACAATAATAATGATAATAACAATAATAATGATAATGATATAAATAATGATAATAACGATATACTTAATATATATATATATATAACTATATGTAAACAGTACGTATACAAAAAGTATTTCAAACTTTGGTAAATTCCCATTTACAAGTTATTACTACAAGCTGTGTGATATTTATTTATATTTCATTTCGCTAATATCCAGTCTACTGATAACTTATTCATAACCCTGCTGCCACAGATGACGGAGCGACCGCCATTTAAAAGGACTGTCCAACTCTCTTATACCAAGTTTGGGCTGAAGCAGTAAATATGGGGGAAAAACCCTTATTCACTGTTTTTTCAGTCTGAAAACAAAATATCCTGACATATTCGCATGGTTTTGTGAATCCCCCCTCCCAAAAAAAGGGCGCAAATGTCAACTCAGACTCAAGAAAAGGCTCATTTAAACAAACATTTTATTTGCTTTAAGACCACAGTTAAAGTATGAATACGGCCTGACCCACATTTTAGTGCATCTGCCCAACTGGTACGAGGACTTTTCCAAAACCCTGGTACTCAGTCATCTGCGGTAGGAAGTTAATGAATACGGTATTTTTATACAGAAAACATGTTTTTTTAAGTCATGAAATGAAGAGTAAAATTCCAAAAGGAGCTAAATCCACTTTTGACGAAAATTGATTTATTGATATCAAAACATTGTTTACTTCAGTGCCCGTCTTTTAACAAAAGTATGTACTTAAATTTTGGGAGCAATTATAAAAAAATGCACCGTCTAATATCACTTTTCCATAGACGCCTGTACAAGACTTGGTTACAATTTTTTTTCTCTCTTAAGTTACAAAAATAGATTTAGCTACTTTGGAATTAAACTCTTCAAATAGACTTCAATGTTACGTTGAAAATGATTTGTTTTAAATTAATATATATCTATAGAGAGAGGGAGACGAACAAAAATGAAGAAACATGTAATGACAGGACATAACATGGAGAAATGATTAGAAAAAAGAGAGATGGACATTTCAAAGCAAACATTAGGATGTGATAAAAAAGGATAGAAAGAGGGGGGAGTAACAGATAACAGAACTGAAAAGAGAAAGGACAAAACCTTGATGGAAGATATTTGTTTGCTTTTGCAGCGTTAAAACGCACACACGCAAACACATGCACACTTGCGCGCGCTCATATTACTTCATATTAATAATAATTATAATGAGGGTTCCACAGTATTCCTTCGACACAGGAGAGTTTTTAATTAAGCCGTTCGTGACCTCTATGCAATCGAGTGAATCAGCACTTTGGCAATTTCTTAATTAGGCAGGAATATGGTATCCAATCGTAAACAATCGTTCCTATTATATTCCTCGGTCGTATATCATACAAAGGCAAGAACATCTCTAATTATTCGATATGAGGAAAGAAACAAAGATGTTTTTAGTCAAGGCCAGTCAACCGATCTTGCTCTAATTAATCAAGTGGCAAAAACTGTTATCGGTGTTACTATTGTTGTCATAAGTTATTATAACCTAATGATATTGAGTCGATTCGTTGTATTTACCTGTTCCCATGGCGACAAGGAGAACGAATGCCAGCCGTCGTCTTAAAGCCTGCTGAATCAAATTCTTGAAAGAATGAACAAGATATATGATCTTCATTGTGAAAATGAGGATAATTTGGTAGAAAAGGAGCAACCTATCAAGATTAATAAAATGAGTGAAGAAGACAGAAGAGGTACCGTGGTATGGTGGTCCATTCACTTGACTCTTAATCCAAGATTGGAGGGTTCGAATCCCAGCCCAGCACTAACGTTCTTTGGCAAGACATTAATCCAAATTTAATACACTCCATCCACATATAAATAATAATGATAATAGATAAGATTTGTAAGGCGCAAAATCCACTTGACAATCTAATGCTCAAGGCGCAGCTAGTGCAAAAGATGAAATACATGATAAATATATACAAGAGTGCAATGGAAAAGGTACGGACATGATAGCTAATGGTAATCAATTATAGGCATTAATAATAATAAATAAAGTAATGAAATTAATGAAATTTAAAACAAATATTGATATTGGATGTTTTTATAGCACAAAGCACCACGCAAGATGCTCCAGGTGCTCCAATATTACCCCGGCTCTGATAAGCTACTGCTTTTGGTGCTCACAGTTTTTAAGGAATTCCTTCCTACCGTCACCCATTTAACACCTGGGAAGAGAGTGGCAATGAAAATTAATGTCATGCCAAAGGACTTTGGTTGGACCGCGAGCCATAATTTATGATCGATAGTCCGATGACGTATCGAATAGCCCACGACACCTCCAGTCTACAAATTAGACATAACTTATCATTAAAATATTATTAACATAATTGAACATACAGTATCTATAAAGTAATTAAAACGAAGGGGGGAGAAAGAACTAGAAATAAAACGGAACAATGTGTTTCTTTACATAATTGATATAAAAATTAACATAAAATATATTACATTAGCAGAAAAATAAAAACAAACAAATTCAGAGCAGTTTTATTCATCAAATGAGTATATTAAGTATTGTAATAAATGTAAATATTAACTAGACCTAAATCAACATCAATAATTAAATTTCGTAAACTATCAAAATATCACTTACCATGTTGGCAGTCTTCTTGGGATCCTCTTGAGTTCTGATTTTCTCGTCTTATACCGACCTATATATTACAATTTTTTTCTAGCAATTCATTTCGATATGTGACATTGAAAATATGCTGCAGGTAAGCAATTAGAGAAACAGACACGACCTCTTGGGTCAAGGCATTGTACAAAAGGCACCAGGCTTTCAATTTTATTAGTCTCACTGTTCATGATTAAAACTATTGTTTGTGAGGCTCTGAATTCGGTTTTTAATTTCAAAGCATGTTATTATGATTGGCGTACAGTAATTGGCCATGTATCTGTTTTGACGGAGATATCATGAATGTAGGGTATGTTTCATAATTACAATCCTTAATTAAGATGAGTAATAAAAGAAAACTTAAGTCACGGAGAGGAGAGGAAGGGTAAGATGGAGTGAGAGAAAGAGAAAGAGAGAGAGAGAGAGAGATAGAAAAAAGAGAGAAAGAGAGAGAGAGAGAGAGAGATATTGCAGTGAAGGTAACATAATTAATGTAATTTGCATTACAAGTTCAAGAACAACTGTTTATAACAATGATTCTTCTTCTAAAGGGTTTTTTTCATGCCAGGGCATGAACAGGCATTTTAGATAACTGTTTGAGCATCTTGAAGGATTAATACATAATGTACAAATCAATAAACAGATCAATACAGGTATAAAAGAAAACATGTTCATGAACTTGAAACCCATTGATTGAACACAAAGGGGAAGCAATTAAGTTAAAGAGAGAGAGAGAGAGAGAGAGAGAGAAAGGGGGTTGAATGAGCGAGTAAGGGGTCAATTATAATATAGGAGCAAGGTCATACTGGTCATGACTTCTGTCCTTGGAAAAAGGCCGATCAATGAATTTACCAAAGAGTATCTGCACTGGACACGTGCTTGTTGATGTTTTCCTCCAGACCATTTTTTCCTCTTAATATTTTACCACATTGACCAGACGTAATACATTAATATGATTATTAACAGAAGAGCACGGTTTCATATCGGAGCAGAGGATAGATTTCGGTGATGATGCTTTCAAAGCGGGTAAGTCATGAGCCATGTTTCCTAATTTTGATTACATATGATTAATTCATGGAACATGATTACATAATTATATGATGTATAAATTGCCGCATACTTTAAATACTTACCAGAAGTAGAAAATTAAAACTTTGCAGGAATTACATTATAATCAGGATAATAATCGTACTCGTTGTTTATAACTTAGCACTTTTCACCTCAATTCATAGAGTAAGATGGAAATATATTCATGGTTCAGTAAAATTAATCACATAATCATTTTTACCTGACAAGGGAATGTTGTAAATGTAATATTGTTTAAAAATGTAGTGGGATCGTGGACTAGTGGTTACGTCACCTGGTTGTGGATCACTTGGTTCGCGGTTCGAATCTCGCCGCGGCGCTAACATCCTTTGACAATAAGAAGACACCAGAGCGCCTTATCAGGGTAGCTCAGTCGGTGTAATACTATCACAGCGCTTAGAAACATTAGTATTAAGTATTATATCCTGCACCAAAAATTTGTTGGCTTTTGATTGGTTGAGAGCTTGTCACATATCCAGAAATATTTTACCTATTTTTAGAAAGTACTATATGAGACTACTATTTTGGTTTAATATTTGGGAGTTGGAAAAAAAATGTGATTTTTTTAATTTTTTTAATTGAATCAATTTTTTTTCTTCAAATCTTTATTTTTTTAAATTAAAAAAAAAAAAAATTGTTGATGCACGATATAAAACAAATATACCATGCCTTCTATTCGAGGTACCGGTTAAACTATGGGCCTCGGTGACTCCAAAAGTACCATTTGCTTCGGGGCTGTGCCCCTCAGCAAATAGTACTATTGGAGTCACCTCTTGCGCATAGTTTTAACCAGAACCTCTCAAGGCAGTGTATATTTGTATACTATGTAAAGGTCACTATTGTCATCATTATCATGATTCACTTACCAACATTCTACAACTTATGCTTTACATTTCGCATGACTACGTATTCCAATTATTTTTATGTGTCATGACAAACGTTTAAAATTGTTTCTTTTTGTCATTAGATAAAACGCAGTGTCTTCTTTCACACCAACCTCCTCATCTTTATAGGTAATATATCTATAAATCATTTTACTATAAGATAGTGTGGATTAAAGTCCTTTTATTAAGTGAATATTAATGAGCCTATAGATATTTCATGAAAAGATGCTGCAATTCTCACATGTCCTGTTTACCCAACTACAGTTTAATACCGTGGTTTGAAGGGAGATGGTAGTCCGTTTCCATGTGCATTTGCTGACACCAGACTTGGTGGAAATACCTTGGATGTTCAAGTCTCGCACACAGAAAACCCGTGGTCCCATGAAGAAATGCCCCTTGAATGGTGTCAAATTCCCCATGCGAGCCCACTTCAAGTCCAGTCTAATCGGTCCTTCAAACTCGGGTTTTTTCTAACTTCAGTCTAAAAGTAAACCGGAGTTTAGAATACGGGCATATATCTTTGTGTCATTCAAAATAGTTTCAGATCCTAATGAAAAATTAAACATTTTCAGACGTCGACTACGAAAATCTTGCATAACTGCTCGACGCACTCGTTCCGCTTTCTTCATTACGGACCAGGAAACCTCATTTCATCATTGTTACACGAGATCAAGTTGCATACTTTCTATATATCGGTTTAGAACAGATAATTAATCTAACGATAAATTAGAAATAAAAGGAGAATAGGCATGGAAATTTTCACTTATTGTATTTATTCTTTTTTTCTTCTTCTTTTTTTTTTTTTAAATCAGGTTGGTGCATCACAATCGTTGACAGTTCGTCTGTTTCTTGCAGCTATCAGACAATATCCGGTCGAAGGAAATGCACATTTTCAGGTCAATACAACTCTTTTACTAATTACAGCATGACGGTTAATAACGTATTGGGGGAGGGGAGGAGGGGGGCATCTTGTACAGGGATAGATTTGCATTGTCGTCTCAGTATTGTCATTGTCCTTTTTTTAATAGGACTGGATTTATATAACACTTAATACGAAATGCCGTTACTATTCAAGTGGAGTTTTGTTTAATACAGATTTTGTTAAATGGCTGATCTGGATCCTGATGAGCATTGATAGTAACTTTGCAATTAATGGTAACCTTGATTTGATTGGCTGCTGAGTGATGTTATGTTGATGGCAAAGTTACCATCATTGGTAAATTTTATGCAACGGGGTCAGGATCTAATTGCGTACACATAACGTGCACCATCTCCACTTCTGATGCGCATTCCCTGGAGCATATATATAATACTTTGTTAAGCGAATAGGGATTTTCTATATTTCATTATGCGCTTTGTAAACAAATATTAATTTTTCTTTGTCATTGTATTCTAATTATATCTCAGATTGTCTGAAGAACGGTTGTCCTGGAACGTGGTGTGAAAGCGAAGTCGGTCAACAAAAATTAACTAATTATGCTCGGCAGATGGGACAAAGATGTTGGCGAAGTAAGTGCAACACAGCCCCCCCCCCCCATTTGTTTTTAAACACATTGATATATAAGTGGCGTATTCGGTTATACGATAATGATCCAGTAGTATTTGCTCCGCGGCGACCAAGTTCCCTCACCTACCGAATTTCCGACTTCATGAACCCTGACCAAACACTACTACCTATCACTAACCTCAAATCTACCATAACGCCCTATTACAACACTAAACTTAAAGTGCAATCAAACAAATCAGTTCATCTGTATGAAACCTGAATATGTGAACCAGAAGGGCGTAAGTTTGAAATATGATATCACTGGGAGAGTTATCGGGCACTACGTCACATTAACATTACTGATTAAGGGTCCGTACGTATATTGATACAAGTTTTAAAAAACACATCTTTCTTCGTCCTATTTCGTTTAAACTTTCACCAGTCTGCTTCTTTTTTTATTGTTGTAGAGTTTTCTATTATATATTTAATGCCAAGGAAAACGAATATGAATTGCATGGGGTCTGTAGCACGCGGACTGCCCAGGTACATTGCATAACCCGTCTACAGCGAAGGGGGCGGGGGTGGGGGGGGGGGGTCCTTAAAAAACATGGTTCCAATCAATAATACTGAAATCAAATCATAGAACTGGCTTTCGAGATATCATGACAAAAGTATAGATGTTGTTAGCTTTATGTTATATAGTATATTTCCTTCAACTTGTTCTTGGGAGATATTCATAAAGTTTGATCAAATCAGGTGAAATTGAATTTTTTCTTTCTTTTTACATGTGCAAAATTTGCGTCAAAGCAAATATTAATTATCAATTAAATGCCTATTTTCGGACGTACTTCCCTTTTTTACTGTGTAGAAGCAAGTCAAACAACAACAAGCTACCCATCTCAAGAACAGACTTCTGCTGTCCAAACATCGACCCAAGGTACATCAACCGTTTCGACAAGCCAGACCACAACCGTGCCAACGATCCAAACGCCTACCCAAGATACACTAACAACCAAATCACCAACTCAAGGTACAACGACAACCAGAGGTGTACCAACAAGCAAAACACCGACTCAAGGTACAACGACAACCCAAGGTTTACCAAGAAGTAAGACATCGACTCAAGGTACAACGACAATCCAAGGTGTACCAACAACCCAAACACCGACTCAAGGTACAACGACAATCCAAGGTGTACCAACAACCCAAACACCGACTCAAGATACAACGACAACCCACCTACCAACTCAAGGTACAACGGCAACCCAAGGTATATCAACATCCCAAACACCGACTCAAGGTACATCGACATCCCAAATACCGACTCAAGGTACAACGACAACCCAAGGTTTACCAACGACCCAAACACCGGCTCAAGGTACAACGACACCCCGAGGTATACCAACAAGTAAGACATCGACTCAAGGTACAACGACATCAAAAATACCGACTCAAGGTTCAACGACAACCCAAACACCGGCTCAACGTACAACGACACCCCGAGGTATACCAACAAGTAAGACATCGACTCGAGATACAACGACATCCCAAATACCAACAGAAGGTACAACGGCAAGCCAAGGTATACCAACAACCCAAACCTCGACTCAAGGTATTTGGACAACCCAAGGTCCACCAACAAACCAAACTCCGACGATGCCAACGACCCAACCTCCGACCCAGGGTATATCAAC
The DNA here is from genome assembly GCF_000002235.5 of Strongylocentrotus purpuratus. NCBI lineage: Eukaryota > Metazoa > Echinodermata > Echinoidea > Camarodonta > Strongylocentrotidae > Strongylocentrotus > Strongylocentrotus purpuratus. The sequence continues at coordinate 24,463,751 of NW_022145599.1, read as the reverse complement.
AAGACAAATCTCGACTCAAGCAGCACCAACTACCCAACCATCTCAAAATCAGCCAACAACCGATCGAACGCCAACAACAGTCCAGGAAACCACAACAACCATCAATCTCGTCTCCAAAATACTAGTAACGGATGCGCAGAAAAAGATATACGTCGCTGATCTGTCAACATTTAGCTTCGTAGTTCACATATCTCTAAGTGGTGAACCATGGGCCATTGATTTTGATGAAACGGAGCAAAAGATCTACTGGACAGATATATCGGATAATGGCTTATGGCGTGCAGATGAAGATGGCTCCAGTACCATGAGAGTGAGAACTAGTTCGTATGATGGTGAGTTGGCAAAACAAAATATGACTGGCTTGACTTTTGTTTTCAATTCTTTTTTAGGGGTGCCACTTCTAGTACAGGGTGATGTTTTAATAATTATTCGTAAAGAAAACAACAACAGTGCAGTTTGGATTTGATCTGGGACAAGTGCACCTCCTCTATTTCCCGAATCTAACATATGATTCATGTCGGTTGTATGCACACTCCCTTTACTTTTAGACCAACTACCCTACAAATCTTATCGACGCCTTTTGTGACTTCTGTCTTAATTCTAGTAATCGCCAACGCATTGTAAAAAACAATAGATTTGAATGTAGCTGATGTATTGTTGGGTTTAGTCATAACTCATTTTTAACTCAAGATAAAATCCGACGTAGGTCTATTTACTCACAAGATACAGGGTTCATACGATTTGGTGAATTTTGCTGTTGCTAAATATTAACATGAAGGTACAGTATGATTACATCCGAGTCTTAAACAAAAATCTTAAACAAAAAATCTTTTTAAAAAAGTCATCACTGATGCATAATTTCTATTTAGTTCGTCAACTTTACCATCGTGACTTAATAGGCTATTTTCGTAATGTAATTATGTAAACAGGTGAATGAAATAATTTGGTAATGAGGCACTTAAAAAAAACCTATGCATTAATTTGTATTACATTACGAAAATGGCTCATTAAAGACCACGCGTGTTCAGTCACGCAGAAGGGGTCTTGCTAATAGGGACACCAATTACCTAGAAAAAGCTCCAGGGTGTCTCATTGAATGTTATATACCCTAATTTCGTCAACTCGTTGCAGGACCTAAAGGTTTGGCCATATCCCAGGCGTCACGGCAGGCTTTCTGTGTGTATGAAGGTAGTCAAGTCATCACTGTCACCGACCTCAATAGTCCAGGCTCAGAAGCAGTCATCGTCAACACTGCAGGGGCTAATCCAAGGGCGATCGTCGTTGATGACGCTCAAAAGTATGAGCGCGTTTGTTCTCTCAATCTTTACTGAATTATGACGATGAAAATAATGGAGTTAAACGTGGTGTCAACCTCTGATAATCAATATAATAATTTCTGATATAGTTTTTATTATTCACAAATATGTTTATATGACGACACAAATGTATTCACGTGCGGTGTCCACATCTGATTAATTCCGATGGCTTATACGATTAGGAAGTTATATATCATTAGTTCATTCATTTATAATTTAGCAATTAAATATAACAAGTAAATGAATCGTATTTGTAAATTCGCATCCCATCATCTACTAGGTCGATCTGCATCATCAATTAATTCTTTTTGGTCCAAACAGTGTCTTTTTTCCTCCCACGATTTGTTGTTGTTATGATATATCTTACTTCCAAGTCTCTTTTTCATGTTTTCTCCCTTTGTTTTATAATTGGCCAGCGTCATTTATTGGACACGTGAAAAGGGAATAGACAAGGCAGACAAGGATGGCAGCAGTAAAACGACGGTCTATACTAATAATGATCTCTCAGATATAGACGGACTTTCTATCGATGTCTCAGGTAATAGTGCAGTGGTTTTAGGAGGGAGAGGAAGAAAGAAAGAGAGAGAGAGAGGGGGGGGGGGGATAGAGGGGAGGGGGGAGCCTTTATTGGCTCCCGAAAACTTATATTTTAACAAACGGATGACACAAATTAAATTATTAAAAAAATAATTTGCTAACTCAGAGCAACTCATGTTCTAAAAATTCCGCGGCGCCTGTAGTGCCAAAGATGTTTCTCTTAAAAGTCGTACTAGTAGTTGACAAATCTCTTTCATATGTGGTGTGGATGTGTGTGTGTGTGCGTGTGTGTGTGTGTGTGTAATGTGTGCGCGTGCGTCCTCGGGGGCATGCTCGTCTATGAAAGCACTTCTTCTAAAATATATGATGGGAGAATTCAGGTATACATTTCTTGAGAACAAAGCGGAAAAGATTAGAAAAGAGATCCCATCCTGGTCAGTTCTGGTTTCATACATGGCCTTTATTTTCTCTTCTTTATGCTGTAGGCCAAAGACTCTTCTTCTCCGACAGTGGACAGAAGAAAATGCACATCTTAAACTTGAATACCAACTCCATTTCCCAGCTATCCAGCTCATATGAGCCGATAGACATCTCTTTCTTCAATGACAAACTATATTTCTTGAATATAAGCCCAACGGGTGTTTTTGAAGTCAATAACTACGATGCATCACCGATTTACATGCAACATGTGACGTCAGCATTCACCGCGCCACGCCGAATGCACGTTGTTACTGTGGAAGTGTCGTAGTATAGTAGTTCATTCACTTGACTCTCAATCCACTAACGTCCTTTAGCCTGACATTAATCCATATTTGCAACTCTCCAACCAGGCGTAAATGGGTACTTGGCTATTGCTGGGGTAGTACTATTTGCAGGGCCCTCATGAAGAACAGCATTGTCATTGAGAATGCTTCCCTGGGTTAACAAAATCATTCTAATAACAATTGATATTATAACTGTTACTGTGCCAAATTCACAAGAAAGGAAACATGATTTTGCAGATAAATAAACTTTTATATAGGTCAGGAAGAGGGCAAGAGTTTCATCCGGGCCCTCCATTTTGGCCAACTCCTTATTATTTGGCAGGGCCCCATAAATTTCGAAACCTTGGATCCACAATTATTGAAGGTGATATCAAAGATACAGGTGGCTGCAAGATTAAAACTGAAAAAAGAAAACACGAAGACGTTCTTAGAACGTTTAAAGAGTCCAATCATTTGGGCGAAATATATTGTTAAAAGGCTAAGTCCACTCCAAAAAATCTTTATCGCCATAAACTTACATTAGGTGAAATCATGGCCCTATACTGCTCACGGCAAACATAACACGTGGCATGATAGTAAGACGTGGTAGGTGTCAATGTGAGAACTGCACTCAGCAAAAAAAAAATGTAAGTGGACACCAAGCTTTCGTTAATGTAATGAATACTAAATATTAAATATAAAACTTTCATAAATCAAAATAATTATAAATCGATCCTCTTTAAAGATGATATGGAACAAAGACATTCATGCATGAGTGAGGATAGCCATATAACAATAAATACGTTTCTGAAAGAAAATTGCAAAATAGGTCTGCATCTGGCCATTCAAATGTTGATAGTCATTTGGAGGTATCCTATGGCTCGTCCACGAGTGGGAAGGAGTGACCGTACGTACTTGTCAAAACCATGCAGTCCTGAGACTACCGTTGACATCCACAGCTCAATCTTCCTCTTTGTTTCTTATTCATTGTTTTCCTTTTTGAACAAGAATGTTTTACACATCCAAATGCTCATTAACATTTGAATGGCTACTTGCTACATTCTTGCTATTTACTTAACCCTCGGTCACAAATGCCATTACGAACTGCTACGAACGCCGTACGAAAGATTTTCAGACCATGGAAATTCGGGGAGACCATGGAAAAACAGGGAGATTCGTACGAACCTTTTGGACCGTAGCTTAAATCATACATTCTAATGGTTAAATGAATGTGCCTTCCATTATCAGCGTCTTAGTTCAAAACTTGATATAATAATAAATGTTGGTAGAGTATTATTTTTTTCTTTAATTTGATATACATTTGATCATATTTCATTGACGGTTTTTATGAAAATTTTGAACGATAAATAATGTCGACCTTCTTTTTTGCTGAGTGCAGTACCATTTCTAATAAAAATTAGTATGTATTCAACTAAATTAGAAACTACCACTTTGGCGAGACAAAAGTTAATTGTCTTATATGTCGTATTGATGATATTTAAAAACATTACAATACTAAATAGTAATAGAGATTTAGAAATGTTTTCGTTCTTACGAATAAATCGCTGTTATGAAGGAGTCGGGCTGATAATATTTCAAGACCTAGGATATAACTTTAAACCACTGTATCGGTTTAGAAGTGTCCAGCTTCCTGCAAGTAATAGATTTCTTCCTGGGCTCTCTTTAATCTTAGTAAACGAGTCTTAAATAGACGAAATATAGAATAATAAGAATAATTATTTTAATACTTATTATCAAGATATGTAATGCTATTCATTTTATCGGAACAAATAGAAAAAATAAATTGAGACTGACTTATATTTATTTCCTAATTAAAAGAAAGAGCTTCAGTTTTATTCATGATGTTTTCTTGCACATGTATAATTGTTTAAATAAACCGTTTCATGATAAAGAAAAATGTAAGAAAAAGGCACCAATAATTTGTTGTTCTTCTCTTATTCAGGTTGGATTGTAATTATTTCAACCCTTGAACCTGAGGCGCAGTAAACCGTCGTAAAAAAGCCGCTACTGTTTATTTTTAAACATGTAAATGACTAGCAACTGCGCGCGACAAAGGATAACAGACTTATTCACTGATCTCTGTGGTAAAACAAAACCTTACACCACAAAATAAGTGATGATATGCTGAAAGATGAGATGTATTCCTACCTTGTGATGTGGAGGGAGTGGAGATTTTGCACACATTGTGTGTGGGTAAGCACTGAATCCAACGACCGGGGTAATAGTACATTTGTAAAGCGCTTAGAGACATTTGTATTCAGCGCTACATGAAAATTAAATATTATTATTATTATATTACAATATTCCAATCGAAAGTGTACAAGGATATTCTTGGCATAATGTAATGCCGTTTAGCATGACATGGGCGCAACCATTTTCTTGATAATATCACGTACCAGGCGAACTTGTACATGTATAATGCACCAAGCTTTAGTTGGAAATATTTTTTCATTTCCTTACATAACCTTTACTTTTCAATCAAGACATAAAGGAAACAAAATATACTTGGTGAAAATGTATAACAGGGGAACAATAATATTGTCACTCATATATTTTAGAAATACTAAAATATAGCAGTTGACAAATCTATTTCATTTAATGCGAAACCCTTACCCCAGAAAAGCGCCAATTTGATTATGCAATTTGCGTTCTGACAATAAAATTGTAGTACAAATGTTAAAAGCAGGTGAATGAAATATCTAATCACCACAAATACCTTGGAACGAAGCATCCATAAATTTAAATTAATTTACTTGATAAACGACTCTGCAGATGATAAAGAAAAGGGTGATGCCAAACACTATGAACATGACAGACAAAGAAAGAGGACAAAATATACAGTTCCTCATTCTACCCTTAACAATTGCTGTGGTTGACAAAGGAATATCCCTTCACTAGTATTATGTAAAATTGTGTAGAACAGGTGTCACATGCATTTGCACCTGTTCTACACATTTTTACATAATAGCAGTGAAGGGATGTTCCTTTGTCTACCATAGCAATTGTTGAGGGTAGAATGAGGAACTGTATATTTTGTCCTCTTTCTCTGTCTGTTCTGTTCATAGTGCCATGTCGTGCTGAGAAACTGTACATTGTGCTAAATATATATTGGTTTATACCTCTCTCATATACTTTGGTGGGGAATATTTAGACAAAGAGCAAGAAGGCAATAAGATATCTCTCAGAATAACTTGTTTAGTACACTTTACCTGATCATAGAAAATAAAAATCCACACAGCATTTTTCAACATACTAAAATGTAAAATACAAGCTAGGTACATATATATTATTAATAAAAAGTCAGAATATATGTATAATTATATCATAATACAATCATTAAAATAATTACACCTTTAACACAAAATAGTTGACGAATCATTTCAAAATTTTATAAAGACAGGAGACCACTGTCTTAAAGCTAATCCTGAGCTCTGGTATGGGAATCGTATTTAGAGAAAAAAATTGCTATGGTTTACTCTGGATTGTTTATCCAGCAGTTGATTGGTTGTTCGAGCCAGTGAAATACATACAAACGCACACAAACGTTCTGGGTATCATCTTCGATAAAAACCACAACTCCCATTTGCTCGTAGTAACCTGCGTTTAATAAGCACATGGTGTCGGGCCTACTTACCCGGACGTCCTTATCTTTCTATGCTCATTACTCAGCCACTATACATTTTCTTTCAAAATTGTTTTGCACATCATGTGCGAAACAATTAAATGACACGTCATGTCATTAATTTGTGATCTTGAACATTCAGTGTTAATTTCGTTGGATTCTGTAAGAATTTGTTTCTATATTTACCAGAACTCAAGTTTATCTTTAAGCTAGAGTTTGAGAGTGATTGCGGCCTCAGGATATGAACCTATCATGGGCAACCAAACTTATAACATATAGAATCAGAAATATATCAACTATAACAGCCACATAACAAAGAAAATAATTTGTTTAAGGCATAAAATGTGCATGTGCATGTGTGTGGGTGTGCGGGTGCTTGCATTTGGAGCGTTTATCAAATTATAACTTGTATGATTATAATGATTCACGCTTGATAATGATAATTTGTATAATGATAATAATTCATATTTTGCCGCGTCATGTCTTAACGAGCCTCAACGAATCACACTTTTAAAAAAAGTTCAATATAAAGATTCTTTAACTGGTATATTATGACATACTTGCGTAACTCCATCAAAGTATAAACTTCAAACATCAAAGCACAATCTAAAAGAGAATCGATCACGTATAGTCATTATCGTAAATTATCAAATTTCGTATTCATTAACAACTACCGAAAGTTCAATTTTCAAAATTGCTAATAACTAACCCTACTGGATGGTTAAAGGAAGGAACCTCCTTAAACTTCAGATCGCGGGAGCTTGTATAATTGGTCATGCTATAGACTCCTGCGTTCGAACCAGCGGAATCGCCGGTCTTCGTCCAAAACATGTCTCCGCCGTAGACGCTCATTTGAGTCACGTGGAGGAAGTCGTTGGCAGGAAAAGACGTAGTGAGTTCGACGACGTTGTCCGGGTCGCTGAGATCGATGTAGAACGTGCGATGCTTGTCAATGTCGAAGAAGGCGACGAGTGTAGTCGGACCTGATGTTGGAAAGAGAACAAAATGTGAAATTGATTGATTGACTGTTGAATCGATTTATTATAATTAAAAAAAACCATTGAACATGCAGCCTAAGGGCTGAAAATATTCAATTTACAAAATAAAATGTACATACCTATTATCAATCTTTACGTAGGAATACAACTAACATAATATTGGGACAAAGATATTTGGGGTTTAAGAATAAGATGATGGAGTGATGTCGTATCCATCCAATCCCGGACTCGTATTACGTGTTTCATAGTGGTATGCCCGAGCTCAGATAGAAAAGGAAAGTCAGTTCACCTCATTGTACCTGTAAAAGCTATGGTTACCCTATAGAAGTCATTATTGTTCAGCACTTTTGTTAAGAATGGATTGAAAGTGAAAATCTAAATGATGATCATTTAATTAAATGCGAGCAGAAAGGTCATAAAATATTGGGATGAGATCCAAATTCTAAAGTTCATTTCGGACATCCAAATATGTAAAGGAAGTTCGTCAGCTTTATTTGTTTTCGATCTGTCGTTTTTGATCTGTCGTTTTTGATTTGTCGGCCACGTAAAAAAAAAAAAAAATCAAAAAAAAAAAATCAACATGTCTTTTACCCTAGCTGGCAGACTTTATAATCTGAATTTCCTCTTCCGTTCTTGTTTCTGTTCATGTGTAGTTTGTCATTGTTCTGCGGATTGTACCCCCCGGTCAAAACGTTATATACCCCCGGGAAAAATGGGAAGAAAACAAACTGTCATTTACCTAAAGAGTCAATGGCAAGTCCTGTGATGTTCATAAAATCAGGGTTCTGGTAGATAGTCTGTCGCCTTGAGGAAGAGAGGTTTATTCTGTCAATGCCACCGTCACGTGACCAGTATAAGTACCTGAATTAAAAAATATAATAAAAGCAAATAGGAAAACAAAATCCGTTTATGGAGGACATTGGATTTCCTCGGGTAACGCGGTAAGTCCCGCATCAGTCGATATGCATGATCTTTGAGCCACGCTGATCGGTGCTGCGCTGCCTAGAAATGTTTATGACACTGATTTATTCTATACGAATAATATTAGTTTCTTTCTTTCGTATGACAATTCTAGATTGCGCCCAAAGAAAATCCCCAGTTTACTACAAAACGGATAAACGTTTATTGTATCTAGACAAAATAGTGGACATTCCTGTGTCATGGTTAGAGCCAGCAAACACCCGGAACCAGACAACAAGGAAAAAGCTCTGAGTCTATTAGCTTCAAGTGAAACAGGGTGCTTTAATAAAAAGATTCCATTTTGTTATCTACCACGATACTTCTAAATAGACTCGTCCTATCTCTTTTTATGATATAGGCCTATCTTAAATAAACCATGGTGGCGGTTAAAAGAATCGAAAATTCAAAGGTGCTAACCATCCCGATACGTCAATAGCAATTGCTCTCGGATTTGGTGTATTCGTAATAAGGTCCGTTTCGCAGCTCGGATAGCCCAGATGGAGTCTGGTGATCTTATTTGACTTGGAGTAGGCACAGTACACCATTCCGCTAGACTGCACCAGCGATATGCTGACAGGTTCTAGAGGTAATACATGGAAAGAATAGCAGGAGTAGAATATGACGTCATCAACAACAATGTAGCTTTGTCACGGTAGTGGGTGGAAACATATTCTTGTATCATATTAACCAAAGAAGCTTTTCAAACTATACCATGCCTAAATAATGGTCGAGTATTTCCTACCAGAATAGGCATTTAAAACAATTTGTTAGTAATAGTTTTTTTGAAAGCATAGTGATATAACAGTAAATGAAACATTTTTTCAACAAGGGCCACGAATGCCCAACATGGTCTGATATAACGTTCTTTGTGTATTCGTGCGTAGGTTAAGCACTCTACATTTACATACACCGTAGTTGACTGTTTGCTCGTCCAGAAACACAATAAGATATCGTTCAATCGGTCATTTTTTTAAGAGACGTTTTATTTTCTCTTTGCAATCAGGTAAAACAATTAATCGTCATCACATTACTATCATCGTCATCATCATCATCATCATCATTGTCATCAACAACAAAAAGCATTCATAAAGAATTCCTTTAAAGTTTATATTGAGTTATTTTCATGTCAGTATGGAATATTACTTTAGTAGCAAAATCCCCTGAAAATGATTGCTTTTTGAACGCCCTTATATTTGAAATATGAAGCGAAACAGTTGAAAGTTTAAGACCAAACTTTCGTATATTGTGTAGTCCCATGTTCCAATTTCCGTGTGCAGTGGATGTGATTGTCAGTTAGATTGAATAACTTATTTGTTTAATTTGCGCTCATTCTAAAACATTCTTTAAGAGCAGGTTGAGTTTTGGGAAGAGGTGAAAAATAATTTCTGAGCGTTATCATTCTTAATATGCAAGTGTGGAAGAACATCAGATAATAATAATAATAATAATAATATGGATATTTATATAGCGCCGGTATCCCTGAAAAGCATGGCTCTTCAAATGCCTTCATACTCTAAATTTGGCATGTAACATCGTAAAAATCCGGGGTAGGATGTTTACGTCACGTGTTCGTATAGTCCCATATACATCTTTCTGTGTACAGTGTTTGTAACTTTACCAAGACTTGGCCAATTTCTTATTATTTTGATGATTCCAGAACCTTGCAATACACACAAATTCTTATGTGCTAGATGATCAACCTTTTGTGGTCGATTCCACACCGTTTCTTTCACAATGCAATCTCATGACCAGAACTCAACTTCATCTTTAAGTGCTCTAAAATCAACCTTCCCCAATCTTCATAGACCACATACCTTTGTACAATCCCACAGAATATATCCTAGGGTGTGTACCATAAAGGGACGCTCCGTGGATTAGGTCGGTCTTCAGATCTGTCCAGAACACCCGGAAACCAGAAGTGTCTATTGTGACCCCCGTGGGATCCTCGTGCTCGGGGAAGGTGAACAGGGTCGAAAACTGGAGATCCCCACCACCATAGAAGATTGCCCGGTTTACATTGTCCAGGACGAACATTTGCATACCTTCGCCTGTGAAAAGGGGAAATATATTCAAGGCATTCTGGTCTTAATTTAACATGACGCCTAGCTTGTGGAAGTCCAACATAGTTGTTGAAAGAACAGTTTCGTTCCATCTGACCACTTGCATTATTTTCCTGCATCTTTCTTGGGCGATTTCCTGGACAAACAGGGTCACGATGTTTGAAGTGTATTCTTAGAGCATCAACATAAAAAACTGACGGCAATTTTTGAGAAACGTAAGTGATCGGGAGAGAATACAGGATAGTACAGCTAAAGATTCCCTGTCCTACTGTTTCCCCCGGGGATCCGAGGAGATAGACAAGGTTTTCCGAGGGGGAAGGCCCTATAGGGTAAAGCTCAATAGGTTTGACAAATCTCCAGCAACAATCGCTCCAAGCGATTCCCTAAAACCCCAAACCAAAACTGCCTAAACCAAACGTAAAATCAAAGCGCATCCCTAAATCTGACCCTGTACTTATGGAAAACTGAAGCCGGCATCACGATTGCCGAAGAAAATGTAGGATGACTGAAGTTTACTGTAGATTAAAATCTCTATTATATGTACTTCGTTGTATCATTCCTAGAACTAGCACTTACCGAAGATATTCAGAGGTGTCGTTGTCTCATACATTGTCGTTGTCTCATTCATTGGCGGCGTCGAATAGCCTACGAATGTGGCCATCGTAGTCCAAACTGACGTCGACGAGATGGTTGTCGAGGTCGGCGCCTCGGTTGTTGAGATGCCTGTTATCCCAGATGATGAATCAGCCATAGCTAAAACAATATATTAGTAAAGAAACACAATGTTTAAAATGAGTATCATTCTGTGACAAGTAGCAGGGTTATTATAAACTACTAGCTGACTAAGGCAACATCAGGGCCCCGTCATATAAAGAGTTGATATCAACCTCAACTGTGTACTTAAGAGATAGGAAAATGCAAACTTGCGATTGATTAGAGGACTTGCGATTAATTTGGATCGATCGCAACTCTTTATACGACGGGGCCCAAAACATGTAAATATTTTTTAAATATCTCAGGTTATCATGGTTATTTTCATAATAAGTGGATGGGCGGATTTCCCATCGTAAACAGAAGACATGGGGCAGTTTTCACAGATATTTCCAACACAAATATAAATGATCACCAGACTTTCACATTTCCAAATAGGAGTAATCAATTTGTCAACATGGAAGAGGAAAAAATAATTTGGTTTCAATTGCCGACATCACTTGAACGATTTTATAGCTTTACAAGAAATTTTTAAAAAAGAGCTAGGGGGGGGGGGGGGGGGGGTGGTCGTGTTCTTCTGAGCACTTACCAGGCAGTTGACACACTCGTGATCTCGAAATACCTGGGGTCGAGTTGGGCATGTCCGGCATGGGACCAGGAACCAGTCGAATGGTCTCAACACCGGGAATAGTAATCGAACCGCAAGGATTGGACACAATATAGAGGGCTGTAGGATGAATGGTGAGCTCGGGTCGTTCTGTCGGCTGGTAGCCTCCATCTCCTCCTCCTCCTCCTCCTCCACCTCCTCCACCTCCTCCTCCACCGGAGCAGGCATTGAGAGTTTGGAACCCTGACGGTAAAATGATTAGTTTCAATAGTTATTTTTCTCATAGTCATGCATCATGAAGTGTCTTGGAATTTGACATACATTTACATGTACACACAAATAAATTATGAAATAGGTCAGAAGTTCTCACAGGACGAAATGATTCAGAACCATGGGTGTCGATCCCGGGGGGGATGGGGGGGATATATCCCCCCAATATTTCAGGTGGGGGGATGGCCTGTACAATCATCCCCCCCCCCCCAATAATTCACCATCAAAAAAAAAAAAATGAAGAGAAAAATTAAGGATGAGAGCCCGATGAGAGTAGTTAATGGTTATTACTCGCAAGATGACCATCAATATACACATTTTGCTATCTCATTTTCATAATACATACATATATACGAAGTAAATAAGACAACCGTATATGAGACAAGAATAAATTGAATTCTCGCTCATACGGCTTCATCAGGAATTGACGAATTTATTCAATTTGTTCAATCAACAGCATCATAGAAATGCAGTGCGCGAAATGCAAAGACGCAGCGTCAAAAAGCAACGAGCTAAATGTTAAGCGCGAAGCGCAAAAATAGCAATCTGCAATGCACATCAGACAATCCTGGACAGTGTAAACATAGATGAACTCTGTGACGATTTCGTGATGAGATCGGAGACAAGGAAAAAGATTTTCGGACATTAGTATGACTTATAAAAAAGTTCTCTAATTGTTATGTTGTTTCCGTTCACCCTTTTTAAAATTCACGTCATTGTATCTTTGTTTTTGTTTTTTTCACTCATTTTATTTCCTGATATTTCCTAAAAGATTTTTCATTTTTGGAGAAAGATTATTATGTCACAACTTATTTGTAACACAAATTATTTTCAGTGGGGAAACTGAATTCAGACAAGGATTAATATAGAGAACAGTACAACGAGTCGTCTTCTTTCTCTAATAATTCAGTGAAAAGGGCAAAGCTGTTAGGGGGCAACTGAATTCAGACGTGGATTAAGCGTAATAATCAAATGAAACGTCAAAGTACACGATACAACGAAGCGTCTTCTTTTACGAATAATTTAATGAAACGTGAAAGTTTACGCGCTAAGCGCGGAATGGGCGAAAATGAATACAGACAAGGATTAAGAGTAATAATTTATTTAAACGTTAAAGCTTCCGCGCTTCGCGCGGTAGGGGGGGGGGGGGGAACTGAGTTCATGAAGGACACGATACAAAAAAATCGTCTTCTTTCACTAATGTGAAAGCTTCCGCGCTTCGCGCAGGAATGGACAAAAATAAATTCAGACAAGGATTAAGAGTCGAGAATGGTACATAGGATCGTCTTTTTTCTTTAATCATCTAATGAAACATCAGAGCTTCCGCGCTACGCGTGGGGAAGGGGGAATTTGATTCAAACATTAAGGATTAAGAGTCGAGAATGGTACATCGAATCGTCTTCTTTCTTTAATAATCTGATGAAACGTCAGAGCTTCCGCGCTACGCGCGGAGGAAGGGAAACTTGATTCAAACAAGGATTAAGAGTCGAGAACGGTCCAACGAATCGTCTTCTTTCTCTTATAATTTAGTGAAACGTAAAAGCTTCCGCGCTTTGCGCGGTAGGGGAGAAACTGAATTCATGAAGGACACGATACAACAAATCGTCTTCTTTCTCAAATGTGAAAGCTTCCGCGCTTCGCGCAGGAATGGGCGAAAATGAATTCAGACAAGGATTAAGAGTTGAGAATGGTACATCGAATCGTCTTCTGTCTTTAATAATCTAATGACACGTCAGGGCTCCGCGCTATGCGCGGAGGAAGGGGAACTTGATTCAAACAAGGATTAAGAGTCGAGAACGGTCCAACGAATCGTCTTCTTTCTCTAATAATTTAGTGAAACGTCAAAGCTTCCGCGCTTCGCGGGGGGGGGGGGAACTCCCCTCCCTGCACACAACCCCCTAGGGACCGCGCTTCGCGTGCTCACTACCGCCTCCTAAAATGAAATCCTGGCTACGCGCTTGGGAGGGGTGCAACTTGCCACACGCTTCTACCTCTTGATTGCTTTGATCCATTGCCGAAAATATTTTGGCACCTATCATCCCCCCAGCCACGGATACAAATCGACACCCTTGTTCAGAACATACTACTTTTTTGACTTCTTAGGATGACTACCGCCTACCCCCCCCCCCCACACCAACGAATACTCCAATTACTATAACCTCTATGAATCTACCCTCACTGGTGGAATTCATCCCGGAACACGCCCCCATTGCCTCCTCCTCTAACACGTTTATGCTCATCGTCGTCTTTTTCTATCTCTCTCTCATTGTCGCTCTCCTTCTCTTCCCTTTTCGCACTCTCTCTCTGTCTCTCTCTCTCTCTCTCCCATTAATATCGTTCTCGCTGTCTTTGTTTCTCTCTCTTGTCCCATTACCCCCTTCATTTTCTTTCTTTCTCTCTCTTTCAATTCAATTTAAATAAAGTACTTATCTTGATTGAATCACTGTTAAAACGCACTTCAGCCTAAAGTCATTTGACGTTTATTTGTTCTAATTAGTTTTTTGGTCATGTGTATCCATATATCGAATCCATTTGAAAATTCGCAACTCACTTTGCCCGGTGGAAAAGGTTTAAGCTATCTCGTTAGCAAATTTGAAACGGTCCAACGCTCACCCTGATCCATCATTCATATGACCATCAATTCGTCACAATACATCAATTTCTCTCATGTCATTATGGTGCAAACAATATAATTGGTAGGAGGACCAGCAATATCGTCATTAGGGACTTTTAGATTTGCGTGGACTGATACGTGTGACGTCCATTCAAGGCAGTGCATTAAAAGGACGTCGACCGTAGCAATCCACATTGTCTTCGTGCAAATCTAAAAGTCCCTATTCATTGAGACCAGCAGACCCTTGATTGATTAAAATGCAGTGCTCGCTTTTACCTCCCCCCCCCCCTACTCAGTGTTATTTAGGGTACGCGTATGCATGTTCCCGCCCTTTGAAAGCACCCCCTCAGTCCGGTGTGTAAAGTCAATACGGGCCGATTTTGTTGTGTATTACGAGCCGGTCTTTGGTGCGTGAAAAGTACCCCTTTACCGGAGATATTGGGAACATGAATGCGATCCCTCCGTTCCCGGAGTTGGGGGGGGGGGGGGGGGGAGGGGGGGGGGGGGGGCTTTTATCATGGTGACATAATCGGTATTGCGAGACATACGAACAATGAACTACCACATTTCAAATCAATAATTGAATATTGCGATTGAATTTTACCATTAATGCATGTACATTATAAGCGCTTATTACCATTCCTTCTATTGATGACGTTCATAACCATATAACTGCTTGTTTTAAAAGACATGTGGATAGTTAATAGTATTGGTCAAGAGGCTTTGTGTGCAGGGCACCAGAAAATGTTTAATAGTATACATGCATAGACTCTTTATTACATATAGCACATAAGCACAACTCTATTAAATCTTGAACCTTGCCTAATTTTGTCAGACACTGGCTGTGTCAAACAGCTAGAGGACCTATGGAGTGCAGTAGACCGTAAAATATGAATAGTCTTACAGTACAGACACTCAGTTACACAAGGGCTTGTGCCAGCAAAGTTGGACGATAGAGGATCAAATATATGTTAACATTTTTTCTGTCGAATATACTGCCTAGATATATAAAGTTAAGAAGTAAAATATTCATACCCTTACTAAGTTTTTTAATTGTTTAGTTATGTGAAAATTGATTTGTGTTTCTTTGGAATGTGACGTATGAGAGCTTACATGTTAAAGATTCAACAAAGGCAGGCGCGTAGCCGGGAAGGGGGGGGGCAGTGGAAGCTGTCGCCCCCCCCCCCCCAACAACGAAAAAAAAAAACCGCCGGCCAAAAAGAAGGAGAGAGAGAGAGAGAGAGAGAGAGAGAAGAGAAAAGGGGAAGAAAAACGAGCAGACAAAGAGTAAGGAGTATAAGAGTCGATAACGGTACAACGAATCGTCTTCTTTCTCTAATAATTAAATGAAACGTCAAAGATTCCGAGCTTCGCGCGGGAGTGGGGGAGGGGGGCTGAATTTAGACAAGGATTAAGAGGCGAGAACGGTACAACAAACCGTCAAAGCTTCCACGCTTCGCGCGGAAGGGGGAAAAATTCAGACAAGAATTAAGAGGCAAGAATGGTACAACAAATCGTCTCATTCTCTAACAATAAACGTCAAACCTTGCGCGGGAGGGGGGAAACTGAATTGAAGCAAGGATTAAGAGGCGAGAACGGTACAACGAATCGTCTTCTTTTTCTAATAATTTAATGAAACGGGGGGGGGGGGGGGGGAGGACTCCCTTCCCTAGGGAACGCGCCTCGCCTGCTCTGTAAGTGATATGTACGCGCTTGAACAACGGGTCTTATTCAAGGAGTCAACCTATTATTTTTGAGAAACGAAAAATACATAAAACATCAACTTTACAAAGAGTATAAATAATTTAGGGATATTTATCTTTCTCCATAAAATCGACAAGCCCTAGATGTTTTACGCGTTGAATGCCCATTATCAAAATTGGACGAGATTGCGCAGGTCAAGCGGAAAGGCGTCGGGACCCAATTTATGGCAGAAGTATTTTTCCATGCGTTAAACTATCAGCATTCATCGTATCGCTATCTATTTCTCTCTGAAGGAAAATTTGAACAATTATTGTGGAAAAGAAAAGAAATAATTGGGAATTTATATGCAAGCTGGTCGAGGAAATTGTAGCTATGATGTGCGATTTGGTTAAAATGTGAAACTATAATTTTGTTTATGTGAATATTTATCTTTTGTAAATGATTTAAAAAAATGGTAAAAAAAATAAAAAGAATTTTCACAGAATCAAACGAAACTTACACTGAGTGTTCAGGATAACTAATAAATGTCATTTTCCAAACAATTTTGGTAGAAAATGTATACTGGCTGAGTAATGAGCATAGAAAGATAAGGAAATCAAGTAATAGTAGCCCTGACATTTGCAAATATATTTTATATATGAAGATTTATTTTTAACCTTGACTGTGGAATGTTAAACTTCACTTGCAAATTGATTTAGACCTATGTGAAAATTATTTGTAATTTTGTATTAAATGTTATAAATTATGTTTTTTTTTAATTAAGAGAAAACAAAAATATGAAGTAATGAATGTAATGAATTTTATCCTAGTCCTAACTTCGTTTTAATCGTTAAGGCTTTTATCTCTCTTTGATTCTAAGTTCTCTGGCTTCTAATTTCTCGAATTTCTAGAAAATATAAGATGTCTAAATAAAACATGTATCTTACCTGCCAACAAGGAAATGATGGAGATCCACATGAACATCGCCATTTGGAGTAATTCTGAAATTTTGAAATAATAGCAAACGCTGATTGAATCCGTTTAATTTAAATGAAAGCTTCTTGCCTTTTTAGATTCATTTTACTATCATAGCTAGAACAGTCAGATGAGAAATTCTATGAAATATTATTTTCAATTATCGACCTACTCCTCAACTCAAACACTAGTTCACAGAGAAGATATATACATTATGTAAAATATACAAGATAGGCATATTGTAAAATTGAAATATCCAAAGATAAAACTAAGTAAAGAAATCACAGAGAAAAAAATAATGCAAAATGTTATTAGCCTGAACTATAAGAGACATACAAACTTAATTTGTATAGCATTGAGCAAGGTAACGCAAAAGATTATTAGGCGCGTATGGTTCATGGCCATTCGCTTTTTATTTTTACATTTTTATACATCGCAATATCAGAATATGAGAGAAACACAATCACTATCACAATGGCGACGGTAATTGATGTAATTGGCAGGAAATTGACAACCTTTTAGCAAAGGACATGGCATATCACTAAATATTAAAGTAAATATTCAACCTAGACAGCATTTATTTCCGAATTGGAATATTTATGTTGCTATGAAAAGAACGTATCGTAAGTTGCCAGTGGCGGATGCGGTGTTCATTTTAAAAAATGGGGAAGGGGACGGCGAGGTTGGGTTGGTTATGCGACAATAATCAATGTTCGTGAAACAACAATAATATTCCGCTTTTATACAGCGCTTAATACATCAACGATGTCTGTAAGCGCTTTACCGATATATTATTACCCCGGTCATTGGATTCAGGCTTGCCCGCACACAATGTATGCATTTTCTCCACTCCCTGGGGAGCATTCCAGCCAGACGCTCACAATGCTGAGCACACTACATTAACTTTCGCATGCTACCGGGTAACCATTTAACACCTGGGTGGAGAGTGGCATACAGTGTATGTAGATTAACGCCTTGCCAAAGGACGTTAGTGTCGGGCTGGGATTTGAACCCCGTACCTTGTGATCTGCAGTCGGTTGACTTATCCACTAGACCACAACACCTCTCCAATGATAATCACAATTGATTGAATCCTAAATTGTTTATATAAACCCATCTAAAGAAGCGTCAATTGCCCCCCGGCAATAATTGTTCAGGTAGCATTTGCTCCAGCGATAACTGGGTGATCCGACATGATGTTCCAGGGACAACTATCCGGGCATTATTTCTTCAGAGATTTCAGGGTCACGTTTATATAATACAACTAAGTTTAAGGCTCAGTTCAAGGTAAGCGTTAATCCTTCCACTACCAATTTGTAATACTACTGCTACAATAACACTAACAACCACTCCTAATACTACGACTACGACAACGATGACTCTTCTTCTTCTTCTCTTCTTCCTCCTACAACAACAACAACAACAACAACAACAGTAGCAACAACAATGATAACGACAACAACAACTACTACTATATTACTACTACCACAACTACCTCTGCTTCTCTGCTTCTACTACTACTACTACTACTACTACTACTACTACTACTACTACTACTACTGCTGCTGCTACTACTTCTACTACTAATACTTCTACTACTAATACTACTATTAACACTACTATACTACTCCTACCTCTACTTCTACTTCTACTATACTCCTCCTTCTACTACTCCTCATTCTACTACTCCTCCTTCTACTACTATACTCCTCCTCTTATAACTATTACTACTACTTCTACTTCTTCTCCTACAACAACAACAACAACAACAGGAACAACAACAGCAACTACTACTGCTACTACTAATAATACTCCCAAATCTAAGTTTGTTGAAATGCTTTTTAATACATGTAAAACTTGCAATGTAATTTAGCTTTCGGGCTACCATTTTGAAGTTGTCTAATAAAAAACATTCTACTACTACTACTAAAACGTTAAAAAGTTTCAAAAGGTTGTCTTACCTCTGAATATATAGAGTTATCACTCAACTGAATACTTGCTATCTTGTTCGCTCCGCCAAAAACATGTTGCAATGTAGATCAAAATACTTGTTCCCAGACAGGCGGTGGTTGTTCTTTCCTCATTGGACTGAAAAACCAATTAAATGATGAGGATGGTGTGCGAGTACTTTAGACGGTGGAAACCCAGAGACGGCGTGTGAGGAGTACGCATTTTCCTTTCATGGGTATGGAGATACAATATGTTATACTTTAGTCTGCACATTTAGGCATTGTCTCCAATTTCAGGGACGTTATCACGAAAAGACAAAATAAAACACAAAAACAAAACAAAACAAAATAAAAACGAAAAAAACAAAGACGAAAACCGCCCCTTAAAGATACTATGTCCCTTTTGCAGCCAACATCAAATTACGTAGAACTTTGCAGGAATTATGAATATTTCATGTATGTCCTATCTGTGAAATTCAAACGTTAGCAGTGTCATATTCAAATTATGCAAGGAAACCAGTTTACTTGCTAGACTTCACTATCAGACACTATTGAGTGACTGACTGGCTTTTTTTCTTTCTTTGGTAATAACATACATAACATGAGCTGTAAAAGGTACTTGTTACTTGTTGTAATGGCCAAAATCAAACTGATTGAATCTTTGCGCAGCACAAAACGTACGACTATTCGGTACAATATTCTGATAATCAGACTATTACTTACTGACTTGGTAGCACTAAAGTCGATTCGACAACTAATAGTCATTATTTTCCCACTTAAAGACATTTTCAAGCCCCCTTTTTTAGGGAAGTTCTAAATTATTATTATCTTTCCAATGCCGTTGGAATTTAACCTTTTCATCATTTTTGGCCAGCAAATTGGACATAGTACCTTTAAACTCAAAGTGTTAGCCATTATCTATTTGATATCATTTCTATTAAAAAAAAGAATTCTCATCACTTTTGAAGATGGTATGTAATTGATATCCATCCACACTCCAGACTACGCCAATAATTGCAATATTTTGAAATTCAGTTTTATTACACAATGAGCATGGTGAAGTAATTGGATTGGGGTAAAGCGGGCTGATGAAAAAAGAATTTGTCACGGGTTATTGTTAGCTGATTATATTGCTTGTAATTGACCGTATTAATATGCCAATTGCAATAATGCGCGAAGAAAGAGAGTTATCAACAGCTCATTGCGTTATTCGTTTCATGGTAGATTGGCTATTAAAAGGCCGGGATAATTATATGATTGCACCCTTGCAGGTAGGCTCAGGGAGAACAGTTTACCCAGGGTAGCCTCATCAGTATTAATTTATACTGATGAGGCTACCCTGGGTAAACAGGACACATTATCATTAGTAGAATTATTACGCATTGATAAGCCCTCGCCTACGGATCAGTAGATTCTTGAAGTTTTAAAATAAACGAAACTTGTTATTTGCCTGCCACATTATATATAATATAATACCTCCTATTCACATTTTTTCCTGTCATTTTTCGTTATTTTTTAATACTGGGAAATTAATTGCATGTCGTGGAGCACTCTACTTAGTGATTGATAAATACTTTCAAAAATAAAGTATATTGCAATAAATATCTAAATGCACCTATTCGTTTTAATTGCTAAGTGAAAACAAAAAGACTTTCCATTTCACAAAATAGAGCTAGCTCTGTCGGTCCTTGTTTTTCTTTTATACAACGCCCCCTCTTGTCTCTTCTGTGAAACTTGGTTGAGAAAAAAAGAAAAAAGATCACACTGATTTGTTTAGCCTATAGCCTAGGCACTGTGTATTTCTTACTGATAACTAGGGTTTCTACACTTTACTGAATATTTTGTTGCTGTCTTTGATGTTCTCTGAACACAATATTCTCTGGTA
The DNA here is from genome assembly GCF_000002235.5 of Strongylocentrotus purpuratus. Lineage (NCBI taxonomy): Eukaryota > Metazoa > Echinodermata > Echinoidea > Camarodonta > Strongylocentrotidae > Strongylocentrotus > Strongylocentrotus purpuratus. Next base: position 24,442,800 of record NW_022145599.1, on the reverse strand, counting down.
GAGAGGCGGTTAAGTTCAAAACATTAAATACGCAAAGAAAAATGAGCCAATAGCTGAGTTTGTGTGCCCCTTCAAATTCGGAACTGTTCATACCCCCCCCCCCCCCTTTACAGAGTCTGAATCCTCTCTTGGATTATCAAAAGGTTTTAAACAAGTTGGTCTACCTAAGATATTGGTAAATCACCTAAATTTTCGTTGTCTAATCCTCTAAATTTGATGAGTGAACGAAGGACACGTTTATGCCGACTTCGTAAAATTTCGATTTATCTTCGTCCCATTAAAAAAAAAAAAAAAAATTAATTGGACGTCTAGGGACATAATAGACAATGATAAAGTGCATCATATAACGTATAAATATATAACGAATGCAGTTGATAAAGAATGCATGTACAAACTTCTGATATGTTTGATATGCTTCGCTTATCATTATAACAAATACTTTCGCATCAAAACAAATATTCAGGACATGAAATTTCAGCAATTTTGATCGTTCAAATGTCGAATCCATGTCATGATACAAACGTGATTTTCCTTATCTTGATTACCTTCACAGATAACACCTGGAAATGGACTGGGCTTTATAATTATTTTGTTATTTAATTAAGTTTCGTTCGGATAGACGCTAAAAGAAAACACATATGGCATGTACATGTAAGCCTTACAAACTGTACCGTAATGATGGAGTGACGATGTACCACGTGATAAAAACCAACGAAATCATTACGAAAGCAAACGGTATAGGGGTAAATAGAAAGCAACGAAAGTTGACTTCTGTTTCTCTCTTTTCTGCTTTAATTTCTTTCTTTTTAATGTTTTTATTTTTCCTTTTTATATAAATTTTGTTTAATTTATTGGCTTGCAATCGGTTTATAGTGGTCTAGAGGCGTTAAGAGTAAAGTAATCCCAGAATTGCTTCCCTCTGATATGAAATTGTTGATATCCTCCCTGTAGTACTAGTAGTATGGCTTTGGAATGATAAGAAATAAGCAAACATTATTGGATTGTTGTAAAATGAAATCAAGAATCCGGGATAGTGATAATATCTATATGCAACAATTTGGAAAATACTGGAAAATCACTGGTTAAAAACCAATTTTCCTTTGAAAATTGACCGAAGCAATAAGTTAGTCCACCAGAAAATTGACCCTTCCTATTAAAAGGCAAGTCCTATCGAAAAATAAGTTACTTTCCAATCAGAACAAGTTTGAGCATCATCTATCAAACATAAAAGCAGGGACGACATCTCATGATTAGATTTATGTCTTATAATTTGAATTGACTGTCCCCTCTCCTTCCCAACCCAAATAAATATTTCAAAATAATCTCCCTATGCTGCCGATCAAATCTATCATTTTATCGCACTGACGGGGAACTATAACACTGTGAACATGACTGACAAAGAAAGCGGACAAAATATACAGTTCCTCGGGTAGACAAAGGAATATCCCTTCACTGCTATTATGTAAAAAGGTGAATATGCATGTGACACCTGTTCTACACATTTTTACATAATAGCAGTGAAGGGATGTTCCTTTGTCTACCCGAGGAACTGTATATTTTGTCCGCTTTCTTTGTCAGTCATATCCATAGTTTATCCATATTGTCTGGTGACACATACAAAGACAAAACATCCTAACGATGAATATCCTTATTTAAACTAAGAAAGTGACGTGTGTTCAACCGCGCGCGAATTTCGCTCTACTTTTCGATAAGCTCTTGTGCGGTGCACACTCACACACAATAAGATAGAACTTGAATACGAAGTAACAGAACAAACCATGGCTCAAACCAGGACGTTGTGGGTTTTTTTGCTCACTGTTATTTCAGTCTCACTGATCAACTTCCAAGTCGTCGACGCTGATTTTTACGAGATCAACCAGATTCCCAATGACGACGTCAAAGAGTTTAGTAACCATGCCGCTGATCCGCAGTCCGATACGCGAGTTAGCAAGGCTTTCCGCAGCTGGATTTTCTGGTGGTTGGAGACGGCGACGCTCTCGCGCAGACTTCTGGTCGGCATAGAAAGAATCCTGGACGTTTTTGCTCGACATACCGATGAACTCCTCGTCGACGCGCTTCTTGGCGTAAAGATTTCAAACGGTAAGAAAGCAATATAAATAATTTTGTTCATGAAGTTATGTTTTGATGTAAACAAAAAGCAACCCAGACGAATAGCATCATGATTAGTCTAACAATGAGTTTATCATAAGGAATGGTCAAGATTTTACTTGGTGTGGTATGGTATATAATTATTGTTGACTGCACTGCGCTTATGACTATTAAACGAATATTCACTGTTGGTTTTACTCAAAATGCGAATGAATTCTACCATTTTATGAAAGTGAAGACAAATATCAGAACACCATTAATAGTTACAACATGTAAAATCAGACATAACGTCAATTGAACTGCTCAGGGATTTAGCATGAGCATGCAATGCTTAAAGGAAACATAACATTCTGAAACAGGTTTATGTCAAAGAGAATTTTAATTAATTTCTTTTTTAATGCCAATAAATATACAACAAACGTCTATAATTCAAATGATGTAGATCTATACTTTATATTTTGAATCATCGGACAAAAACATATAGAAAAGAGAAATATGAAAAAGGCCGACTTAAAGGTTATACAAAGTTTTGGTATGGGGTCGTGAATTTGGTTCAAATGAACATATTAGAAGCATATGTGACCCTACAATATTCAGTGATCGTTGTCGCGGTTGAAATCGATTCTAAAGTTATGAAATTATAAATAATAAACTCTTTATGTTGTATAGCTCCCTCTCAAGGTCAATATATTAATTAAGCTATAAAACAATGTTTCTTGACTAATATCGACCGATTAACTATTCCCATTTGGAAATTATATATCACAACTACATATTCTGAAATGTTTATGGTCGCAGCTACCATTGTACGGCCGTACGGCACTATTTGAAATTTATCAGAATTTACCGGGAGCACCGGTAAATTTTTATATTCAATTTTTCTCGAAAGCAGAAGTGTTTGAGGGGTTAAATTTTCTAGTGCTTATATTACATCCACAGGGGTATCCAAATATATAAAAATTGAAAAGAATCACCACCACCCAATTTTCGAAAATTCCCAAAACTTTGTATTACCTTTAAACGAAATAAGGGGATATTTAAAAGATGAATGATAGTCTTTTATAATCATTGTGCTTAGAATGAACGTTGAATGTTAGTGTTGACGTAAGATCATACAACATGTACTAATGTTTGAAAGAAAAGGCCTCATAAGTTATAAAGATTTTTAGTTCATCGGAGAAAAGTTGAGAAATAAATAAAAGTTCAAGAATATTTGAAAAGAAAAGGAAAGGACAACATTAGGGCGCTATAATCTTGTACTGGAGGAGGGCAGAATGAAATGGCAATTTAAAATTAAAGAAAGGTGAACCTAAGGTGTGCCAGAAATTTAGTTTCATCAGGGGATTTGTACACGCTCCAACTCCCGCTCCCGCTCCCCCTTCACCTGCTCCCCCTCTTCGTGTGTGGATCCACCTTTGGAAATATGTATGTTATGTTCTCTAAATACATTTATATTGTGGCTATTAAGCAAACGAATGTGCAGAGCATTGGGGTGTAACCACACCTTCCCACCTTTTCGTTCTCTCTCTCTCCCTCTTTATCCCTTTATCTCCCCTCTCTCCTCCCTCTTCTCTCCTCTCGCCTCTCTCTCTCTCTCTCTCTCTCTCCCCCTCTCTCTCTCTCTCCTCCCTTCTCTCTCTCTCTCTCTCCCCTCTCTCTTTCCCTCCCTCTCTCTCTCTCTCACACACACGCACACATACATGCGCGCACACACTATCTCACTCTTTCGTTTTCTTGCTCTTCTTTCTCTCTCTTGCTCTTTCGCTGATTGTGCTGTCGTGGGTTGTGCTTTATTTCACGTACACATTAAATTCGGGCATCAATTGATTTGCGAGAACACTGGCAAAAAAAATGAATTGGAAAAATAACCTTTAATTTTTTTGCAGTCTTTGAATAGTGAGATTTGTATAGATTCAAAATCCGTCATTTAATAAAACAATAAATTTCAGTTGATTTTTCTACTTCGCATTCTTTCGTATCTACCAGAAAATTACCACTGTCTAAAGTAATTGCTCGAAAGGCAATCGAAGATTCTCAGTAAACCTAAAGACACTATGCCTCTATAATTCCCTATCAACGTTTTCTATTTTAGTATACAGCATTAACGCAAAGACCGAACAGATGACCTTTTCTCTAAACCGATTAAACAAAATTAAAAGACCCTAGCGATCTCAATAAATATTCTATTGATCTGACATAATAAGCTTAACCTCTTCGAGTCTACTGCATGCAAAACCAGAGTTGGTTCCATATACCTTATTAACAGAGGTCAAAGACAGCAGCATCTTACGCCCGTTACGCACGAAGCGTCAATTATCTGACGTACAGTTACGTCAACAGCTAACACGGCCTTTAAATTCTTACGTCAGAGTGACATCGTTCGTAACGTGCAAAATGAACAGTGCGTTGAATTGCTGGGGCGTGCACTGAATTTCCGACAAAGACTCAATTAGCACATGCAATGACGCAATCAAAATGACACCAATGAATTTGCTTTAATAGCGATTAGCCCATACGTCAGTAAATCAACGCAGTCTTTACCTTCTTACGTTTTGCATTGATCTTGTGTACAATATGGCACACCAACCCCCGTCATTTCGTAACAAGTGTGTTGATCATGTTTTAAAGTGAGTAGTCGGTGATTAACTTTTAAACCGGCATAAAGTGCCACTCCCCAACTAAAGTATAGTAGTAGAGAGAGATAAAAAGAAAGATATAGATAAGACAGAATGAGAAGAGAGAGGGAGAGAGAGAGAGAGAAAGAGAAGGGGGATATAACGGAGATTTTAAAGGTAAAGACCAGTATTGGAAACGCCCCAATTTCAAAAAATGAAATGGAAGCTCTCATTACCAATCATGTGAAAGAATATGTTTTGACTAATACATGATGATAAAAAATTTGCCGGGAAACCGCCTACTAATTCATATATTTGGTAAATTTTTTTCTCTCATGGTCTGTGAGAGATATAGGGTAGTCCCATATACATCTTTCTGTGTATAGTGCTTGTAACTTTACGAAGAATGGGCCAAATTTCTTATCATTTTGATGATTTCAGAACCTTGCAGATGCTAGATGCTAGATGATCAACCTTTTCTGATCGATTCCACAACGTTTCTTTCACAATGCAATCGCATGACCATAACTGGTCTTTTCCTTTAAGAGAAATGAGTTGAAGAACATACATCTACGTCTGACACGGTCTGACTCATTGGTGCTCGGCAACAATGACATGTTTACCAATATCATTTAGAGTAATTGCTCTATTTTGAAGATTCTTTTAAGATATTGCTTGAATAATGAAAACCAAAGGCAAAATTATATTGTGCTGTAGGTGTTCGCGTTTGGCTGGATTAACGACATGTACGAGTAAATAAGCAGGATTTTATGACACCCCCAAAACAACAAATAACAAACAAACAAACAAACAAACAAAACCTTCTATATTCTCTCTGTTAGTACAATGGCGTAGCGTGGATTCATAGGAGCTCTGGCATCATGGGAGGGAGGGAGGGGAGGGGGGATTCAAGAGGAAGACATTCAAATTGACAATGCCATCGAATTTGGGAGGGGGTCGTCTCATCTTCTTTCAATAACAAAATCACAACTACTTTCAACAAATCAACTCAATAAGGCAGTTCCAATGGTCTTGTACGTCATCTTCTGAACATGATTTCCATGGGACATACAATAGGGTATTTGAAATTGCCCTTATGTTGATTTTTTAAACTAGTTTTTTTTCAACACGTCGATGGTATGGTAATACTCTCAAATGCCTCATTTAATTTTGAGGATGACTATTCGTTGGAGTCAAGTTACGGTTGGTGACAATGGCATTGACCTTATCTTCTTCATCGTGCTTAGTTAAACGTTAATCATATTTTTGGGGGTAAAACAGACTGATTAAAATAGTAAGTCCGTTTATTTGAACAATGTGTCTCTTTCTTCGGCGAGAGAAAAGGTTGTTTTTCAAAACGTTTTTTAGTCGCATGAACCTTCTATGGATTTATCTCTTTCTGGTTTGAATGTTTCTAAAAGTGGCCACTAATTTTTGTTTTTGTATATACTGTGTACATGGGAGTGAATAGATGTGTGTGTGTGTGTGTGTGTGTGTGTGTGTGTGTGCATGCATGTGCAAATTGGAAATAGAGAACCAACTCGGTCTCATGCATTCCTGTCAATACTAGATGGTTAATCATTTAATACATTTAGTAGCGCGTTGTTCTACAGTGGCACCCCTCGATCGTTCACCGAGGAATTCTAATTGGGTAATTATTAGATAAATTTGATTTGATTGGAAGGTTAGAGATGGAACAATGAAGGGAAGGTGGGCGGAAAGAGAGGAACAGAATAGATGTTTCATCTCTTTGGAATATGATGTATATATTGTACATATAAAGAGAGAGAGGGAGGGAGAGAGAGAGAGAGAGAAATAGGGGAGAGGCTGCGCTCGTGTATGTTTAAGATGTAAGGCAATATTCATTATACACTGTTGGCCATAATTGTAGAATAATGTTGTTTACCCCAATTTATGGACGGGCCGCCCCCACAAATACAAAAAAAAAGAAAATGCAGTAAATTATCAATATTTCATTGCATTTTGCCCTGATCCCCAATAGACAAAATTCCTCTGTGTGGCCACTCTTTGAACCATAATGCATGGCCCTACAGACGAATTTGTCCTGTTGAGGACCGGGGGAAAACGCAATGAATTATTGATCATTAATTGTATTTTCTTTGTTTTGTTGTATTTGTGGGGGCGGCCCCGTACCCTAGCCCCCGCTACGTACAGTCATGGTTCAGTGGCTAAGCAATGGCCTCGTTACGTTGAGGACCCATGATCGAAACCGTGCCGATCAGCTATATTAATGCCCGTTAGTGAGGCATTAATCCTCATTACTGTCAGTTATGACTTATGGACGTAGGTCCCCTAGGTGATTAGCATAGTAGCACACATATGCTTTAGCAGTCACGCGAAACAAACACTCACAAATTATTATTCAATAAAATCTGAGAATTTATACTATTATCTAGATCTATTAGGAATAAATCATTGTCAAAATCATTCAATAAATTGGGGGTAATAATAATTATTCCACCTTTACGACCAACAGTGTAGATGCTGACTTTCATCATTATTCTTTTCGTTGTTGCTATTTATGACACTGATTGCAAAAGTATTAGTATCGGTGCTTCCAGATAAGAGAGAGAGAGAGAGAGAGAGAGAGAGATAGAAAAGAGAGAGAGAGAGAGAGAGAGAGAGAGAGAGAACAAACAGGGGAAGGAAAGATAAGAAAACATAGAAACACTATCCTCTTTCTTTCAATCAAAATTGATACTCAAAATGCAATTAGTATTTAACCACATGGTTTATGGGTAAGTGTAACATTATTAAAATACTATGATTTAAAAATACTATGTCCCTTTTGCAGACAACATCAAATACTGTAGAACCTTGGAGGAATTATGAATATGTCATGTATGTCCTATCTGTGAAATGTTAGCAGTGTCCTAATATTCAAATTATGCAAGGAAACGTCTACTTGCTAGACTTCACTTGCAGACACTATTGAGTGACTGACTGGCTTTTTTCTTCTTTGGTAATAACATACATTTAATGAGCTGTAAAGGGTACATGAGCATTTTTCTACATAACATCAATAACCCACTTCTTGTAATGGCCAAAATTAAACTGATTGAATCTTTGCGCAGCATAAAACGTACGACCATTCGGTACAATGGTCTGAAAATTTAGACTATTACTTACTGGCTCTATAGCTCTTAAGTCGATTCGACAACTAAGAGTCGTTATTTTCCCACTTGAAGACATTTTCAAGCCCCCCCCCCTTTTTTTTTTAGGAAAATCTAAATCTAAATCTAAATTAGTATTATCTTTCAAATGCCGTTGGAATTTAACCTTTTCATTTTTTTGGTTTGCAAATGGGACATAGTAACTCCTTATGCAAATAAGTTTCACTCAATTTGGAAATGTAAAAAGTACTTCCGATAAAAAAAAATAGTTTACTGTTCTAATATTTGTTTGCTGTTTGCTTTCGATTGAGATATTATTTCTTCTTTGAATAATAAGATTATATGCTTCTTAAAATAAATCATAGACGTAAAACCTGTTGAATATATCGGACTGCAATATTATTCAAAGTGTGGGTCATGGCAAGTGATGTATTAGAGTCTCCAAAACATGAATTATAAAGAGAAAGAGTATACAGAGAAAGAGAGAGAGAGATAGAGAAAGAGAGAAAGGGATGAAACTGAGAGAAATGAGCGGTAAGAAGAGAAGGATGAGGGATATACATAATGATGCGAGGCTGCCATAAGGTCCGTTCATCTCAACGAAACTGGATTAGTGGAAGAAAGTGCAAGTGGAAAAGAAAGAGAGCCATTATTGTACGGCATTGTATATAGCGAGGGGAGACGAGAGCGGGGTGGATTTGATACGTAGCTAGAGAGGGGATGCTAGCTGCATGCATGGTGTGCGCGATTAGAGCTATAAAAGGGATCAAAGAAATACAAAATGGGGGCGACCTGGAGACGGTGAGACAGACAAAATGGGAAATAAGAAGAAAAGCCCAAAACTCTGCTGAGATAGAAATCAAGGGATCGGAAAAACCTACTTATTCTATCTTCATCTGAGCTCTTAATCGGATCAGGATTAATTTCCATCTGCTCATACCGCAGACAGTTCAACCCGCTTGATTCCAATTACTAAGTGTATTTTTATTTATTTATTTATTTATTTATTTATGTTTTCTTTATAAAAAGCAGGGTAGTCCCATTCAAGCCGCAAGGCCTGCTTTACAAGGGAGCCCTGCAACCTTAAAGAATTTAACATAAATTGTACAGGCGTATAATAATCTGCATCTAATACTAAACGACAATATTTGTTTTGACATTTCTGTAGTCGCTTTAAATCTTTCATTTTCATTGATCCCCAAACAGTTGAATAATAATCGATGTGAGGAAGAATTAAAATATAGTATAAATGAGTAAATAAACGTTTTGCCAAACAGTGCTTAATCCTTCGCATACATATAAGCGAGTTCATAATCCTCTTGACAACATCATTGACATGGGGAGACCAATCTAAGTTCTGATTTACAATAACACCCAGATATTTAAATTTTTTTACATTTTCTATAAGTTTACCATCCATTTTTATTTGTAATTTGACTGGATTCTTCTTCCTTCAACTTGAAAATAACATAACTTTAGTTTTGTCTGTGTTAACAACTAGCCCATTTTCATTCATCCATTCACATAAAACTAGTATGTCATTTTGTAACTGGGTTTGAACAGCTTGTACTCCATAACCAGATGAGAAAATGGCAGTGTCATCTGCGTACAAAGAAATATTAGTAGTTGAATGCAAGGCTAAATCACATATGTCATTAATGTACATACAAAATAGTAGCGGGCCCAAAATTGAACCCTGCGGTACCCCAGAATGGACTGGAAGGAAATCACTTCTAATGCCCTTGTATGACACACATTGGTTTCTTCCCACTAGGTAAGACTCAAACCATGATAATTCAGTTCCACTGATGCCGAAATAACTATTTTTTTTATAAGAAGATCATGGGGGATGATATCAAACGCCTTTCTCAAGTCTAAGAAAACAGCACCGGTAAATCGCCCTTTGTCAAGGTTATCGTATAACAATTCACAAATCTCCGTTAAGCATGTGTATCCGCACAATAATCAGGATATTAATTTTTGATTGCGATGTTATAATAGGATTGTTATGTTTTGGCTGTCATAGTGTAAATAGCCCTCATTTCAGTTCATTCTTGTGCTTGAAACGAACATTCCGGACGATAAGGTAAGTGATTATAAATAGTAACATTTTCTCTTCGGATACTTTATATCATTCATCACTCACCATTAACGTGATGGATGAAAGCGGATTCGGCTTTTCTGGCGAGATGATTTCACTTATAAGCTGCTATGTGGAATATCAAGTACGATATTACCATCAGATGAAAGTCTCAAATTATTAATGGACAAAACATGAAGGCTACAAAATATGCAATTCTTATCTCCCGCCAGACCGGGGGGAATACGAATTTGTCATTACACGAATTATCATGTTTGATAATGCACTGCGGTTTTCCAATTTATGGCATAAATTGCATAAAAAATGAGAATTGAATGTCTTAGCGCGGGGAGTCCGGATCTATAATTATCGGACCCGTGTTGTAGAATATCGATGTCTACAAGAAAACGAAGAAAAATGAAGGAAGTAGCTTAGAAGTGCGCATAAGCCTGGGCAGATGTTGTCGATGATGATCATCATCATAGTGATGAAGATGGTGATGGTTATAAGGGTGACGATGATGATGGTAATATATACATCAAAACTCACCAGCCGACAAAGAAATTAATTAATTCGTTAATGAATTTTGAAAATTGTAAGCCTTTAGGTCACAATTTGGTATCACCGAAGCCACTAGCCCGTCCCCATGGTCTGTTGGTCAAGGCATTGGCATTGGCACACATTTCTATGTAAATATATAAACAGATATATATATATATATATATATATATATATATATATATATATTACAATGGTTGACCCCCTCTCTCTTTTTACGTCCATTCAATCAGCATGCTTTAAGTATGCATCTACCATTGGCATTGCTTGTTCCAGGTCGTACTGTGTGCTCTCAGCATTGAGTTACATGTATTAAACCGTAGTCGGATATTTTGAAAAATGTCTAACTTTCATAATTATTTGCTCTCAGAAAAAAAAGTTGAATCACATTCCATAAAAAATGGACACAATTTTGTCAAATTTGGGCGAGACCCCCGTCGGCGATCTCCCGTCAGGGAAACTGAAACATGAGAACGAATATTCAGAAAAGAGGACACAGTTTTCTTTGCAACGTTATATTTAGCTTACATGCATGAGAGTGATAGCGAGTGTAACGTATCTTGAGAGAAGTAACTCATCCCCAAATTGATCGTTTTCTGCTTGGGACCGTACCATTGATTAGACGGGTAAATTTGTAATACATACTGCGATAGAAATGAAATGTGTAATAAAAAAAATCAGGCCATGGTCGTTTTCCTTATGTTTCTTGTCTTATTACGGATAGTTGAACCCATAGGATGTGTGGGAGGGATGGGAGGTAACAGTTTTAGTGCCCTCCCCCTTTTCGAACCCGTGGAGACCGAATTGATGTGGATCCCACAGGGAAAAAAAATTGAACTTGTGTCTGAAGTAAAGAAAAGAAATAAACATCAACGAAAACGAAAAACTGCTGTCATAAGTTAGCACCTCCAGATGTGCCTTAAAAACTCAGTTTCCAACATTATAATTTATCCAGGCGTGTCCAGAAGTCTGTTTCGCACGTCAGCAGAATGCATCATCTTTATTCATAGTCATATTCTTGGATAGAACTTTTATTTCAAAATATAGAATAAAAGTAAGTAAAAATGACAGAGATTTTATGGGAATGCTTGTAATGTTTGGACGCCGTCTCATAACTTATCGCTCTTTTCGACTCCGCCGCGAGATACACGAAGAATTCGAGCGCACAGGCAACACAAAACCAAAATTAGTGTAATGGATGCGATGCCGACCCAGCTATCTTTCTAGGCTTTTAACAAATTAAGAAGCCTCTCTTCCCTCGGGAAAAGTCTCGGATTCGAGGGGACAGAATAACAGGTTATGGCATCGTGATAAAGCCTCGTTGTTATTACACCATTGCGTGTAGTAGAGACAAGAGATAATAGGGTTCCTAAGGGAGAGCGTCTTAAGTTTTCAGAGCGATGATGTTTGGTGTTCGTGGCGGCATTGCCACATTTGTCAACATTTGCGTTCTGTGAATTACGAGATGCGACTGTATCGTAAATGACATCACGAATTCCCTCGTGGTCACAGTTTCCTTCGGATTCTTCTTTCCATACTCCCAGTTAACTTGTCATTCTTCATCTTCTTATTATTTCCTTCCTGAATATTGCTGGTGCTGTCTTGTCTCCATGGTAACCCTCAGCATCTTCCATCCGTTCTATTTTTCGATATTCTAACTCCCTTCCTTCTCATATTGATTGACACGGCTCTCCCCCCCCCCCTCCCCTGAACATTCTCGATGCACCCCTGAATTTAGGTGATAATGAAGATATTAAGTAGTACTAGTAGTAGTAGCAGTAGTAGTAGTAGTAGTAGTAGTAGTAGTAGTAGTAGTAGTAGTAGTAGTAGTAGTAGTAGTAGTAGTTGTTGTTGTTGTTGTTGTAGTAGTAGTCATGGCAGTAGTTGTGATATTAGTATAGCAGCATTAGTAGTAGCTGTAGTAGTAGTTGTCATGTGGTAGCAGTCATGGTAGTAGAAGTCACAGTAGTAGCAGCAGTAGTAGTAGTAGTAGTAGTAGTAGTAGTAGTAGTAGTAGTAGTAGTAGTAGTAGAAGTAGGCCTAGTAGTTATAGTAATGGTAGTAACTTTCTGCACCCATACCGGCAAAAGAATTCTGCCACCCTTTCATATGGAAGAAATTGTATAATTATGATCTGAATAAAATCATTACAATGTTCACAATATGTTTAAATCATATTTGAAATTCACATGTATTTTCGCTATAGATCAACTGAATGCAACTCTTGACCGGATTGCAGAAAGGGACTCCGAGATGGCATCAATCATCCGCAAACTAATCACCAATGGAGTGGAAATTATGGAAATCGCACTACCGAAAACACGTGATAAATTCAAAGATTTTGAAGGTAAAAAAACATACAACACTAGAAAGCTTTTTCCTTAGAATACATATTTTATTACGGTCGTGTAGTCATAGTAGTCGTGTGCTGTACCAATCTTTCAAAAGGTGCAAACAAATGATAAATTCTTTAGAAAACCTGTATAAATAATGTTTTAAAAAGTGCCCCTTAAATAAATGAAGTTATTAAGTAAACAAAACAAAGAATTAATGAATAGATAAATTCAAATATAAATTTTAAAAAGAGGAAAGTTTAACAAAATGGTAAGACAATAATCACAACAAACACTAAACCGAACTACGTTGCCAATGAGATGGAATAAGCATTATCCCAGCAATTTCATGTTTGAGCGTTGAATATCACGCTTTTAACTGTTTAATGGTAAAATACAAGGGGAAAAAAGTCTTTACATCTCTTTAATACTCACTAAATGATAATCATTTTCCTTAAAACATTAATCCGTTTAATAGTATTCCGTAGTAGTAATAAATATTAATACATTTGAATGAACGCTTTGAAAATTCAAGGACATCGTCAAAAAGCATAATAAAACGAAGAAAAGAAACAACAAATTATTATTTTCATATGACCACAGTGGTTGGCAGTGTTCTAAACCTGAACATGGACTGGCGAAGAGCACCGAAGTCCTTTTCGAAGTCAGTCTCTCTACATAGTTTGGATGAGCATGACGAGCTTGATGCAGAGTGTCAGTCACCTTTCAACGAGATTCTCTCCGATCATTGTATATCTCAGCTTCTACCCGACGAAAGGTATGCTTCTAAGTGTGGTACATTCAAATGGGGGGGGGGGGGGGGGGGGGGGTACTTGCCCCCTCTTGTATCTAAGAATGAGAATTTGCCTAAGAGTATGTGAATATCGCGAGAATTTTTTTATTCGCGCTAAAATGCTGTGATATTTGTTTGTTTGTTTGATTCCATGTTACATGTTTTAACATAATACAAAGTAATAACTAACAAAATATAATGTTCATGTCGTGATATATATCAATTTTATTCTTATACCTTAAAAATACCATTATTGACAAATCATTTCAAAATGAGAAAATGCAGGAGACCGCCATTTTAAGACAAAGGCTGAACGTAATGGCAGCCTCATGAATTCATGAAATACAAAGACAATATGTTTCTCTTACTCTCTAAGCGATAATCATTCTGGTTGAAATAATTCAGCTTGTCAGTATTCAGTTATGTTTTATATGTTATATATTCACTTCAACTTGAACATTATAAAGAGTATATGCTTTAAAAAAGATTTACTCTATTTTGTATAAATTCATATCTACCCGGCCAACCAAACATTTAAAGACCTTTGATTTAATCAGATATGTAGTTTTGTTTTTAATAGGGAAATACGTTATACTACCCCTTATTGCCCAGGTTAAGCCTTTTTCCATCTGTAATACTGACAATGGTAAAAAGTAGAAGACCAACTTCATTAAAAAAATATATGGAGTCTCTACGTTATGTCATAATAAGTAGACTTTTTCATTCCGGTGGGGAGTAATTAGAAAGATACCATCTATCTATGACGATGAGCGGGTATGAAAACATGTGATACCAATCGCCTCATCATACGATTGTCATTGACGGGTTGAGAGAGAGAGAGAGAGAGAGAGAGAGAGAGAGAGATAGAGAGAGCGTGTGTACGCAAGTGAATGTGAATGACAGACTGAAAACCGGGCAGAGAGAAAGAGGGGGAGTCCGGGAAATAGAGGAGGGAGACGGAGAGAAAGGGGGAAAACAGAACAAGAAGATGATTAAGAGAGAGAGAGAGAGAGGGGGGGGGGGGGGAGAGAGTAAGAGAAAAAAAGAGAGAGAGAGAGAGAGAGAGAGAGAGAGAGAGAGAGAGGTTAGATAAAGAGTTACGATGTAATTTTTTAATTTACATTTTTGATTGTTTCGAGGCAATAATATATTCTTCGCAATTATATGTCGTTGCGACCCGACGGCAAAATGATATATTTAGATTATTATTCTCTGTGAAATAATCATATCAAATTTCATAAATAATGCTTTAATTAACATTAACGAATAATTGTAAAGGGAATTCGACCTCACAATAGACATATTTCCTGCAAAATGACGGAATTGTGGACGGCAATAATATACTTGGGCTCAAAAATTTCCGGTCACAGTTAGTGAGCGTAGACCTTATTGTTCATGACCTATAGCGAGATGGTTGATGAAAGCGAGTTTTAGTTTGAGAATATTCGATCTCTTTCTATTTTAGAAATATGCCTTTTGATCACACTGGCAACCTATCATTGTTGTTCTTTTTGTCTCCATTCACTGTTAACCATAAAGGGCATTTTTATAAAAGTAAAATAAGTTCAACCCTCCCTTCAAAATGGGTAACAGTTATATTACTTTTTTTCTCATAATAAAACTGTTTGTACCGGAAAGATCAATAGTATGTTGAGAGATATTAAGTCGGGTAGGGAATTTGGTACTTTTTATTGTGTTGGTAATTTGATTTTGTTGCTTTCTTTTTCATTTTTAAAATCATGTCGTCGTATATAGCATGAATCGCAGGATTCTGTTTCTTTTCCACTTCTTTATCTTCCTCTCTCCACTGTTTCTCCACTGCCCATTTCGTTTCTTCTTTTTCTTCTTCTTCTTATTCTTATTCTCCTTCTCCTTCTTCTTCTGCTCTTTCTCTTTCACTTTCGTCTCTTTTCTCCTTTTCAGCTTCTTCCTTTCGACTTCAACGTCTTCTAGTTTTCGCTCTCTTCTCTCCCTTTCTCCGTCATCCATCACAACTTTTTGCCGCTTCATCACCCATTCATCATATATGACGTATGGGGTGTCGACTATTGTTCCATCATGTTTCCCATGTTTTCCTTAGAAACCCAAATAACGCATTTCCTTCTCGCCCCAGGTTATCTTATGATACCCCTACACGGTGCGAATTGGACGATGGATGCATTGAAAGAGTTTTTCTGTCTTGTAATGGATACACAGCCACTCATCAAGCCCTCTATCTCATGATAGGTATTAAGGTAAGACAGAATAGTTACCCAAGTGAAGAAAGAAAATAAATATTTGTATATGGGCGCCGCTAGCCCATTTCGCATAAGGGGTTGGGGTTGGGACGGGGCTTGTTCAAGTTTAGTCAACTGTATGTTTGAATGGCAATTCATAACAAGCAAAATTATGCATAAGGTTCTCAACTTGTTCCATTTTCTAACAAGCACCGAAATATCCGAAGTCACCAATCAAAACTATGTCGGGGTCATCCCCTCCTCTCCTCCGATGCCCCTTTCAGGGAATTTATTTATTTATTGATTTCTCTTCTTTGTTCAGGGTAGTCTGTTCAGTATACAAAAATAAAAACCTGGTCTTCCACAGAGCCCTGATTATAAAAACTGCACATGACAAAATACATAAATTACAATTAGAACTTTACAATATTAAATTATAACATTTAAAACAATTTATGCATGGTTTTAGAAAATGATAAAAATCAACTATAAAAATAAGTTAAACTAAAACATGGGAATTCATTAACTGAATATGATATTAAACAAAATAACAACACTTAATTAATGATGAATATACTGACACTACATTATAAGCATGGTATGGTAATGGAGTCAAGTAACATGACAAAAACTGAATCATAATAGACGATGAGAAAGAAACTTTGATGAATCAGAGTATAACAAAAACAACAACAACAACGAACTCGTGCGATGAATGATGATATGAATGGGCAACACACAAGCATAATTTAGAAGGAGAGTAAGTACAACATGTTGACATAACTCTCAGGTAATTTAGGATCGCAATGTTAAGGGGCATTGTTTGTTTGTGTGTGTATATTTCAAATATGCCACATGGGGTTTTAAAAAAATCCGGGAGAAAAGGCCATGAGATGGTTTCCTCTCGCTCCTCAAAAAAAAACTGCTACTACATTAATTGTCAGGTTCAAGGGCCTTTTCCAATTTGCATCGAATAAAACGTAATCTGAGAAGATTCGCTATGACGTAATTGAGTGACCATATAATTGATTGGATTGTGGACCTGCTTCGTAACGAGATACCTCCGATGCAGCAAATCTTCTTCTCACGAGAAGTATCACTTCGGTCTTGTTTTCATTTTCTTGCTTCCCGTTTTCTTCTGTTCTTTGCTATCTTCGATTACACTGTTTCTCTTCTTCTTTATTTTTCTTCTTCTTCACTTGATCACTCCAAGAAACATCTTAAAATATCCGTTTATTGCATTCCTACATCAATTCATTTTTCCATTCGTTATAATCATCACCATCATCATCATCATCTCCATCATCATAATCACCATCATCATCATAATCATCCTCCACCTCAGCATCATCATTATCGTCATCACAATCAGCATCATAACTATCATCATCATCATTATCATAATCATCATCATCGTCATCGTCATCGTCATCATCATCACCCCCCTCCTCAGCATCATCATTATCATCATCATAAAACTATCATCATCATCATTATCACAATCATCGTCAATATCATCACCATCATCATAACCATCATCATCATCATCATCATCTCCATCATCATCATCGTCATCATCATCATCATCATCATCGTCATCATCATCGTCATCATCATCATCTTCATCATCATCATCTTCATCATCATAACCATCATCATCATCATCATCATCTTCGTCATCATCATCGTCATCATCATCATCATCGTCATCATCATCATCGTCATCATCATCATCATCATCATCATCTCCATCATCATCATCGTCATCATCATCATCATCATCATCATCGTCATCATTATCGTCATCATCATCGCAATCCTCTACTTATCCTTTATCGTCCTCCTTTGCCTTCACATCGCCATCATCCTCATTATCAACTAGAAAGTTTTCATATTTTCTCTTTTTTTGCCTTCTTCTTCCTCGTGCTTGTTCTTTTTCTTTTACTTTTGTTGATCCATTTCCATTTTTTATTTTCCATATTTTGTTATTCTCCTTCTTTTTTTTTTACGGAGAGCGGTTGCTAATTGAATTATTCGTTGTAATAAACGTAAATGAAGAATTATAAAGTCAGTTTGGGCAACAAGTGGGAAACGCATTACACCACGGCCGGTGAATTATATGTAGTGACCTATTTTTGAAGGACAAATTGTGAGTGAATAATTTTGTTTACATTTAAATTCCAATTATAACATTTAAATTTTAAATCTTGAATAAATTCTAAAGTGAGCCACCATAGTAACACGACAAGCGTTTCATGCTTCATTTCCTTTTCATGTGGCATGGCTAGGTCCAGCCGTTAGAGTGGGGCTCTTAGTCATAGGCGCACATTGCATCATAGATGCAGTGTGAGGGAGAGAGCTAGGCAATCGAGCAGGACATGGGAGAAGATTTATCAATAGCGTCGGCCCACTACCTTTTGCACATCTTTCTCTCATTTTTCTTTTCATTTCTTCACTGTTTTTTTTTTCTTTCTCGGAAGGAATGAATGTGCCCCAGTCACCCGGGCCCGTATTAAACCACGCCACCGTTTTTACATGACTCGCTCTATAACTTCGATTCATGTTGAAATTAAGACAATGAACAATAAATCGTGTCTTTAACTATGTCCACGTCTACCTTTATTTTACCTTCTCTCTTCTCTCTTCTCTCTCTTTACTTTTTTTTCTTCTTTCTTCTCTCTTTTCTCGCGCTCTCCCTTTCCTCTTCTTCTATCTCTCTCTCTTTCTCTCTCTCTCTCTCTCTCTCTCTCTCTCTCTCTCTTTATCTCTTCTCCCTCTCTCTCCCTCTCTCTCCCTCTCTCATATTACTGCACCTTCCCTGCACCACAATCTCTTTGTAGGAATATGCATGTTGGGTTACAATATTTCTAGCCATTCATTTCAGTTTAATCGAATAAACCGCTTCTACCATCAACACATCAAGGTACAGCGACAGCTAACAGAAATAGTGTTTTTTTTTTTTTTTTTTACTTCATTTTTTTCCCTTAGCATTCTGAATTGCCAATTTGCACTTCGAAGTTGATAGACACGTGTGATCTTATCGGGGTCAGAGTAAAGATGGTTAATGTATCGAGCGACATGTCTTCCCCCATTGAGTCCCCCTTCCTGTTGACTTCACCAATATTTATTTCTTTGGAGGATGAAAATAAGCTCATCTTCACCCTGGAGAATCGAAGTCGTCATAATGATATTGTTGGAGGTTGGTTGGGTGCCATGGTAATTATTGCTGTCCGATTTTATCATCCGTTTTGTGTATGACGGAGATGTCGCGAAGAAGTATGAGATTAACTAGAGCGATCGGATTATAAATCCTTAGGGGAGTAGGCATCATTGTATAGTGTCTATGCAAAACTTTGGCATGCCATTTTTGCCATTCTTGATTAATAGATTATTATGTCAGGTCTTATTCTGTCCCTTGCTCTTGCTACCTCCCTAACTCACTGTGTCTTTCTATCTCTATCATCTCCTCTATCTTCTTCATTTTCTTCTTCTTCCTTCTCCTCTCCTCATTGCATTTATCTTTTTCTTCTGCCCTTTAGCTCTCACTCCTTTCAATATCACTCTTAGCTTAATTTCTTTTTCATCTTCTCTTAGTATCCTCGTTATCCTTCGTTATATATATATATATATATATATATATATATATCGTTCTATCAACACACACACACACACATACAACGCACACACAGATTCTTTCTCGTATCTTTCTCCTACCCCCTCCCCACCACTCAATTTCATACTTACACCTAATCACCCAATTATTCAAATTTATCAATTTTTTCAAAAAAATTGTAGTTTTTATTGTTGTTGGTGTTGTTGGTGTTGTGGTCATGTTTTTTTTATGAAATCTTTTTTTATCCTCCCACTCAGAGTGAATGCTCTCAACAACTGAGAGCCAAGTTACTACAAATGGCGCCCTCAGCTGTGCAACAGCAACTAACGATAGATTCCATTATCGAAGGATACTGCATGGAGATTTACCGAGAATCATTGAATATCAGCAAGGCTGGTTTTCCCCATGATAAACGAGATCAATTTATAGAACAAGGTATGTGAAAAAATTCACTGTGTCTAGTGGCGTATCCACTGTATAGAGGAGTCTAGTAGACACCCCCCCCCATAATAAGAGGCCCATATAAACTTCTTTCTGAATTTTGGCGTTATTCTACTTTTACTTTAATACATGAAATATAGCAAAAAATGAAAATTAAGGTAATGACGTTTGTATGTGCATCAAAGTGGAAATTCATTTTAATGCATGTAGTTTGTTTTGTTTACGCGCGATTGTACGACACATGCTGAGACAAAAAGAGACCCCGCTGTCAAGTTTGCTGTGCTGTTCTTATTCCGAACAGACTTTAACCCTGGACACAAGACTACATCTAACCCTAAATAAACATACCGTTGAATATCCTTAACATTAAAATCATACCATAACCATAACCCCACATCTTTATCGGAATACAAATACCAGCTGAGTGCAGTATATGTTAGATCACCTTTACTCCTGATGCGTATTAAAGCTTATCTGCCATAGTTTACAGGAGGGATTAGAGCGCCCAGCAAGGTCACTGGACAGGTGGTTATCTCATCAACTCAGCTCTCAATTAACATAAGAAAAGGAGGATCATGGGGGACCAATGGTCACCGATTAGACATTGTTTGTTATATAGAGGGCGCAAGTAGCTACAAGTAGTGCAGTGGGCCTTTAAATTATTACAATAAAATACATCACAAAGCAATAAAATAAGTTCATTTTTTCTGTATTGTAACGCTCTCACTCATGTTGGACGAATTGAGTGCGATACAGAGGACATAATTAATATAATTACACGCTAACAAAGACATGATTCGTAGTAATTGGTTTTTAATCTGATTTTTTTTAAATTCTTACCTGGTTTCTTATTTTTCAGCGGTGATCTGCGGTCTTTTCAATTATGTTGATTTCTTTCGACTAGATTGGGCAGAAAGGATACTGAGCTGGCAACAAGCAGACGGTTGCTACTATAGGATCGATACTCATCGCGATCAAAAAGCAGGTGTGTAGAAATTTCAGACATTATTTAAATATGGGAAATGCCAATCTCCGGACAAAACTTAGCATAAATTTTGTTGTTGTATCTTCTAGATGTCCGAAATCTCTCTGTTTCTATCTTTCTTCTATACCAGTGTCTCCTTGTTAGTTATCTTCTCCTATTTTCACTTTTTCCTCTTGTTCTTCTTCCTCTTCTCTTCTTATTTCTGTTTTTCGGCTCTTTTTCTCTTGTTCTTGTCTTCTTCTTCTTTTCTACCTTACCTGTTTTTCTCTTATTTAGACACTTTTCCTACAACTACTACTACTACTACTACTACTACTACTACTACTACTACTACTACTACTACAACTACTACTACTACAACTACTACTACTACTACTACTACTACACTTCTTCTACTACTTATACTACTACTACTACTACTACTACTACTACTACTACTACTACTATTACTACTACTACTACTACTACTACTACTACTACTAC
Source organism: Strongylocentrotus purpuratus (assembly GCF_000002235.5). Lineage (NCBI taxonomy): Eukaryota > Metazoa > Echinodermata > Echinoidea > Camarodonta > Strongylocentrotidae > Strongylocentrotus > Strongylocentrotus purpuratus. Next base: position 24,421,440 of record NW_022145599.1, on the reverse strand, counting down.
TACTACTACTACTACTACTACTACTACTATTATTACTACTACTACTACTACTACTACTACTACACTTCTTCTACTACTTCTACTACTACTTATACTACTACTACTACCACTACTACTACTACTACTACTACTACTACTACTACTACTACTACTACCACCACCACCCCCACCACTACTGCTACTCCTACTACTACTAATATTACTATATACTGTAGGTGCTACTGCTACTACTACTACATGTACTTCTGATACGTCTACTACTACTTAGACGACAACACTGACCGTACGATGACGACGAATACTATTAGTTTACTACGCGTACCCCTACCGTCACCACCACCTTAACCATCACCACCAACACCACCACCATTACTGTCATAATCACCACCACCAGATATTTAACTATTTCATCTCGAAATCAAATGTTATTGCAAGTACTCAAGTTTGGGTGAGTGAAGTAAAATAACAACATATTGATAAATATATATATCATACGTTATATATTGTATTTCCTATTTCATTTTTTTTATCAACAGAACCTGGCGCGTCAACTCTTCACCACCGTGAAAAACGCCATGAATTAACTTTTAAAGGTAAACTAATAAATGTAATAATAAATTATGTTGCTCTAAAAGCTTTACAAAATGATTTTAACAGTTTGGTCATGATTGTCAGCATGCCAACTGGTCCCAACCGCGCTAGAAGTTAGTGGGGGTCTCGCTATCACTAAGGATCGCGCCATCACTCGGCCTAACGCTTATAGTCGGCGAATAACAAAAATTAATGTAGGGTCCAGAACTAGACTACTATTTCGGTAGTAATGGTATGTTAGTGGTAAGGGCAGGGGGTGGGGGGTGTTGGAGATGGATAGAGATTTTAATTCAAAAGTGGGGTGGAACGATAAATATAGACGAAATGATAAGCAGAACATATAAATAGCATGATTTACAAGGCAGCGAAAAAAGAATTATATGCTACCAAAGGAGCATACTAATCTCTCTCTCTCGCTCTCTCTCTCTCTCTCTCCCTCCCTCTCTTTCTATTTCTTTCTCCATCTTTTCCTCCCCATCCTCTCCCCTTCTTTCTTTTTATCCTTCCCTCTCCCCCCCCCCTCTCTCTCTCTCTCTCTCTCTCCCTATGTCTCTCTCTCTTTTTTTTTTTTTTTTACAGATGGTTGCAGTAGTCACACTACAAGCCTTGCGATATCCTATTTCAGCATACTCCTTCGGCATATAACACGTGCGGTCTAGATAAAGTATATACCTCTGAACATCTGATAATAATTGTGGAAGGGAGCAGGCAGGCTGACCCAATTTTTTTTTTTTTTTGGGGGGGGGGGGGGGGGGGCAGGAGATTGAGATGTTACACCCCACATGCAAAATCTCTGTCAGCAAATCTCAAGTTATTCCTGCATATTCGTATTTCGATAGTACGCCCTCTCCTGTTACTTTAGCTAGTTCTTTTTTCCCTATTTAAGACTACATCATCTAAATGTCATATTATAGATTATCCATATTTTTTTTTGTGTTGGTGGTCTATTAAGACTTTCTGTTTGGTCAGTACTAACAAATGATAAATCACATTGGTATTGCCAAACAGATTATGTAACAGGATATATAATAAGCCAGTTCGTAGATAGGATCTGCGCATGGGTTGATACAAGTCATTTATACCAAAATTACAAAACCGTTCAAGACCAATACTGATAACGTGCTCATGAAAGTTATGGAATCACTATTAAACTATGCACCCAATTGTACGTTCTACTTGTTCTATATGTGGAACACAGGTTGAAGTATTATTTTCAAGAAGGCAAACAAAAGGTTCCAATAAAACACCTCCATAGCTTTCGCAGTGATTATTTTAAAATGCACAAAGTGGTACTGCTCCATTTGTGAAAGATCTTTGGATATTTTGGGTCATTTGAACTATTTACTAATTACGAACGGGTCCATTCTGAAGTGTTGCCATTGCAAAACAAGATGCCATAAAACACTGTCCATTACAATGTAAAAAGTGTACACATGCATTGAGTTGATTTACTGGCGTATGTGCGAACTCCCTCAACATGCTTGAATAGCGTATGCAACAACGCAATTGAAATGGCGCCTAATGAGCATGTTGTATCAGTCAATAATTAGGGGCGTGTAATCTGAGTCTTTCACAGTATAACAAGTCATACAGAAAACGACATAATATTTCGCACACGTTGTTGACGTTTGTCATACTTTATTGATTGTTACCATTCATTCCCGGAATTATAATTGTGGGACATAATTGCTTTTTTTCTAAATAATGCTCCATGAATATAATAATAATGTATCTCTATCCCGATATCTAGGCACATATAGGCTTATTTCGTTTGTTTTGTTTTTAAATTTAATGCTTAACATATAAATTATATTTTTTCTAATCTAGTATAATAACATAAGCATGAACAAGTCATGAATCATCAAACGGATACACGAACTATTCAACTATTGTAATATTATACAGTAGACGTCGTACTTTTAACCGCACATAACCATCATAACATAGAATATACATTTTTTTTTCTTGTTCAAAGAAGCGAGCTGAAAAATCCAAGGCCAGTTAATGACTACTACTACTTGTACTACGATATTTACGCGTGCAGCTACAAGTATGCCTTCTTATAAACTGCTTACAATCAATCGTAAGTATACACAATGACAGTCTAAATATAGTAAAGCCTCTCTGAAAGGGGCAAAAATCCTCGACATCTCGACATACAGCAAAATATCACAATACCTCCCAGGGTTGTACGGCAGGGTTCTATTTGAGATGTTTTCGCTATTTTTTTAATATTTTTTTGGTCGAGTAGGGAACAATTGCAGATACGGTATTAACAAATTCAATAATCATTCAGGGCAAATGATCCGAAAATTTCAGCGACCCGTTCACTTCCCAAGCCAGTCTGGCTTGCATAGAAATACAACAAAGAAATAGGAATATAAAACCGCTTTTTTATGGCAACAGGTTGTGTTAAGTATGGATGTGTATTACTCTATTCAGTCTAGGTCAGGTCCAAGGTATTTACGCCCCGTACGGAATACCTAGTATCAAATTTTAGAAGCACAATGGCTAAGTGATAGAGCATCGGTCTGGTAACCGGGAGGTCCCGACTTCAAAACTGAGTCGATGTGCCAGTGCCCTTGGGTAAGGCAATTGATCCTCATTAAAAGTCCCTCGGAGAGGACCTAAAGCCTTCGGTGCCCTAACTGATTAATTACAAGCATACATATGCTTACTTTAATAGCAGTCAGGTAAAACAAACTAGTCAAAGCATATTCGTTTAATGACAATTTTCAAATTATCAGGAAATACAGAACATGATCAACTTCAAAATAAAAAAATCTAGGCATTTGGTTTTATCCAAGATAGGTTAGGCTTATAAACGTAATCATCAGGTTTATAAGATATGTGAGTGGTTGATAACGTATGGGAACATACTTTTGACTTGTCTATGATTATCGGTTATATGTTTTAGAACAGGTTAAAATACAAACGTAAACAACAATTGAACTGTACACTGTATATTTAATTGTTTCTCCATTTTTAATCATATATGCAATGTTTGAAATCATGTAACAAAATAGAGCCGGCTGTTAATACCTATCAGTTTGTGATATTCTATGTTTCAGAAAGTTATCAGTAATGTCATGTAACGGTACGAGTTGTAATATGACTACGCTTTTAGGGTTTGCATGATGGACAATGGCAAAGGCTATTGATTGTTGAGTGAATACAATTATTAAGATTAACAATGAAATAATATATAAAATCAAGTCATCATCATTCCATTCCATACGAAATAGTGAGTAACCAGTGGTCATTTAATAAGTATATCGAATCAACATAGTATCTTGGTGCGATCACCTGTAGAATGCGATTAAATTTAAGTGTGAACACACCATACCTGACACCTTGCAGTATGTGAAGACAACTAACTGAATATATGTGCTGTACAATACCAAACTCAATACCAAACTCAAATCAGTGGGCGAAGGCAATGAAGCATTAAGACGTGTATTCAAACAACACTATGACCAAAATATGCGAAGGAATTTCGAATGGGGATCCTGATTATTGGTACATGTACACTGGCGCCATACATTTTGAATAAATTGTGTTGCCCCTTTAATGAAATGATTATGACAATTTGATCTTTTCTCTGATAGACAATATTCACAGAACTTTATTGATCATTCTAAAAAGTCATAGAGATTGTTCGATAAAGTTCTGTGTAGAAAATCAACCATCTATGAAGAATAAATCATGTTGTCACAATCTTTTAAGGAAAAGAGGTTAACAAAAAATCATTCAAACTTTATGGGAAACATTATACTCATTTTATACAAAAAAGGTGTATTAAATTTAACGGCCAATTAAACACCAATTTAAGTTTGGGAGTGAAAAAATAAATCTTAAACATTCATGGAATTCGTTAACCATGTCATCATCTTGAGAATATTGTTATTCTTCTGGAACTGGCTTCTAGATGTATTCATGTACCACGTGACTCAAGTTGTCTATAAATCTGTTCATTTATTTTAATCGTTTTGTTAGTGGATTGCCAATTAAATGTTATTCTTGCACACAAGCTTTCCTGGCTTATTATTGTGATTTATTTTAGCATGCACTACGAATAAGTTATGCCAATGATCCAGTAAAACTAATGAGATCGTTGCTAGATCGTCAACAGACCGATAAACATTGCATCACACGGAATAGCCACAAATCGGTCGATATATGGGAGTCGATCACTCAAATTGGCAGTAAGGTCAATCACTTTGCATGATCTTAACACAATGAGATTACTTACTAGTGTGCAAAAAGGCTACTGTGCAAAAGAGATTACAGCCGTGCAAGTTATCAATAATTAATTATATCAACACAAATCATACAGCTTTAGAACAATACTAAAAACCTTTACATACGTTGTTATCAAATTTGCAGATGAGTATACCCCCCCCCCCCAAAAAAAAAGGGGGAAAAAAAATAAGTATGCTAAGAAGATGCATGTAGATGACATGACGATATCCTTGTCAAGGGCGTACTGGCCATGGGGAGGTTAGGGCTTTTCCC